>NC_091286.1:341019513-341349790 GCF_032444005.1 Ranitomeya imitator | reverse complement strand
CACACCTGGTGGTAAACGTCTGGTGAGGAGGGTGTGAATTCTGCTAAGACCCCACTTTGTCCATCCCCGTAGTAAACTGCAAAAAACTGTGCCCATTGGTGCAGATGCTTTCCTCTTGAGTCTGTGAATCTTTGGAGCAGAACATTCAGAATAGAATGTGCAAACAGCTCTGAAGATTTGCCCATCTGGTTCCCCATAGTCAGTTGGGTGGTTGGTGGGGAGTTGTGACACAGGAGAAATAGTGGTAATTGGGGTGCCACTTATGAGGCCTGTACTGTGAATGATTTAAAGGTGGAGGAAGAGGGGGAGTGGTCACTTGATGCAGAGTTTGCCATCCACTGGATCACATTCTGTCCCTCATCTACAAGGCAAAGAAAGGGAGTCAAGTAGCCAGTCCAGTAGCAGAAGTTGTCAAAATGCTGCAAAATTTGTCACTGCAGCAAAACAAACCTACTTCTCATGTCTCAATCTCAGCCCCTCCTCATAACTACTCAACTCTCTTCCTCCAAAACCAAATTCACCATCACGGAAAATCAAGTTTTCTCTTTACTCTCCAAAACACATCTTACGACCTTTGAACTTGACCCAATCCCATCTCACCTCATTCCAAACCTTACAACAGTCTTCATCCCAAAACTAACCCACCACTTCAACCTGTCACTAACAACTGTTGTCTTCCCCTCATGCTTCAGACATATCTCCATCACAAACATCCTCAAAAAGTAGTCTCTTGACCTATCCTTTGTGTATAGCTATCGCCTCATATCACTTCTCTCCTATGCCTCCAAATTAGTGGAACAACAAGTCCATTTTGAACTGTCCTCAAATCTATCATACTGCTCCCTCTTTCACCGCTTACAATCTGGCCTTCGACTGCACCATTTTAATGAAACTGCCCTGACTAAAGTCATCAATGACCTACTAACCACCCAATCCAAGTGACATTACTTTGACCTCCTCCTTCTGAACCTGTCAACTGCCTTCGACACAGTGGACCATTCACTCTTACTACAGACTCACCTATTGTATCTTCACCCATACTTTGTAGACTGTGATTAAACACTGGCAGGGTTCTCTCTCATCCAGTAGCAGTCAGTGACTTGTATTGTTTAAGATTATTTCACTTGTTTTTATTATGTTTACACTTTTCACATAAATGGCGCTATAACAATAAATAATAATAATAACGCTGTGCGCCTGCCAAAGAAAGGGAGTCGAGTAGACCACACAGTAACTGAAGTTACTGAAGTAAAAAACTGTGCAATTATAATATTTCTACTCTGTGAAATTGATGACACTTTAGTGGTGTGTGTAAATAATTTTGAGAAATGTATGTACTCCAAGGTTCGTTTCGTTCATGTGTGTTGCCTGTAGCAGTAGGGTTCCCAGACCGGCAGGCCTACAATTACTTTCAGTCAACTAGCTGTGTTACTCTCCTTAAATTTTTATAACATTTATGGTATACCAAGCTGATATTTGTGCCACCTTAGTGTGACTGATCAAAAATCACGTTTAAGATGGTACATGAGGTATCAAGGCTCCCAGCACAGCAGGCTTACACCGGTCCCTCACCCAATTCGTCTTAATTTAAACTTCAATTCAAGGCTGTAAATGGCACAGATCCAGATACCTCATACATGGCCCATATCTGACTTCTTGTGTGTCATTATAATAGGTTCTACTGTTGGTCAATTGATCAGTCAACTACCTGTGTTACTATTCTTACATTTTTCTAACAATGGTAGTCTATGAAAATGATGTTTGGGCCATCTGAGTGTGGCTGGAATAAAAAAATTGGAGGTGTTGCATGAGGTGTGAGGTCTCCCAGCTAAGAAGGCTTACACTGCTCCCTTAACCACCTGGTCCTCATTAAAACATCAATTCTCAGCTGTAAATGCTGTGCCAGAGCCTGATACCTCATGCATGGTCCTTGCCTGACTGTTTGTGTGTCATTATAAGACTCTACTGTGGGTCTGCTCCTAATTTTAGCTGTTTTTGAAGCCTTTTTGTCATCCCTTAAGGTGTTTTCTATCCATTTGGTTTTGCCTCCCTTTGAATCTTAATTGGGTTCGGGTACTTTAGTCGAACTGAGGATGGCAGCTGTTATGAAAGGCAATTCAGTACCACAATGGACATAGCGGTCAGAGCACATACAGTGATCTGGCAATAACCCAAAATCATAGAACGAGCTCTGAGACGTGGGAACTCTGCAGACCGCAATCCCTAATCCTCTCCAAACAACACTAGAGGCAGCCGTGGATTGCGCCTAACTCTGCCTATGCAACTCGGCACAGCCTGAGAAACTAACTAGCCTGAAGATAGAAAATAAACCTACCTTGCCTCAGAGAAATACCCCAAAGGAAAAGGCAGCCCCCCACATATAATGACTGTGAGTAAGATGAAAAGACAAATGTAGGGATGAAATAGATTCAGCAAAGTGAGGCCCGACTTTCTAAACAGAGCGAGGATAGGAAAGATAACTTTGCGGTCTACACAAAACCCTAAAGAAAACCACGCAAAGGGGGCAAAAAGACCCTCCGTACCGAACTAACGGCACGGAGGTACACCCTTTGCGTCCCAGAGCTTCCAGCAAAACAAATAGACAAGCTGGACAGAAAAAATAGCAAACAAATAGCAAAGAAGCACTTAGCTATGCAGAGCAGCAGGCCACAGGAATGATCCAGGGAAAAACAAGTCCAACACTGGAACATTGACAGGAAGCATGGATCAAAGCATTAGGTGGAGTTAAGTAGAGAAGCACCTAACAACCTCACAAGATCACCTGAGGGAGGAAACTCAGAAGCCGCAGTACCACTTTCCTCCACAAACGGAAGCTCCCAGAGAGAATCAGCCGAAGTACCACTTGTGACCACAGGAGGGAGCTCTGCCACAGAATTCACAACAGTACCACCCCCTTGAGGAGGGGTCACCGAACCCTCACCAGAGCCCCCAGGCCGACCAGGATGAGCCACATGAAAGGCACGAACAAGATCAGGAGCATGGACATCAGAGGCAAAAACCCAGGAATTATCTTCCTGAGCATAACCCTTCCATTTAACCAGATACTGGAGTTTCCGTCTTGAAACACGAGAATCCAAAATCTTCTCCACAATATACTCCAACTCCCCCTCCACCAAAACCGGGGCAGGAGGGTCAACAGATGGAACCGTAGGTGCCACGTATCTCCGCAACAATGACCTATGGAATACGTTATGTATGGAAAAAGAATCTGGAAGGGTCAGACGAAAAGACACAGGATTAAGAACCTCAGAAATCCTATATGGACCAATGAAACGAGGTTTAAACTTAGGAGCGGACACCTTCATAGGAATATTACGAGAAGATAACCAAACCAGATCCCCAACACGAAGTCGGGGACCCACACAGCGTCTGCGATTAGCAAAACGTTGAGCCCTCTCCTGGGACAAGGTCAAATTGTCCACCACATGAGTCCAAATCTGCTGCAACCTGTCCACCACAGCATCCACACCAGGACAGTCCGAAGACTCAACCTGTCCTGAAGAGAAACGAGGATGGAACCCAGAGTTGCAGAAAAATGGCGAAACCAAGGTAGCCGAGCTGGCCCGGTTATTAAGGGCGAACTCAGCCAAAGGCAAAAAGGACACCCAGTCATCCTGATCAGCAGAAACAAAACATCTTAGATATGTTTCCAAGGTCTGATTGGTTCGTTCGGTCTGGCCATTAGTCTGTGGATGGAAAGCCGAGGAAAAAGACAAGTCAATGCCCATCCTACCACAAAAGGCTCGCCAAAACCTCGAAACAAACTGGGAACCTCTGTCAGAAATGATATTCTCTGGAATGCCATGTAAACGAACCACATGCTGGAAGAACAATGGCACCAAATCAGAGGAGGAAGGCAATTTAGACAAGGGTACCAGATGGACCATCTTAGAAAAGCAATCACAGACCACCCAAATGACTGACATCTTTTGAGAAACGGGAAGATCTGAAATAAAATCCATAGAGATATGTGTCCAAGGCCTCTTCGGGACCGGCAAGGGCAAAAGCAACCCACTGGCACGAGAACAGCAGGGCTTAGCCCGAGCACAAATCCCACAGGACTGCACAAAAGTACGCACATCCCGCGACAGAGATGGCCACCAAAAGGATCTAGCCACTAACTCTCTGGTACCAAAGATTCCAGGATGACCAGCCAACACCGAACAATGAACCTCAGAGATAACTTTATTCGTCCACCTATCAGGGACAAACAGTCTCTCCGCTGGACAATGATCAGGTTTATTAGCCTGAAATTTTTGCAACACCCGCCGCAAATCAGGGGAGATGGCAGACACAATTACTCCTTCCTTGAGGATACCCGCCGGCTCAGACAAACCCGGAGAGTCGGGCACAAAACTCCTAGACAGAGCATCCGCCTTCACATTCTTAGAGCCCGGAAGGTACGAAATCACAAAGTCAAAACGGGCAAAAAACAGCGTCCAACGAGCCTGTCTAGGATTCAACCGCTTGGCAGACTCGAGATAAGTCAAGTTCTTATGATCAGTCAATACCACCACGCGATGCTTAGCTCCTTCAAGCCAATGACGCCACTCCTCGAATGCCCACTTCATGGCCAGCAACTCTCGGTTGCCCACATCATAATTTCGCTCAGCAGGCGAAAACTTCCTGGAAAAGAAAGCGCATGGTTTCATCACTGAGCAATCAGAACCTCTCTGCGACAAAACAGCCCCTGCTCCAATCTCAGAAGCATCAACCTCGACCTGGAACGGAAGAGAAACATCTGGTTGACACAACACAGGGGCAGAAGAAAAACGACGCTTCAACTCTTGAAAGGCTTCCACAGCAGCAGAAGACCAATTGACCACATCAGCACCCTTCTTGGTCAAATCGGTCAATGGTTTAGCAATACTAGAAAAATTGCAGATGAAGCGACGATAAAAATTAGCAAAGCCCAGGAACTTTTGCAGACTTTTCAGAGATGTCAGCTGAGTCCAATCATGGATGGCTTGGACCTTAACAGGATCCATCTCGATAGTAGAAGGGGAAAAGATGAACCCCAAAAATGAAACCTTCTGCACACCAAAGAGACACTTTGATCCCTTCACAAACAAAGAATTAGCACGCAGGACCTGAAAAACCGTTCTGACCTGCTTCACATGAGACTCCCAATCATCCGAGAAGATCAAAATGTCATCCAAGTACACAATCAGGAATTTATCCAGGTACTCTCGGAAGATGTCATGCATAAAAGACTGAAACACTGATGGAGCATTGGCAAGTCCGAACGGCATCACTAGATACTCAAAATGACCCTCGGGCGTATTAAATGCAGTTTTCCATTCATCGCCTTGCTTAATTCGCACCAGATTATACGCACCACGAAGATCTATCTTTGTGAACCAACTAGCCCCCTTAATCCGAGCAAACAGATCAGATAACAATGGCAAGGGGTACTGAAATTTAACCGTGATCTTATTAAGAAGGCGGTAATCTATACAAGGTCTCAGCGAACCATCCTTCTTGGCTACAAAAAAGAACCCTGCTCCTAATGGCGACGATGACGGGCGAATATGCCCCTTCTCCAGGGATTCCTTCACATAACTGCGCATAGCGGTGTGCTCAGGCACGGATAAATTAAACAATCGACCTTTTGGGAATTTACTACCAGGAATCAAATTGATAGCACAATCACAATCCCCATGCGGAGGTAGGGTATCGGACTTGGGCTCATCAAATACATCCCGGTAATCAGACAAGAACTCTGGGACCTCAGAAGGGGTGGATGACGAAATTGACAGAAATGGAACATCACCATGTACCCCCTGACAACCCCAGCTGGACACCGACATGGATTTCCAATCTAATACTGGATTATGGACTTGTAGCCATGGCAACCCCAACACGACCACATTATGCAGATTATGCAACACCAGAAAGCGAATATCCTCCTGATGTGCAGGAGCCATGCACATGGTCAGCTGGGTCCAGTACTGAGGCTTATTCTTGGCCAAAGGTGTAGCATCAATTCCTCTCAATGGAATAGGACACTGCAAGGGCTCCAAGAAAAACCCACAACGCTTAGCATACTCTAAGTCCATCAAATTCAGGGCAGCGCCTGAATCCACAAATGCCATGACAGAATTCGATGACAAAGAGCAGATCAAGGTAACGGACAGAAGAAATTTTGACTGTACCGTACCAATGGTGGCAGACCTAGCGAACCGCTTAAAGCGCTTAGGACAATCAGAGATGGCATGAGTGGAATCCCCACAGTAGAAACACAGACCATTCAGACGTCTGTGTTCTTGCCGTTCAACTCTGGACAAAGTCCTATCGCACTGCATAGGCTTAGGTTTAATCTCAGGTAATACCGCCAAATGGTGCACAGCTTTACGCTCACGCAAGCGTCGACCGATCTGAATGGCCAAAGACATAGATTCATTCAGACCATCAGGCATAGGAAATCCCACCATGACATCTTTAAGGGCTTCAGAGAGACCCTTTCTGAAAATCGCTGCGAGCGCAGCTTCATTCCATTGAGTGAGTACAGACCACTTTCTAAATTTCTGACAATATACCTCTATCTCATCCTGACCCTGACACAAAGCCAGCAAATTTTTCTCTGCCTGATCCACTGAATTAGGCTCATCGTACAGCAATCCGAGCGCCAGGAAAAACGCATCAACATCACTCAATGCAGGATCTCCTGGCGCAAGGGAAAATGCCCAGTCTTGAGAGTCGCCACGCAAAAAAGAAATAATAATTCTCACTTGTTGAGCTGGGTCACCAGAGGAGTGAGGTTTCAAGGCCAGAAACAGTTTGCAATTATTTTTGAAATTCACAAACTTGACTCTATCACCATAAAACAAATCAGGAATAGGAATTCTTGGCTCAAACATAGGCTTCTGAACCACCAAATCTTGAATCATTTGTACATTTATAACGAGATTATCCATTGAAGAGCACAGACCCTGAATCTCCATGTCCACACCTGTGTCCTGAACCACCCAAATGTCTAGGGGAAAAAAAAGGCAAAACACAGTGCAAAGGAAAAAAAATGGTCTCAGAACTTCTTTTTTCCCTCTATTGAGAATCATTAGTACTTTGGGCTTCCTGTACTGTTATGAAAGGCAATTCAGTACCACAATGGACATAGCGGTCAGAGCACATACAGTGATCTGACAATAACCCAAAATCATAGAACGAGCTCTGAGACGTGGGAACTCTGCAGACCGCAATCCCTAATCCTCTCCAAACAACACTAGAGGCAGCCGTGGATTGCGCCTAACTCTGCCTATGCAACTCGGCACAGCCTGAGAAACTAACTAGCCTGAAGATAGAAAATAAGCCTACCTTGCCTCAGAGAAATACCCCAAAGGAAAAGGCAGCCCCCCACATATAATGACTGTGAGTAAGATGAAAAGACAAACGTAGGGATGAAATAGATTCAGCAAAGTGAGGCCCGACTTTCTAAACAGAGCGAGGATAGGAAAGATAACTTTGCGGTCTACACAAAACCCTAAAGAAAACCACGCAAAGGGGGCAAAAAGACCCTCCGTACCGAACTAACGGCACGGAGGTACACCCTTTGCGTCCCAGAGCTTCCAGCAAAACAAATAGACAAGCTGGACAGAAAAAAAAGCAAACAAATAGCAAAGAAGCACTTAGCTATGCAGAGCAGCAGGCCACAGGAATGATCCAGGGAAAAACAAGTCCAACACTGGAACATTGACAGGAAGCATGGATCAAAGCATTAGGTGCAGTTAAGTAGAGAAGCACCTAACGACCTCACAAGATCACCTGAGGGAGGAAACTCAGAAGCCGCAGTACCACTTTCCTCCACAAACGGAAGCTCCCAGAGAGAATCAGCCGAAGTACCACTTGTGACCACAGGAGGGAGCTCTGCCACAGAATTCACAACAGGCAGCCCTCAGCTGTTAGTTTACCTGCCTGGTTGTAGAAAATAGAGGGGAACCCATGCAGGGTTTTTTCATTTATTTTTTTATTTACAGTGCAGGCGATGGGTGAGGAATACTCTCATCAGCCGCCCCTTTCACTGTTATTAGCAGCAGGAGGTGTAGGCTGATGGGAGTAATAGTCCCATCAGCTGCCGCCTGCTGTCATTGTTATCACTTGAATACAACTGTTATCATTCTCCCCTGCTCACGCTGATTGCCAGTAGAGCAGGGGAGAATGATAAGAGCGTCTTCAGCACCCGGTGCCGGGGAACAGCACTTCTTCTTTGGCGCTGGTGCGTGTCACATGGATGACATCCATATGTGCTCTCTGTGAGCACATTGTGCGGGACATTTTGGTGGCCTTTGCTCATGGTAAAAAATGGATATGTCAGCAAATTTTGCCCATGGACACACGGTCCATGGAGACACACTGACGTGCACAGACCCATTTGAATTGGTCTACCTGTGTCAGTGTCTCTGGTACATGTGAAAACTATTACCACATGTCCCTGAGGCACAGAGGTGTGAAAGGGCCCTAATTATGAGTTGCAAAGAAAAGGTGAAAAAATGTGACAGATTAGATTTAAGTCACATTTACCCCATTATGTATACAATCCAGTAATACTTTTATCTTACCCTACTGACAAAGCATTGAAGTACTAAAAGATCATTTATTTTGGATTAGTATTACATTTTATATTTGCATTGCTACTTCTGGAACAAATCTTTGGGATTATTGTTACTTTTTTAACATCTGAGCAACTGGTGGTTTGTGAAGAACAGTATGCTCTGCTTGTTCTTTTTATGTCCTTCTATTGAACAGAAATAGTTTGGTTTATATGTATTTTTTGTACATTAGCATTAAACAATAATGTCAATATATGCAATATATTGCCATGTTCTCACTTACATATTGGTATTTTCAGTAAATTGGGGGAGCCTTGTCTTCTGCCAAAGTTACCATAATGACATACTATGAACTTTCAAATACCGTCTGCTTTAAATGTTCAAGCCATTTCCAAATTACTACCCAGAGGAATCATTATTTACTGTATCTTCTATTTCATTTTGTAAATCTATCATCAAAATTATCCACATACAATGTACCCTAAATTAGGAGTTAAGATAAATCTGTCACATGGTGTTTAGTTCAATAATGAATTACATGTTAAGGAGAGATGAGTGGACAAGACAAAATTCGAATTTGACTGCGAGTGATTTTTTTCAACCAGGAATTTAATTCCCCTTATTTTTCTCTGGGTTCTCTCCAGTCCCCAGAGCATAATAAAAATAAATGTAAAAAATATCATTGTACTCATCTCTCCGCTGACCTTTTGGGGCCCTCTGTTACTCAGCGATATCTTCAGATCAGCCACTGGCCACCATTTTTCTGCACCGTGAAAGGCCATCACGATGTAAAAAAACAACAAAAAAGCATATACTCACCCTTCTGGCCCTTCTGCTCCTCTCTGCCACCCATTCAGTCCTGGTTGCATCTTCAGATAGGTTTTAGCACTGGTGAAATCCCTGACTTTCTGCTGCTAAGCTGAGGCTTTGTGAGCGCATTTTCTCAGAACATTCCCAGGCCTAATACAGTTGGACTAGTATAAGATTTTTTTTTTTTTTACATTTTTAAAGCCTTTAACGGTTTACAAAAATGGTGGCCAATTCACAGAATTTGCAGGGAATCTAGGAGCAACATGGCAGATGTGACAACCTACATGGTGAGCTGCAGCATGTGCTACATGTTCACAGATCGACCAGAAGAAGAATCCAATTTCACCTGTCAGAAGTGTAGACTAGTGGCCCTTTTAGAAGAAAAGGTGCGGGGTCTGGAAGAAAGAATAGCAACTTTGAAACTCATCAAAGAGAATGAAGACTTTCTAGACAGAACAGAAGCATCTCTACTGGTCACAGAAGGTGCAAAAAGTGTCAGAGAACCTCCAAAAGCAGATGAGTGGAAGCATGTGACCAAAAGAAGCAAGAAGACCATGGAGAAATCACCAACCACACAACTGAAGAACCGATATCAAATCTTTGTAGAGGATGAAGATGGCACACCTAAGAATGAAGCAATACCAGCAAGCAAAAAAGAAAAGGGCACACAGCAACAAGTGACAGCAAAAAGTACAGCCAAGAAGCAACGAAGAGTGGTGGTGGTGGGAGACTCACTACTGAGAGGCACAGAAGCAGCCATCTGCAGACCGGACATAACTGCAAGAGAAGTATGCTGCCTTCCAGGTGCGATGATCAAGGATGTGACCGATAGGATACCAAAGCTCTTCAGCTCCAAGGACGTCCACCCATTTCTTCTGATACATGTTGGCACCAATGACACGGCAAGGAAGGACCTACCGACAATCTGCAAGGACTTTGAAGAGTTGGGGAAGAAAGTAAAGGAACTGGATGCACAGGTAGTTTTTTCTTCTATCCTTCCAGTAGACGGGCATGGCACCAGGAGATGGAACAGGATCCTTGATGCAAACAACTGGCTAAGACGATGGTGCAGACAACAAGGATTCGGATTCCTGGACCACGGTGTGAATTACTGGTATGATGGACTCCTCGCCAGAGACGGACTACACCTCAACAAACCTGGGAAACACACATTCGCCAGAAGACTCGCTACACTCATCAGGAGGGCGTTAAACTAGAAGAAGAGGGGACGGGAAGAAAAACATTAGACTCAAACAAAGACGACCCAGGAAAACATACTCAGAAGGGAGGTAAGAACATTTCTAAAACAATCCACAGTGAGGAGATTGGAACAAAACAAAATCCTCTAAACTGCATGCTCGCAAACGCCAGAAGCCTGACAAACAAGATGGAAGAACTAGAAGCAGAAATATCTACAGGTAACTTTGACATAGTGGGAATAACCGAGACATGGTTAGATGAAAGCTATGACTGGGCAGTTAACTTACAGGGTTACAGTCTGTTTAGAAAGGATCGTAAAAATCGGAGAGGAGGAGGGGTTTGTCTCTATGTAAAGTCTTGTCTAAAGTCCACTTTAAGGGAGGATATTAGCGAAGGGAATGAGGATGTCGAGTCCATATGGGTTGAAATTCATGGAGGGAAAAATGGTAACAAAATTCTCATTGGGGTCTGTTACAAACCCCCAAATATAACAGAAAGCATGGAAAGTCTACTTCTAAAGCAGATAGATGAAGCTGCAACCCATAATGAGGTCCTGGTTATGGGGGACTTTAACTACCCGGATATTAACTGGGAAACAGAAACCTGTGAAACCCATAAAGGCAACAGGTTTCTGCTAATAACCAAGAAAAATTATCTTTCACAATTGGTGCAGAATCCAACCAGAGGAGCAGCACTTTTAGACCTAATACTATCTAATAGACCTGACAGAATAACAAATCTGCAGGTGGTTGGGCATTTAGGAAATAGCGACCACAATATTGTGCAGTTTCACCTGTCTTTCACTAGGGGGACTTGTCAGGGAGTCACAAAAACATTGAACTTTAGGAAGGCAAAGTTTGAACAGCTTAGAGATGCCCTTAATCTGGTAGACTGGGACAATATCCTCAGAAATGAGAATACAGATAATAAATGGGAAATGTTTAAGAACATCCTAAATAGGCAGTGTAAGCGGTTTATACCTTGTGGGAATAAAAGGACTAGAAATAGGAAAAACCCAATGTGGCTAAACAAAGAAGTAAGACAGGCAATTAACAGTAAAAAGAAAGCATTTGCACTACTAAAGCAGGATGGCACCATTGAAGCTCTAAAAAACTATAGGGAGAAAAATACTTTATCTAAAAAACTAATTAAAGCTGCCAAAAAGGAAACAGAGAAGCACATTGCTAAGGAGAGTAAAACTAATTCCAAACTGTTCTTCAACTATATCAATAGTAAAAGAATAAAAACTGAAAATGTAGGCCCCTTAAAAAATAGTGAGGAAAGAATGGTTGTAGATGACGAGGAAAAAGCTAACATATTAAACACCTTCTTCTCCACGGTATTCACGGTGGAAAATGAAATGCTAGGTGAAATCCCAAGAAACAATGAAAACCCTATATTAAGGGTCACCAATCTAACCCAAGAAGAGGTGCAAAACCGGCTAAATAAGATTAAAATAGATAAATCTCCAGGTCCGGATGGCATACACCCACGAGTACTAAGAGAACTAAGTAATGTAATAGATAAACCATTATTTCTTATTTTTAGTGACTCTATAGCGACAGGGTCTGTTCCGCAGGACTGGCGCATAGCAAATGTGGTGCCAATATTCAAAAAGGGCTCTAAAAGTGAACCTGGAAATTATAGGCCAGTAAGTCTAACCTCTATTGTTGGTAAAATATTTGAAGGGTTTCTGAGGGATGTTATTCTGGATTATCTCAATGAGAATAACTGTTTAACTCCATATCAGCATGGGTTTATGAGAAATCGCTCCTGTCAAACCAATCTAATCAGTTTTTATGAAGAGGTAAGCTATAGGCTGGACCACGGTGAGTCATTGGACGTGGTATATCTCGATTTTTCCAAAGCGTTTGATACCGTGCCGCACAAGAGGTTGGTACACAAAATGAGAATGCTTGGTCTGGGGGAAAATGTGTGTAAATGGGTTAGTAACTGGCTTAGTGATAGAAAGCAGAGGGTGGTTATAAATGGTATAGTCTCTAACTGGGTCGCTGTGACCAGTGGGGTACCGCAGGGGTCAGTATTGGGACCTGTTCTCTTCAACATATTCATTAATGATCTGGTAGAAGGTTTACACAGTAAAATATCGATATTTGCAGATGATACAAAACTATGTAAAGCAGTTAATACAAGAGAAGATAGTATTCTGCTACAGATGGATCTGGATAAGTTGGAAACTTGGGCTGAAAGGTGGCAGATGAGGTTTAACAATGATAAATGTAAGGTTATACACATGGGAAGAGGGAATCAATATCACCATTACACACTGAACGGGAAACCACTGGGTAAATCTGACAGGGAGAAGGACTTGGGGATCCTAGTTAATGATAAACTTACCTGGAGCAGCCAGTGCCAGGCAGCAGCTGCCAAGGCAAACAGGATCATGGGGTGCATTAAAAGAGGTCTGGATACACATGATGAGAGCATTATACTGCCTCTGTACAAATCCCTAGTTAGACCGCACATGGAGTACTGTGTCCAGTTTTGGGCACCGGTGCTCAGGAAGGATATAATGGAACTAGAGAGAGTACAAAGGAGGGCAACAAAATTAATAAAGGGGATGGGAGAACTACAATACCCAGATAGATTAGTGAAATTAGGATTATTTAGTCTAGAAAAAAGACGACTGAGGGGCGATCTAATAACCATGTATAAGTATATAAGGGGACAATACAAATATCTCGCTGAGGATCTGTTTATACCAAGGAAGGTGACGGGCACAAGGGGGCATTCTTTGCGTCTGGAGGAGAGAAGGTTTTTCCACCAACATAGAAGAGGATTCTTTACTGTTAGGGCAGTGAGAATCTGGAATTGCTTGCCTGAGGAGGTGGTGATGGCGAACTCAGTCGAGGGGTTCAAGAGAGGCCTGGATGTCTTCCTGGAGCAGAACAATATTGTATCATACAATTATTAGGTTCTGTAGAAGGACGTAGATCTGGGTATTTATTTATTATGATGGAATATAGGCTGAACTGGATGGACAAATGTCTTTTTTCGGCCTTACTAACTATGTTACTATGTTACTATGCATATAATTCCCATTTTGGTGAATGTTGATTTTTAAAAAAAAAATTTGAGTAGAATTCAATTCCATTCAAATTTATTCGCTCATCTCTAAAGTTAAATACATTTATTGTGTAACGCTATGCCTGTGTCCCTTCGCAGTCCCTCTCCCTCCTGCCAGTAGGGACACTGACATACTCACCACCCTGGGGATGTCCTTGTTTCCTGCTTTATCCTTTTTGCCTCCTGTGCACGCTGCACAGGCTTCTGGTGACGCGCCTATTGCATGCTCGCTCCATTGTTTTTAAAAGGGCAGCGCACACTTTGAAAAATGCCCCAGCCAATGGCTGGGAGGCATTTTAAATAAAAGGCACCCTCCCCAGTAGGGAGGTGCTTGAACAACCCCTGCAGTTTCCGTGTGTGTGTGTTATCAGGTCCCTCATCCTATCCAGTTAAGGTAGTTATACTGGTCATGTATTCCCATATAGTGTGTATGCTCCCCTGAAGCCTCTCCAGTGGTATCTGAACACTGTAGCTAGCATCTCTGGCGGATCCCAAACTAAAGGCAGCTTCGGTGGCACCTGAATCATGAAGCTACACCTGTCTGAACAGGTTCTGAATCCAGTCTTGTCTGTAACTCCGAATAAAGTCTGTATCAGCATACCAGCCCCTTAGGTATCAGCAGTTGCAGTACCAAGGACTGCCTAGGAGTGGTACCTGGCAGCTAGCAGCAGCTCAATCCTGACTCCAGCATCAGGAGCTCAGGGTAAAGCCAGGTAGCCACTTGACTACGGCCCTTCTAAGCAATTGAAAGAAACTGCAGCACCATTCAACAAATGTACATGGTCATTTCTTTACCTTCTGTGAGCATTTGCAATAAATACCCTTATATTTATCGCCAATGCTCACAGAAGGGAAGGAACTTCGGTGGTGCTTAGATAAAAAGCTCTCATTTTTCATATTTCTAGTGCAGTAATGCAGTTCAAATTTCGTTTTTCAAGTTTGTATGTTCTAGCGCTGCAGTGTGCTGCCTTATTTACTTAACTATATACGAGTTGGCGACTCTAGGTTCAGCACCTGTTCACACTGTGTCTATGTTTGGATGTGCCGGTCAAGTTTTTGAAATGTATTCTTTAGCCTTCTGATCGTGCACTCAGCCTTCTAGCTTCAGGTGTTTTAATTACAGCAGGTCCAATACCCCTCCACAGAGAGAGAGAATTTTAGTCTAGTAAGAGGTTTTCACATGTACCCATTCAGATGGAGATGTTTATTCTCAGCGAGGTAAGGCAAGTTTAGGACCTGGTATAAGAGAGATGCCGTAACGGGGCTACCAGGTACACATAAAATTGGCCATTTTTATGCGCTAAAAGCTCTCATTTTTCATATTTCTAGTGCAGTAATGCAGTTCAAATTTCGTTTTTCAAGTTTGTATGTTCTAGCGCTGCAGTGTGCTGCCTTATTTACTTAACTAGATAAAAAATGCAGTGTCCCTTTATAAGGTAATAACTCAGGAACGCTTCAACGGATCCTAGCGATTCTGAGATTGTTTTTTCGTGACATATTGGGCTTCACGATAGTAGTAAATTTAGGTCAATAATTTTTGTGTTTATTTGTGAAAAAAATGGAAATTTGGCTAAACTTTTGAAAATTTCCCAATTTTTACATTTTTGAATTTTTATTCTGTTAAATGAGAGAATTATGTGACACAAAATAGTTAATAAATAACATTACCCACATGTCTACTTTACATCAGCACAATTTTTGAAACAACATTTTTTTTTGCTAGGAAGTTATAAGGGTTAAAATTTGACCAGCGATTTCTCATTTTTACAGCAAAATTTACAAAACCATTTTATTTTAGGGACCACCTCACATTTGAAGTCAGTTTGAGGGGTCTATGTGGTTCAAAATACCCAAAATTGACACCATTCTAAAAACTGCATCCCTCAAGGTACTCAAAACCACATTCAAGAAGTTTATTAACCCTTCAGGTGCTTCACAGCAGCAGAAGCAACATGGAAGGAAAAAATGAACATTTAACTTTTTAGTCACAAAAATGATATTTTAGCAACAATTTTTTTATTTTCCCAAGGGTAAAAAGAGAAACTGGACCCCAAAAGTTATTGTACAAATTGTCCTGAGTATGCTGATACCCCATATGTGGGGGGGAACCACTGTTTGGGTGCACGACAAGGTTCGGAAGGGAAGGAGCGCCATTTGACTTTTTCAATGAAAAATTGGCTCCAATCTTTAGCGGACACCATGTCGCGTTTGGAGAGCCCCTGTGTGCCTAAACATTTGAGCTCCCCCACAAGTGACCCCATTTTGGAAACTAGACCCCAAAAGGATCTTATCTAGATGCATAGTGAGCACTTTGAACCCCCAGGTACTTCAAAAATTGATCTGTAAAAATGAAAAAGTACTTTTTTTTCACAAAAAAATTCTTTTAGCCTCAATTTGTTCATTTCCACATGGGCAACAGGATAAAATGGATCCTAAAATGTGTTGGGAAATTTCTCCTGAGTACATCAATACCTCATTTGTGGTCACAAACCACTGTTTGTGCACACGGCAAGGCTCAGAAGGGAAGGAGCGCCATTTGACTTTTGAATAAAAAAATTTGCTCCAATCGTTAGCGGACACCATGTCGCGTTTGGAGAGCCCCTGTGTGCCTAAACATTGGACCCCATAAACATTTGAGCTCCCCCACATGTGACCCCATTTTGGAAACTAGACTCCCCAAGGAACTTATCTAGATGCATAGTGAGCACTTTGAACCCCCAGGTGCTTCACAAATTGATCCGTAAATATGAAAAAGTACGTTTTTTCACAAAAAAATTATTTTAGCCTCAATTTGGTCATTTCCACATGGGCAACAGGATAAAATGGTTGCTAAAATTTATTGGGCAATTTCTCCTGAGTACACTGATACCTCACATGTGGGGGTAAACCACTGTTTGGGCACATAGCAGGGCTCGGAAGGGAAGAAGCGCCATTTGACTTTTTGAATGAAAAATTAGCTCCAATCGTTAGCGGATACCATGTCGCATTTGGAGAGCCCCTGTGTGCCTAAACATTGGCGCTCCCCCATATGTGACCCCATTTTGGAAACTAGACCCCCCAAGGAACTTATCTAGATGCATAGTGATCACTTTGAACCCCCAGATGCTTCACAAATTGATCCATAAAAATGAAAAAGTACTTTTTTTTCACAAAAAGATTCTTTTAGCCTCAATTTGTTCATTTCCACATGGGCAACAGGATAAAATGGATCCTAAAATTTATTGGGCAATTTTTCCTGAGTACAATGATACCTCAAATGTGGGGGTAAACCACTGTTTGGGCACACCGCAGGGCTCGGAAGGGAAAGAGCGCCATTTGACTTTTTGAATGAAAAATTAGCTCCAATCGTTAGCGAACACCATGTCGTGTTTGGAGAGCCCCTGTGTGCCTAAACATTGGAGCTCCCCCACATGTGACCCCATTTTGGAAACTAGACCTCCCATGGAACTAATCTAGATGTACGGTGACCACTTTAAACCCCCAAGTGCTTCACAGAAGTTTAGAACGCAGAGCCGTGAAAATAAAAAATAATTTTTCTTTCCTCAAAAATTATTTTTTATCCCGCAATGTTTTATTTTCACAAGAGTAACAGGAGAAATTGGACCCCAGAAGTTGTTGTCCAATTTGTCCTGAGTATGTTAATACCCCATATGTGGGGGGGAACCACTGTTTGGGCACACGTCGGGGCTCGGAAGGAAAGTAGTGACGTTTTGGAATGTAGACTTTGATGGAATGGTCTGCGGGCATCATGTTATGTTTGCAGAGCCCCTGATGTGCGTGAACAGTAGAAACCCCCCACAGTTGACCCCATTTTGGAAACTAGACCCCTTAAGGACCTTATCTAGATGTGTTGAGCACTTTGAACCCCCAAGTACTTCACAGAAGTTTACAATGCAGAGCCGTGAAAATAAAAAAATCATTTTTCTTTCCTCAAAAATGATGTTTTAGCAAGCAATTTTTTATTTTCACAAGGGTAACAGGAGAAATTGGACCCCAATAGTTGTTGCCCAGTTTGTCCTGAGTACACTGATACCCCATATGTGGGAGTAAACCACTGTTTGGGCACACGTCGGTCCTCGGAAGGGAAGTAGTGACATTTTGAAATGCAGACTTTGATGGAATGGTCTGCGGGCGTCAAGTTACATTTGCAGAGCCCCTGATGTGCCTAAACAGTAGAAACCCCCCACAACTGACCCTATTTTGGAAACTAGACCCCCCAAGGAACTTATCTAGATATGTGGTGAGCACTTTGAACCCCCAAGTGCTTCACATAAGTTTACAATGCAGAGCCGTGAAAATAAAAAATAATTTTTCATTCCTCAAAAATTATTTAGCAAGCAATTTTTTATTTTTTGCAAGGGTAACAGGAGAAATTGGACCCCAATAGTTGTTGCCCATTTTGTCCTGAGTACGCTGGTACCCCATATGTGGGGGTAAACCACTGTTTGGGCGCACGTCAGGGTTCGGAAGGGAGGGAGCACCATTTGACTTTTTGAACACAAGATTGGCTGGAATCAATGGTGGCGCCATGTTGCATTTGGAGACCCCTGATGTGCCTAAACAGTGGAAACATCTCAATTCTAACTTCAATACTAACCCCAACACATCTCTAACCCTAATCCCAACTGTAGCCATAACTCTAATCACAACCCTAACCCCAACACACCCCTAACCACAACCCTAACCCCAACACACCCGTAACCCCAATCCCAACCCTAATCCTAACCCTAATCCCAACCCTAACTCTAATCCCAACCCTAACCACAACTTTAACCCCAACACACCCCTAACCCTAACCATAACCCTTACCACAAGCCTAATCTTAACCCTATTTCCAACCCTAGCCCTAATTCCAACCCTAACTCTAATTCCAACCCTAACCCTAAGGCTATGTGCCCATGTTGCGGATTCGTGTGAGATTTTTCCGCACCATTTTTGATAAATCCGCAGGTAAAAGGCACTGCATTTTACCTGCAGATTTACCGTGGATTTCCAGTGTTTTTTGTGCGGATTTCACCTGCGGATTCCTATTGAGGAACAGGTGTAAAACGCTGCGGAATCCGCACAAAGAATTGACATGCTGCGGAAAATACAATGCAGGGTTTCAACGCTGTATTTTCCGCACCATGGGCACAGCGGATTTGGTTTTCCAAAGGTTTACATGGTACTGTAAACCTGATGGAAAACTGCTACGAATCCGCAGCAGCCAATCCGCTGTGGATCCACAGCCAAATCCGCTGCGGATCCGCAGCCAAATCCGCACCGTGTGCACATAGCCTAATTCTAAGGGTATGTGCACACGCTGCGGAAAATGCTGCTGATCCGCAGCGTTTCCGCAGCTGCTGGTCCGCAGCAGTTTCCCATGAGTTTACAGTTCAATGTAAACCTATGGGAAACGCTGTGCACATGCTGCGGAAAAAACTGTGTGGAAACGCAGTGGTTTACATTCCGCAGCATGTCACTTCTTTCTGCGGATTCCGCAGCGGTTTTACAACTGCTCCAATAGAAAACCGCAGTTGTAAAACCGCAGTTGTAAAACCGCAGTGAAATCCGCAGAAAAACCGCGGTAAATCCGCGATAAATCCGCAGTGGTTTTGCACTGCGGATTTATCAAATCCACTGCGGAAAAATCCGCAGAAGAGCAGAATACGTGTGCACATCCCTAACCCTAACCCTAGTTCTAACACTAGTGGGAAAAAAAAATTCTTTATTTTATTATTGTCCCTACTTATGGGGGTGATAAAGGGGGGGGTTCATTTACAATTTTTTTTATTTTGATCAATTCACTGTAATAGGTTTTATAGGTGGGGGGCAGATCAGGGTCTCCAGCCATGGCCGATGATATTGCAGCATCGGCCATGGCTGGATTGTAATATTTCAAAGTTTTCAAATGCGAAATATTACAAATCGCTCTGATTGGCTGTTTCACTTTCAACACCTGATCAGAGCGATCGTAGCCACGGGGGGTGAAGCCAACCCCCCCCCCCCCCGGGCTGAAGTATCACTCCTCCTGTCCCTGCAGATCGGGTGAAATTAGAGTTAACCCTTTCACCCGATCTGCAGGGACGCGATCCCTCCATGACGCCACATAGCCGTCGTTGCGTCAAAGGTCGTGAAGGGGTTAATAAATAAAATATCAAAAACCTTCCATAGGATTAGAGGTTTCAAACAAATTCTAAGTAGCAGGAAATTGGGTAAGTGAATAAGTGCCTCAGGAATTGGTGTAGGCAGGAGGGTTTTAGATTCCTGGAGAACTGGATGGACTTCTCTGATAGCTACAGGTAGGAATGAGTGAACCCGAAATGGAAAGTTTGGGGTCCATACCGGACACCAAACACAGACTTTTTACTCCACATCCAGATTCCTGTTTGGATTCACCAATCTAATAAAGATAGTTGAAAGGCTGCAGCGCAATCAATCAACATACCTTATTTTTCTGATTATAAGACGCTCTGGATTATAAGACGCACCCCAATTTTGAGAAGTATAGGAAAAAACTTTTTTAATGAAATGGTGGTGCTCCTTATAATCCATGCATCTTATTGCTTACAGTGGGTGGTGGCAGTGGTGAAGCGGGGTCTCAGGGTCGCTGCTGGAGGAGGCAAGAGTGAAGAGTTGCTGCAGGCTGGGATGAGGGAGTGTTCGGATCTGCGGCGCGGTGCTGCGGGTGGTGTCCGGTGCTGCTGGTGGTGTCCAGTGCTGCTGGGGACTCTGCCTACATTTTGTGAAAGGCCAGAGCCCCTGCAGTTCCATGGTTTCCTATGCGGTGGATGTGAGGAAAATGGCATGTGCAGATGGAGATCTAGGCATCAAGATCTCGGGAAATGAGATCTCCCAAGCAGCAAACACCACCCGCAGCACCGAACACCACCAGCAGCAATGGACACCACCTGCAGTGGAGTGCCCCAAATTCGAACACCCCCTGCGGCCTGCAGCAATGCTCCACTCTTTCCTCCTCCAGCTGTGACCCTGGGACCCTTCTCCATCATGACCGGTAAGGTATGTCGAGATTATAAGACGCACCCTCATTTTCCCAAATTTCGGGGGAAAGTGCGTCTTATAATCCGAAAATTAGGTACTTTTAGACTGTGGCCATTTCCGGAGTCATCACAGCCATTCCAAGTATTGGGCCTAGCCGTCTATTTGCCATTTCTAGGCCCCAAAATGTATTTTTCAAGACAAGTGTGTGTTTTTTAGTAGTTTTACAAATAAATAAATTGCATCAGTCATCTTGTTTATATTTTTAGGGCCAAAAAATAATTTGCCTGGACTGGTGTGTTTTTTTTACTAGTCTGGAAAATAAATAATTGCCATTAATTGTCTAGCTACCATTTCTTGGCCAAAAAACAATTTTGCTGGAATGGTGTGTGTTTTTAGTAGTCTGGGAAACAAATAATTGGCATTTACTGATATTGGACCCTACCTGAGTACCTATTCCAGGAAGTGTTGTGATTTTTTTTTCTACATAGTTGCCATTTCTAGGCCCCCAAAAATAATTTTTCTTGTGTTTTTTAGTAGTCTGAGGAAAAAAATAAATGGCATCATCCATCTAGTTGCCATTTTTAGGTCCAAAAACATGTTTATGTGTGTTTTCTAGTACTGTTGCCAATAAATAAATCTACTCTTCCACCATCTTTTTCATAGTATTTTGCAGAAAAATCACTTTCAAAAATAAGGAGAGCAACAAAATAAGGGACATGGAGGTGCTGGTGTAGATGTTGATGGTGGTGATGTAGATGCAGATGCAGTGAGAAGACATGGTTGTTCTTTACATGCTATTTACCCAAATACAACACCTTCTTCTGGTGCACGCAGGAGATAGTAAGTTATAAAACCTTTCGTAGGCCCAAATACCGCTATACAAATGGTGTGGCCACAAGATGTTGAAAAGGTGTTAGATTGGATGGCTAAGAGTGGCTTCAGTTCCTTCATATTATCTTCTACCTAGTACACTGCAGAAAGTGCTCAGTTGTCACCTGAGGACCATGGTCATCCGGCTTCCACCTCACCCCTGCAAATCAGCCAAGTAGACTGAGCCCCAAGGCATGCAGCAGTCTCTTATACTTTTTGATGACTCCGCTGACTGGGTGTCACGCCGTAAGCGGCGTTAAAGGGGCAGGACGATGTACTGGGACCCGCACCTGTCCCTACCACTTTAAAGGGGCCCTGGCTTTCACTTATCTCGGGGGTACCTATGATGGTTAGGGGGCCTAAGCCACCAGCGTTTCCCTATCTCCTGTGCAGGCCCTATCAGTGGCCCCCTCTCCCCCTAAAGGAGGTGGACTGCACCAATGTAATAATACAACAAATAACAGGGTATACAAACAAGGTAACTAAAAGTCTCAAACTCACCAAATGCTCACACAACCACAGAGGAAACACAAAGAAGGGAAAAGAAGGAATAAACTAGGAAGAAAACAGGTTAAACATGCAACCAAAACAGCAGACACCAATCTCTATAAATAAACCTCCAACACCAACACTACGCTCCTTCAACCTCCAAGCCAGGCAGTAGAACTGATCACTGACAATAGCTGAAGTCAGGACTGGGTCTATATAGAGGATCAGATTACAAAATCCACATCAGCTGAGAGAGACCCAGCTCTCAGCAACTCAGTAATAAGGTTAACTCCTGCACTGCTGGCACAAAGCAGCCAGGTCAGAATACAGGTGAATTGCTTCTGTTCACTGTGTGGGAACGAGGCCCAGAGCGCTGCAGTTCTCTGGAACCTCTCTGTCACGGTAGCCCCGTGACAGTACCCCCCCCTTCTACGAGGGACCTTCGGAACCTCAGGACCAGGTTTCTCAGGATGAGCTGTATGAAATGCCTGAACCAACCTAACCGCATGGACATCGGCAGCAGGTACCCACGTCCTTTCCTCTGGACCGTACCCTCTCCAGTGTACCAGATATTGTAGGGATCGACAAACTAAACGAGAATCCATAACCCTGGAAATCTGGAACTCGAGATTTCCATCAACAAGGACCGGAGATGGAGGTGAAGGGGACTGATTGGATGACGCCACAACCTTTTTGAGTAAGGAGCGATGAAAAACATTATGGATCTTAAATGACTCAGGCAAAGCAACGGAATTCACGACGGCCACAATCCTATAAGGGCCAATGAACCTAGGGCCCAATTTCCACGAGGGAACTCTCAGCTTAATATTTTTCGAGGACAAGCAAACCCAATCACCCACACACATGTCCGGACCTTCCACACGTCTCCGATCAGCCGCATTCTTATACCTGGAACCAATACTCTTTAATTTTTCAAGAACCCCTTGCCATACTGAAGTGATAGATGAAGAAAACCTCTCCTCTTCAGGAACCTGAGGAATCCCTCCTATTAAATGAACTAGATTGAGGATGAAAACCATATGCCCCGAAAAACGGGGACTTAGCAGTAGACTCATGAGTACGATTGTTTATAGCAAATTCTGCTAGCGGTAAGTATTTAACCCAGTCCTCCTGATTCTCTGAGATAAAACGCCTGAGATAAGTCTCAAGATTTTGATTAACGCGTTCAGTCTGACTATTGGATTGAGGATGAAAAGCTGAAGAAAACGACAAATGAGTCCCCAGCCGGCTGCAGAAAGCCCTAAAAAACTTAGAAATAAACTGCACCCCCCGGTCTGAGACAATATCTGAAGGAATATCATGCAGACTCACAACCTCCTTAATAAAGACCTGTGCCAGAGTCTTCGCATTTGGTAATGCGGGGAGCGCAATGAAATGAGACATCTTGCTAAATCTATCAACTACGACTAAAATAACTGCATTTCCCCTCCGAAACCGGTAAGTCAGTGATGAAGTCTATTGACAAATGGGTCCAAGGTCTATTGGGAATCTCCAAAGGTTGGAGAGACCCAGACGAGTGAGAACGAGAGGACTTGGAATGCGCACACACACTGCAGGCAGCGACATATTCCTGTACATCATGTCTTACCCCAGACCACCAAAAACGCCGAGTGAGTAGGTCTGCGGTAACCTTACTTCCAGGGTGTCCGGCCAAAACCGAGTCATGATGCTCATTTATAACCCTGAGACGGAGATTAGCTGGAACAAAACGTTTACCTAACGGACAGGCTGCTGGGCGTCCCCCTGTGCCTCTACCACCTCTTTCTCAAGATCAGAATTAATTGCGTCGACTACTACACCCTCCTGCAGTATAGGACCTGGTTCACAATTATCCCCACCCCCCGGGAAACAACGGGATAATGCATCAGCTTTGACATTCTTATTTCCTGGCCGGTACGTAATGTAGAAATTGAACCTGGTGAAGAACAGAGACCACCTTGCCTGCCTAGGTGTAAGACACTTTGCAGATTCTAAATATAATAGATTTTTGTGATCTGTGATCACCATGACAGGGTGAAGTGCTCCCTCCAAAAAATGACGCCATTCCTCAAATGCCCATTTAATTGCCAACAGCTCCCTGTTACCAATGTCATAATTCTTCTCCGTAGGAGATAATTTTCTCGAGAAAAATGCACACTGACGCCACTTACTCGGAGAAATCCCCTGAGACAATACAGCTCCCACCCCTACCTCAGAGGCATCCACCTCTACCACAAATGGCTGAGTGATGTCAGGCTGTATTAATATGAGTGCAGTGGAAAAACACTTTCTCAAAGTTTCAAAAGCTTTACTGGCCGCACTGGACCATACGGAGAAATCCGTGCCTCTCTTGGTCATGTCCATCAATGGTTTGGCTACCACTGAAAAGTCTTTAATAAATTTGTGATAGAAATTTGCAAAACCTAAAAACCTCTGTAAAGCCTTAAGGTCCTCAGGACGATCCCACTCCAAGACCGCCCTGACCTTAGCCGGATCCATACGAAAACTTGTGGAGGATAAGAAATAACCCAGAAACGGAATCTCTTTGACAGCGAACATGCATTTCTCAAGTTTGGCAAACAGTTTATTGTCCCTGAGTACCTGAAGGACCTGCCGTACATGATCCTGATGAGACTCGAGGTCAGGGGAATAAATTAAGATGTCATCGAGCTATACCACCACAAACCTACCTATTAGGTGACTAAGTATATCATTAACAAAGTGTTGAAACACAGCAGGAGCATTACTTAACCCAAAAGGCATAACCAAGTTCTCGTAATGTCCCTCTGGAGTATTATACGCCGTGTTCCATTCATCCCCCTCCTTCATCCGAATGAGATTATATGCCCCCCTGAGGTCTAATTTGGAGAACCATTTAGCCCCCACAATTTGGTTAAAGAGGTCCGGAATAAGAGGGAGCGGAAAAGAATCCCAGACATTAATCTGATTTAATTCACGGAAGTCTAAGCATGGGCGTAAACCCCCATCCTTCTTCTTAACAAAAAAGAACTCGGCAGCAATGGGTGATGACGAGGGTCTGATATGACCCTTGGCCAGACTCTCCGTGATATAGTCCTTCATGGCCTGTCTCTCTGGGGCAGAGATGTTGTATACCCTAGTCTTAGGCAGTTTAGCACCAGGAATGAGACGTATGGTGCAATAATAAGGACGGTGTGGAGGTAGCTCTCGACTCCCCTCCTCAGAGAATACATCCTCAAAATCTGAGATGAACTCTGGCAAAACCTGAGAACTCAATCCGGCCAGCCGAGTACCCAGGCAATGTTCCTGACAAAACTCACTCCATCTAGTAATCTCCCAAGTCTTCCAGTCTAACACCGGGTTGTGTAACGTGAGCCATGGTAAACCGAGAACTACAGGCGATGGCAAACCCCCCAACACATAACAATCTAATGACTCAGAGTGTAACGCTCCTAATTGTAGGCTCACCCCACGGACGATCTGAGTGAAAGTCCCCTGGCTCAAAGGTGCAGAATCAATGGCAATTATAGGTATGGGTCTAGACAACTCTTGAGTCTTAAGCCCATGTGCCTGAACAATCCCAGCATCAATTAAATTAAACCCTGCCCCAGAGTCCAGAAAGGCAGAGATATTGAACTTATTTTCACCAAGACAAATCTCGGCTGGTAGGAAAAATTGAGGTTTACCTAAGGAGGAAATTAGTACACCCGAGTTGCCAACATCCCCGCAACCCGGGCACAATAGTTTTCCGGTGGTTGTGTTCTAGAAGGACACACATTCACATAATGACACCTTCTGCCACAAAAAAACATGCACCTTCCTTACGCCGTACTACTGCAGCCCCCTTAGAACGAGAAGCGCCACCCAACTGCATAGGTTCTCCTAGAGATTCAGATTCTGGTGAGTCCAAATCTGAATTACCCTTGAATAGCGGCGATTCATTTAGTCTCTGGCGCAGGCGGCGGTCCACACGGATCGCAAGAGACATAGCTGCCTCCAGTGTGGTTGGTGTCTCCTGTAGGGTGAAGGCATCTTTTATTTTATCAGATAGGCCCTGATAAAATTGACTACGGAGTGCAGGGTCATTCCACAATGTGTCAGTAGCCCATCTCTGAAACTCAGAGCAGTACTCCTCTACTGGTCGGTCTCCCTGTGTAAGACGGCGTATTGTGGACTCAGCGAGGGAGATGCGGTCAGGATCATCATACACCTGACCTAAGGCTCGAAAAACTCCTCCACAGTCCGTAACGGCAAAGCGTCAGCGGGAAGTGAAATGCATTTGTCCAGCTAAAGCAGCAATGGGGTCCATATTGGACCAAGAAAAATATTTAAGGTCAGTGATACTGTCACGCCGTAAGCGGCGTTAAAGGGGCAGGACGATGTACTGGGACCCGCACCTGTCCCTGCCACTTTAATGGGGCCCTGGCTTTCCCTTATCTCGGGAATACCTATGACGGTTAGGGGGCCCGAACTGCCAGCATTTCCCTGTCTCCTGTGCGGGCCCTATCAGTGGCCCCCTCTTCCCCCAAAGGAGGTGGACTGCACCAGTGTAATAATACAGATAACAGGGTATACAAACAAGGTAACTAAAAGTCTCAAACTCACCAAATGCTCACACAACCACAGAGGAAACACAGAGAATGGAAGAGAAGGAATAAACTAGGAAGGAAAACAGGTTAAACATGCAACCACAACAGCAGGCACCAATCTCTGTAAATAAACCTCCAACACCAACACTACGCTCCTTCAACCTCCAAGCCAGGCAGTAGAACTGATCACTGACAATAGCTGAAGTCAGGACTGGGTCTATATAGAGGATCAGATTACAAAATCCACTTCAGCTGAGAGAGACCCAGCTCTCAACAACTCAATAATAAGGTTAACTCCTGCACTGCTGGCACAAAGCAGCCAGGTCAGAACACAGGTGAAGAGCTTCTGTTCACTGTGTGTAAACGAGGCCCAGAGCGCTGTGGTTCTCTGGAACCTCTCTGTCGCGGTAGCCCCATGACACTGGGGTTCTGTGGTCCATTCGCCTGCCATTGACACAGAAGTGGAAGAAACTGAGTGCACTTGATGCCCAACCACTTGTTAAGTTGGAGGATATGGGCAATGCTGAGATAATAGACCCCACATAAGGCGAAAGTAATCCTAGTGACGAGCGAAGTTCGGAGTAAGAGAAGGTGACCATGCTGCCACAGCAGCACAGTAAAGAGGGAGCAGGATACAAAAGCACAACAGCAACCCCTAGCCAGTACATCGGCTGCTCCTGCCCAGCATGCCGCTGAAATAATCACACCAAAGGCAGCTCAAAAGAGCTTCCTGGCATGGCTTTTCTTCAGGGAATGTGCTGCTGACAAGCAATAGGTGTTTTGCACTCTGTGCTTTTGGACACTGAATCGAGGATAAAATGTTTTGAACCTGAGCACCACCTATATGACGAGGCATCTGATTTAGAAGAACAAGGTTCAGTGGAGTGCACACCTTAAAAAGTATAACAGATCTGAGCCTCCCCCTGCTCCCTCTTTAGCTGCGGTCTCAGCCTCTTCCTCCTGCTCACAATCAACAGGGCCTCCCACAAAGAGAGGATCTGACAGCATCACCACCACCAGTGTCATCGAGCATCTCCACACCATCCTATGGAAATATTTAGCTTTAAATCCCCCAAATCCTTGAGAAAGAAAGAGGAGATACCCCATAGCCACCCATGAGCCTGAATGACAGGATTTCCAAATTACTGGCCTGTGTAACACTGCCATTCTGGCTGGTGGAGATGGACAGTTTTAAAAAACTGATGGTGGTGGCTGTTCAGCAATACATTGTTCCCACCTGCCACTACTTTTCTAGGTGGGCCATACCCACCCTGCAAAAATATGTTGCGGACCAAATTAAGTGTGCACTGTGCAATTCCATCAGTGGCAAGGTCCACATAACTACAGATATGTGGACAAGTAAGCACAGCCAGGGACGTTACATCACCATAACTGCCCACTGGGTATAGTGGCATCTGGCACAATGGTGCAAGGTGTTGTGAATTCTGTGGCAGAGTTCACTCCTGTGGTCACAAGTGGTACTTCGGCTGATTCTCTCTGGGAGCTTCCGTTTGTGGAGGAAAGTGGTACTGCAGCTTCTGAGTTTCCTCCCTCAGGTGATCTGGTGAGCTCGTTAACTGCTTCTCTACTTAACTCCACCTAATGCTTTGATCCATGCTTCCTGTCAATGTTCCAGTGTTGGACTTGTGTATCTCTGGATCATTCCTGTGGCCTGCTGCTCTGCATAGCTAAGTGCTTCTTTGCTATTTGTTGCTATTTTTTCTGTCCAGCTTGTCTATTTGTTTTGCTGGAAGCTCTGGGACGCAAGGGGTGTACCTCCGTGCCGTTAGTTCGGTACGGAGGGTCTTTTTGCCCCCTTTGCGTGGTTTTCTTTAGGGTTTTGTGCAGACCGCAAAGTTATCTTTTCTATCCTCGTTCTGTCTAGAATATAGGGCCTCACTTTGCTGAATCTATTTCATCCCTACGTTTGTCTTTTCATCTTACTCACAGTCATTATATGTGGGGGGCTGCCTTTTCCTTTGGGGTATTTCTCTGAGGCAAGGTAGGCTTATTTTTCTATCTTCAGGCTAGTTAGTTTCTCAGGCTGTGCCGAGTTGCATAGGCAGAGTTAGGCGCAATCCACAGCTGCCTCTAGTTGTGTTTGGAGAGGATCAGGAATTGCGGTCTGCAGAGTTCCCACGTCTCAGAGCTAGTGTTGAGCATTCCGATACCGCAAGTATCGGGTATCGGCCGATATTTGCGGTATCGGAATTCCGATACCGAATTCCGATACTTCCCGCGTATCGGATACCGGAATCGGAAGTTCCCAGAATTCAAACAGAACGCAGCAGCCAATGAGGAATGATTGGAAGTGTGGGCACATCCTGTTTAGCATGGTGGGCATGTAAGTACTGGCAAGGCTGTGATTGGCTGCTGAAATGATGTCACTCTGCACTATAAAAAACACTGCCGCCATTTTGCGCTCACTCTGCTGTGATTTCAGTTAGGGACAGGACGCTGTGTTCTAACTGAGGGCCAGTTGAGCTAGCTAATTGCTTTATTTTCCTTTCCAAAGGCTAATTGCTCTTGCCTTGCAGCGCTGTTTTAACAGCGTTCTGCAAGGTCTCTGTGTGTGTGTGTGTGTGTGCAGCTCACTCTGTAGTCTGTGTGCAGCCATATACCCGGTTGTATTCAGCTCAGGGGGGGTTCATACTGCCTCACACAGTTGTCCTTTTTTGCTCATAGTGCAGCCTGCTGCACATTTTTTCTCAAATTTCCTATTAGTGTTTTTCCACCCGTCTCCAGCTAAATTGTGGAAAAACACTACATAGGATAACCTAGAGGGGGGTTTTTGGGCCTTGCAGCGCCGTTTACGGCTGTCTGCACGGTCTCCGTGTGAGCCCAGCTCGCCCTGTAGTCTGTGTGCAGCCATAGCCGGTTGGATTCAGCTCAGGGTTCGTTACTGGCTCATACCTTGAGAAAAATTTTTCTTTCTTTCAAATAGTGCAGCCTGTTTAAAAATTTTAAAAAAAATTCCCTATTAGTGTTTTTCCACCCGTCTCCAGCTAAATTGTGGAAAAACACTACATAGGATAACCTAGAGGGGGTTTTTTGGGCCTTGCAGCGCCGTTTACGGCTGTCTGCACGGTCTCCGTGTGAGCCCAGCTCGCCCTGTAGTCTGTGTGCAGCCATAGCCGGTTGGATTCAGCTCAGGGTTCGTTACTGGCTCATACCTTGAGAAAAATTTTCCTTTCTTTCAAATAGTGCAGCCTGTTTAAAAATTTTTTTAAAAATTCCCTATTAGTGTTTTTCCACCCGTCTCCAGCTAAATAGTGGAAAAACACTACATAGGATAACCTAGAGGGGGTTTATTGGGCCTTGCAGCGCCGTTTACGACTGTCTGCACGGTCTCTGTGTGAGTGCAGCTCGCCCTGTAGTCTGTGTGCAGCTATAGCCGGTTGGTTTCAGCTCAGGGTGCGTTACTGCCTCATACCTTGAAAAACAATTTCCTTTTTTTCAAATAGTGCAGCCTGTTTAAAATTTTAAAAAAAAAATTCCTATTAGTGTCTTTCCACCCGTCTCCAGCTAAATAGTGGAAAAACGCTACATAGGATAACCTAGAGGAGGGTTTTTTGGCCTTGCAGCGCCGTTTACGGCTGTCTGCACGGTCTCCGTGTGATTTAAACTAGCTCTGTAGCCCGATCTGCACAAAAAAAAAAGTAAAGTTCACCAAACACAACTTAACACTTGTGTAGGCCACATTTGAAAAATAATAAAGTTTAGTCCACACTTTACAACATTAGTGTTTCTTACACCTGTTAGGAGGAGCATTTCAGGAATAAGCACGCTAAGGCCTTAGTACTTTTCTGCTTATCTTTATCTGTCAACCAAGATGAAGAGGGCAGGGAGTAATGCACGTGGGCATGGGCGCGGAGCAGGGAGAGGAGCAGGGAGAGGACGTGGTGATTCTGTGCCTGCTGCGGGCGCCGGTGACTCGTCGTCACTCAGTTTCAGCAGGGAACAGTCCTTCATGCGCAGCTTTGTCGGAGAGCGCCGTGCACCGCTGCTGCGTGAAGACCAAATTGAAGCCGTTGTCGGGTGGATGGCAGCTAACGCCTCGGCATCGACTTCAGTTAGTGCCACATCCTCTCAGGCACAGAGCACTGGAGAGCAGCCATCTGTCTCTTCACCACCTGCAAAATTGGCCAGGCAGTCAGAGAGCCCAGGACAGGAGCCGTCTCTACTTCTGTTCTCTGAATCTCTTGGCTTGGAAACAGGGGGCCAGCCAAGCAGCATTGGAGAAATGGAAGAAGAGGCAGTGTGCAGTGATGCCCAACAGCTTTTTCTCTCTGACTCTGAAGAGGCAGGTGGGCCAGTGCCTCCGGTGACCACAGCGCAGTACGAATCTGATGATGAAACTCAGGTGCCGCTTTCTGATGCATACTGTGCTGCCGAGACTACCCAGGAGGAGCAGTTGGTGGCAGAGGGTAGTGGAGATGATGAGGTCCTTGACCCATCGTGGCGTGAGGAACAGGAAGGTGGTGGGAGCAGCTCTGAGGAAGAGCTTCCCCTTACGGGCCAAAGAGGGAGAGGGAGGGGGAAGACTGCGGAGCCTGTAGCCTCCACTTTGGCACCCGTTAGGAGCCTGTCTCTTTCCAAAGCCAAAAAAGGCGCTCCCAAGACTTGCAGTGCCTGGTCCTTTTTTGACACAGTTGCAGATGACATTTGTTTTGTCAAATGCAAGCTGTGTCATCAGAAAGTAAAAAGAGGTAAAAGTGTCAGCAACCTCAATACCACAAATATGTGGAAACATGTGCGGACCAGGCACGCGGTGGAGTTACAGAAACACAGTGAAGATGTAGGCCAACCAACAGCGGCAGCTACCACCTCTTCATCTCGTGTTGCCTCTTCCTCCACTGTTGTCCAGAGACCTAGTGTAATTCCACCCACAGCACCACCTTCCCAGTCATCCTCACACTCCCAGTCTACTCTACAGCCATCGGTAGTACAGGCATGGGAGAAAAGGCGGGCATTCTCGGCCAACCACCCCGAGCACAGGCTCTGAATGCAGGCATTGCCAAACTGTTGTCCCTGGAAATGCTCTCGTTCAGGCTGGTGGAGACTGACAGCTTCCGTGACTTGATGGCATTGGCAGTCCCACAGTACAAGGTGCCCAGCCGCTTTTACTTCAGCAGGCAGGCTGTCCCTGCCCTGCACAGGCATGTTGAGGCAAACATAAAACATGCGCTACTGAACGCCGTCAGTAGCAAGGTCCACCTCACCACCGATGCGTGGACCAGTCAGCATGGACAGGGGCGATATGTTTCCCTCACTGCCCATTGGGTTAATGTTGTTGAGCCAGGTACAGATCGTGGGAGTGGCGCAGGACGTGTCCTGCCCACTCCAAGGATTGCAGGAATCCAGTCTGTACGCATCGACTCCTCCTCTTACACCAGTTCCTCAGATTCCTCTCTGCAGGATCCGTCACAGTCCACCTCCACATGGACCCGTGAACGTTTACCTATGACCGACATGAGCACAGCCGTGGCCAAACGTCAGCAGGCCGTCTTGAAACTAGTTTCATTGGGGCATCGAAGCCACACAGTGCAGGAGCTCTGGAATGCCATCAAGCAGGAGAGCGATGTGTGGTTACTGCCAGCGAATCTCCAGCCAGGCATGGTAGTGTGTGACAATGGCCGAAATCTGGTGGCAGCTTTGGCCCTTGGCAACCTCACTCACATCCCATGTCTGGCACATGTGCTCAATTTGGTTGTGCAGAGTTTTCTGAGGGACTATCCGGATCTTGATGCCCTGCTGCACAAGGTCCGCCTAGAGTGTGCTCACTTGCGGCGTTCCAGCTTGGCCAGATCCCGCATTGCTGCTCTGCAGCGCCGATTCCGCCTTCCGGAACACCGCATCATATGTGACCTACCTACCCGGTGGAATTCCACGTTACATATGTTGGAGCGGTTGTGTGAGCAGCAGCAAGCAGTTATGGAGTACCAGCTGCATCAGGCGCAAAGAAGTCGCAGTCAGCGCCGATCAGACTTCACAACCACAGAGTGGGCCACTATGAAGGACGTCTGCCAGGTTTTGCGTCCTTTTGATTATTCCACGCGGATGGCAAGTGCAGATGATGCACTAGTCAGCATGACTGTCCCCCTTATCTGCCTGCTTCAGCAAACTTTGCAAGGGTTAAGGGATGATGTTGTGGAAGAGGTGGAGGATGAGGAGTCACCTTTTCCATCAGCTTCTGGAGAGTCAGCGCCATGTGGTTCCTCACAAAGGGGTACGCAGGGGCCAATTTGTGAGGAGGATGAGGAGGAGTCAATGGAGGAGGAAGAGCTCCGTCCAGAGGAGGGAGCGACACAATTGTCCAGTGGTCAGTGTGTACAGCGAGGGTGGGGTGATGACGAGCGGGCAGAGATCATGTCTCAAGCAGGGGACAGCGTTTCTGGGCCAGTTGGCACTCTGCAGCACATGGTGGATTTCATGCTGCAGTGCCTGAGAAACGACCGCCGCATCGACCACATTCTCAACATGGCTGATTATTGGGTGTTCACCCTCCTCGATCCTCGCTACCGGGACAACGTCCAAAACCTCATCCCTGCGTTGACCCGGGAGCGTAAATTGCGGGAGTACCACGACACACTGGTGAATTCCATCATCTTCTCCTGTCCAACTGAGAGGAGTGCTGCTAGTGCTTTACAAAGCAGCTCAGTGCGTCAAGGCAGTGGGGGAGGCTCTGCCCAAAGAGGGAGCAGAAGCAGTGCCTCTGCCCAAGGCAAGCCCAGTATGGCACAACTCTGGCACACTTTTGTGTGCCCGCCCCAAATGTCTACACCATCACCGGCGGCTCCAGTCAGCAGGAGGCAACGGTTCCGTCAGATGGTGACAGACTACATGGCTTGCCCTCTTACTGTACTCCCAGACGGCTCTTCCCCGTTCAAGTTTTGGGTCTCTAAGCTGGATACATGGCCAGAGCTAAGCCAGTATGCATTGGAGGTGCTGGCTTGCCCTGCGGCTAGTGTCTTATCGGAACGTGTCTTTAGTGCCGCAGGTGGTGTACTAACAGACCGTCGCATGCGACTATCCTCCGATAACGTTGACCGGCTTACTTTCCTGAAAATGAACCAGGCCTGGATCTCGCAGGAATTTGCCACTCCTCTGCCTGATTAAGTAATTGGGTGTCATCCAGGTCTCCTGCTGTGTTCATCTTTCTACCACCTGAACTGCTATTCCTGGGCTCCAACACCGCCAGTTGCGGCTCAGAAGTGCAGGCTGCACAGTAAAAACATACGACCCAGTGTTATTGGGTTTCAGTAACGTCAGCTGATCCCCAGCTGTGTAGCCGGCAATGTGTCCTGCGACCGCCACGCTGGCACAACAACCTAAATGTAAGGGAACCTGTCCCCCCACCCCCCGTCGTTTGTTACTGAAAGAGCCATCTTGTGCAGCAGTAATGCTGCACAAGGAAAAGGTAGCTCTTTTTTTTTAGCTCCTTGCACACGCAGAACTTAACACTTATAAAATGTGTTCACTGATACCGTTATACTGTCCCGGAGCTGGGACTTTCCTTCGCAATGTGACGCAGCACAGCCGTCATTCCTACCCCCTTGGTGCCATGCGCTGCCTCCTCAGCGTTGTTTTAAGCTGTCACGGAGCCTGCGCTGTTCTGTTATCCCTTGGGCATGCCCTATTTGCGCTGCCTGTCTTCTGACATAATTTGGTGTCAGGCTGGCTGCGCCTGTGCGGCCGCGCTGCCCGAGATCCCGCCTCGCTGTGTCTTCTGATTGAGTCACACTGCGGGCATGCGCAGTGCATATTTTCCCCTCGGGCTCTCGCTCATTTCCCTCCGCCTTCTTTAGACTGTGCGCCGTCAGCTGATCCCTAATAGCATGCCACGGCCGTGACACCGCACAGTCTGAAGAAGAGGGAAGGAGGGGAGTGAGAGTCGAGGATATGCACTGTGCATGTCCATGGTTCCAAGGCCTGCAGTGGGATTACGTTGGACGAGAGTGCGAGGTGGGATCTGGAGCAGCGTGGACGCACAGGCAGTGACAGCCTGACACCAAATTATGTCAGAAGACAGGCAGCGCTAATTGGGCATGGCCAAGGGCTAACAGAACAGTGCAGGCTCCGTGACAGCTTAAAACAACGCTGAGGAGGCAGCGCACGGCACCAAGGGGATAGGAATGACAGCTGTGCTGTGTCCCATTACGAAGGAAATTCACACCTCCGGGACGGTTTAACTTTATAAGGGGACACATTTTTAGTGTTTACTTCGGTGTTTGCAAGGAGCATAATTAAAAGAACCACCTTTTCCTTTTGCATCGTTAGTGCTGCACAAGATGGCTCTTTCAGCTACAAACGTCTTGGGGGGGGGTTAAAGGTTCCCTTTCAACTTGCTCCAATCAGGCTTCGGCCTACACTCTGTTCCTCTGCTCCTCCTGCTGCCCTGGGCTCTAACACCGCCAGTTGGTGCCTGGAAGTGCTGTGTGCACAGTCAACAGTCGCTCCTCTGTTATTGGGGTTCAGTAACGTCAGCTGATCCCCAGCTGTGTGTGCGGCAATACCTCCAATCTGCTCCTCCTGCTGTCCCTGGGCTCTAACACCGCCAGTTGGTGCCTGGAAGTGCTGTGTGCACAGTCAACAGTCGCTCCTCTGTTATTGGGGTTCAGTAACGTCAGCTGATCCCCAGCTGTGTGTGCGGCAATACCTCCAATCTGCTCCTCCTGCTGTCCCTGGTCTCTAACACCGCCAGTTGGTGCCTGGAAGTGCTGTGTGCACAGTCAACAGTCGCTCCTCTGTTATTGGGGTTCAGTAACGTCAGCTGATCCCCAGCTGTGTATCCGGCAACGTGTCATGCGACCGCCACGCTGGCACAACTAAAATGTAAGGGGACCTGTCCCCCCCCCCCCCCCTAGGCGTTTGTTACTGAAAGAGCCACCATGTGCAGCACTAATACTGCACAAGGGAAAGGTCGCTCTTGAAATTATGCTCCTTGCAAACGCTGAACTACACACTCATGTAATGTGTCCCCTCACACCGTCCAACCGTCCCGGAGGTGGGACTTTCCTTTGTAATGTGACGCAGCACAGCCATCATTGCTACCCCCTTGGCACCGTGCGCTGCCTCCTTAGCGTTGTTTGATTCCGTCATGGACCCTGCGCTGTTATGTTATCCCTTGGCCATGCACAGTTTGCGCTACCCGTCCTCTGACATCATTTGTTGTCGTCCTGGCTGCTCCTGTGCGTCCACGCTGCCCGAAATCACACCTCGCAGTGTCGTCTAATGTGATCCCACAGTGGGCCTGGTATCCATGGCCATGCGCATTGCATATACTAGCCTCTCACTCCCCTTCTTCACGCTTCTTCAGACTAGGCGGCGTCAGCTGATCCCTAATAGCATGCCACGGCCGTGACGCCGCACAGTCTGAAGAAGCAGGAAGGAGGTGAGTGAGAGGTGATGATATGCACTGCGCATGCCCATGGATCCCTGGCCCGCAGAGGGACTACATTAGATGACACTGCAAGGTTGGATCTCGGGCAGCTTGGACGCACAGGCACTGCCAGCCTGACACCTACATGATCTCAGAAGACGGGCACCGCTAACTGTGCATGGCCAAGGGATAACATTACAGCGCGGGCTCCGTGACAGAACCAAACAACGTTGAGGAGGTGGCGCCCGGCACCAAGGGGGTTGGAATGACGGCTGTGCTGTGTCACATTACAAAGGAAAGTCCCACTTCCGGGATGGTTTGACGGTGTGGGGGGACACATTATATGAGTGTGTACTTCAGCGTTTGCAAGGAGCATAATTTTCGGAGCCACCATTTTCCATGTGCAGTATTACTGCTGTACAAGATGGCTCTTTCAGCAACAAATGCCTGGGGGGGGGGGGTTAAAGGTTCCCTTTCAACTTGCTCCACTGCAGGCTTCGGCCTACACTCTGCTCCTCTTTGATTCCCTGGGTTTCAACACTGTCAGTTGCCACCTGGAAGTGTTGTCTACACAGAAAAAACACTAGGTGATGTGTCAGTGGGGTTCAGCAACGCCAGCTGTTCCCCTGCTGTGTAGTCGGCAACGTGTCCAGCACAAGCCACGCTGGCACAACAGAACAAAAGCTGCCACCAGTGCAGGCTTCGGCCTACACTGTGCTCCTCTCCTCCTCCTGCTGACCCTGGGCTCAAACACCGCTAGTTTTTGCCCGGTAGTGCTAGCTGCACAGAGAAAAACACCAGCCAATGTGTTAGTGGGGTTCAGCAACGCCAGCTGTTCCCCTGCTGTGTAGCCGGCAACGTGACCTGCAAACACCACGCAGGCACATGAACTGAAATTAAAGGGAACCTGGCCCCACCCCCCAAGGTGTTTCTATGTATAACAGCCACCTAGTACAGCAGTACTGCTGCATTTGTACAAGGTGGCTGATTTTTTCTCCTTGCCCACGTGGAACTCAACACGTACAAAATGTGTCTCATTGAGACCATTCCACTGTCCCTGAGGTGTGACTTTCCTTTCTAATGATACGCAGCACCCCCCTTGGTAGCGTTTCCCGTCTTTTGTCATCATGGTTAGCTGGCTGCGCCTGTGCATCCGCCCTGCTAGAAACAACGCCCCTCGTTGTCATATTTATTTTGTCAGCGAGGGTGTGGTTTATGGGCACGAGCAGTGCATATGTTCGCCTGTCTTAACTCATCTCCTTCCGCCTTCTTCAGACTGTGCGGCCTCCTGGCCGTGGTAGGCGATAAGGGATCAGCTGAGGCCGCCCAGTCTGAAGCAGGTGTAAGGACATGTGTGAGCGGCAAACCTATTTACTGCACAAGGCCACGAATCCCAGCCACGCAGTGTGATTTTTTGAAAACACACTGTGGGTCTGGGATTCATGTCCATCGCTAACCGCAACGGCCGACATGAAATGATGTCAGAAGACAGGAAGCGCTCACAGCGCATGGCCAAGGGATCACAATAGCGCAGACTCCTGTACAGCAAATAACAACGCTCAGGAATCTGCGCCCAGTACCTAGGTGCAAATTTTGACACCTGTGCTGCGTCTCCTTAAAAAGACAAGTCACGCCTCCACAACTGTTTGACAGTATAATGGGCTAAATAGTGTACGTGTTTTATTCAGCGTGTGCAAGGAGCAAACTAAATAGAGCAACCTTTTACTTGTGCAGCATTAATGCTGCACAAGGTGTGGCTCTTGTACCTTGCAACACCTGAGGGGGGGTTAAAGGTAACCTTTGAAATTGGTTCAACTAGGCTTCGGCCTACACTCTGCTCCTCTCCTCCTCCTGCTGACCCTGGGCTCTAACACCGCCAGTTTTTGCCCGGACATGCGAGCTGCACAGAGAAAAACACCAGTCAATGTGTCAGTGGGGTTCAGCAACGCCAGCTGTTCCCCTGCTGTGTAGCTTGCATCGTGTCCAGCACAAGCCACGCTGGCACAACCGACCAAAAGCTGCCACCAGTGCAGGCTTCGGCCTACACATTGCTCCTCTCCTCCTCCTGCTGACCCTGGGCTCTAACACCGCCAGTTTTTGCCCGGACATGCGAGCTGCACAGAGAAAAACACCAGTCAATGTGTCAGTGGGGTTCAGCAACGCCAGCTGTTCCCCTGCTGTGTAGCTTGCATCGTGTCCAGCACAAGCCACGCTGGCACAACCGACCAAAAGCTGCCACCAGTGCAGGCTTCGGCCTACACATTGCTCCTCTCCTCCTCCTGCTGACCCTGGGCTCTAACACCGCCAGTTTTTGCCCGGACATGCGAGCTGCACAGAGAAAAACACCAGTCAATGTGTCAGTGGGGTTCAGCAACGCCAGCTGTTCCCCTGCTGTGTAGCTTGCATCGTGTCCAGCACAAGCCACGCTGGCACAACCGACCAAAAGCTGCCACCAGTGCAGGCTTCGGCCTACACATTGCTCCTCTCCTCCTCCTGCTGACCCTGGGCTCTAACACCGCCAGTTTTTGCCCGGACATGCGAGCTGCACAGAGAAAAACACCAGTCAATGTGTCAGTGGGGTTCAGCAACGCCAGCTGTTCCCCTGCTGTGTAGCTTGCAACGTGACCTGCAAACGCCACGCAGGCACATGAACTGAAATTGAAGGGAGCCTGCCCCCCACCCCCAGGTGTTTCTATGTATAACAGCCACCTTGTACAGCAGTACTGCTGCATTTGTACAAGGTGGCTGACTTTTTCTCCTTGCCCACGTGGAACTCAACACGTACAAAATGTGTCTCATTGAGACCATTCCACTGTCCCTGAGGTGTGACTTTCCTTTCTAATGATACGCAGCACCACCCTTGTTAGCGCTGCCCGTCTTTTGACATCATTGGTTAGCTGGCTGCGCCTGTGCGTCTGCCCTGCTCGAAACAACGCCCCTCGGTGTCTTATTTTTTTGGACAGCGAGGGTGTGATTGATGGGCATGTGCAGTGCATATGTTTGCCTGTGTTCACTCATCTCCTTCCGCCTTCTTCAGACTGGGTGTCCTCATGGCCGCGGCAGGCGATAAGGGATCAGATGAGGCCGCCCAGTCTGAAGCAGGTGTAAGGACATGTGTGAGTGTCAAACATATTTACTGCACAAGGCCACGAATCCCAGCCACGCAGTGTGATTTTTTGAAAACACTCTGTGGGTCTGGGATTCATGTCCATCGCTAACCGCAACGGCCGACATGAAATGAGGTCAGAAGACAGGAAGCGCTCACAGCGCATGACCAAGGGATCACAATAGCGCAGACTCCTGTACAGCAAATAACAACGCTCAGGAATCTGCGCCCAGCAGCTAGGTGTAAATTTTGACACCTGTGCTGCATCTCCTTAAAAAGACAAGTCACGCCTCCACTACTGTTTGACAGTATAGTGGGCTAAATAGTGTACATGTTTTATTCAGCGTGTGCAAGGAGCAAAATAAATAGAGCAACCTTTTACTTGTGCAGCATTAATGCTGCACAAGGTGTGGCTCTTGTACCTTGCAACACCTGAGGGGGGGTTAAAGGTAACCTTTGAAATTGGTTCAACTAGGCTTCGGCCTACACTCTGCTCCTCTCCTGCTGACCCTGGGCTCAAACACCGCTAGTTTTTGCCCAGAACTGCTAGCTGCACAGAGAAAAACACCAGTCAATGTGTTAGTGGGGTTCAGCACCGCCAGCTGTTCCCCTGCTGTGTAGTCGGCATCGTGTCCAGCACAAGCCACGCTGGCACAACTGACCAAAAGCTGCCACCAGTGCAGGCTTCGGCCTACACTCTGCTCCTCTCCTCCTCCTGCTGACCCTGGGCTCAAACACCTCCAGTTTCTGCCCGGAAGTGCTAGCTGCACAGAGAAAAACATCAGCCAATGTGTTAGTGGGGTTCAGCACCGCCAGCTGTTCCCCTGCTGTGTAGTCGGCATCGTGTCCAGCACAAGCCACGCTGGCACAACTGACCAAAAGCTGCCACCAGTGCAGGCTTTGGCCTACACTCTGCTCCTCTCCTCCTCCTGCTAACCCTGGGCTCAAACACCGCCAGTTTCTGCCCGGACATGCTAGCTGCACAGAGAAAAACACCAGTCAATGTGTCAGTGGGGTTCAGCAACGCCAGCTGTTCCCCTGCTGTGTAGCTTGCATCGTGTCCAGCACAAGCCACGCTGGCACAACCGACCAAAAGCTGCCACCAGTGCAGGCTTCGGCCTACACATTGCTCCTCTCCTCCTCCTGCTGACCCTGGGCTCTAACACCGCCAGTTTTTGCCTGGACATGCGAGCTGCACAGAGAAAAACACCAGCCAATGTGTTAGTGGGGTTCAGCACCGCCAGCTGTTCCCCTGCTGTGTAGCCGGCAACGTGTCCTGCAAACGCCACGCAGGCACATGAACTGAAATTGAAGGGAGCCTGCCCCCCACCCCCAGGTGTTTCTATGTATAACAGCCACCTTGTACAGCAGTACTGCTGCATTTGTACAAGGTGGCTGACTTTTTCTCCTTGCCCACGTGGAACTCAACACGTACAAAATGTGTCTCATTAGAGACCATTCCACTGTCCCTGAGGTGTGACTTTCCTTTCTAATGACACGCAGCACCCCCATTGTTAGCGCTGCCCGTCTTCTGACATCATTGGTTGGCTGGCTGTGCCTGTGCGTCCGCCCTGCCCGACACAACGCCCCTCGTTGTCTCATATATTTTGACTGCGAGGGTGTGATTGATGGGCACGAGCAGTGCATATGTTCCCCTGTCTTCACTCCCCTCCTTCCGCCTTCTTCTGACTGTGCGGCCTCATGGCCGCGGCATGCAATAAGGGATCAGCTGAGGCCGCCCAGTCTGAAGCAGGTGTAAGGACATGTGTGAGCGGCGAACATATTTACTGCACAAGGCCACGAATCCCAGCACCGCAGTGTGACTTTAGGAAAAGGCACTGTGGGTCTGGGATTTATGGCCATCGTTAACCGCACCGGCCAACATGAAATGAGGTCATGAGACGGCCTGCACTAACAGGGTATTGCCAAGGGATAACACAAGAGTGCAGTTTCCTGTACTGCAAATAACAACGGTAAGGAATCTGCGCCCAGCACCTAGGTGTAAATTTGTACACCTGTGCTGCGTCTCCTTAAAAAGACAAGTCACGCCTCCACTACTGTTTGACAGTATAATGGGCTAAATAGTGTACGTGTTTTATTCAGCGTGTGCAAGGAGCAAAATTAAGAGAGCAACCTTTGACTTGTGCATCATTAATGCTGTTCAAGGTGTGGCTCTTGTACCTTGCAACACCTGAGGGGGGGTTAAAGGTTACCTTTGAAATTGGTTCAACTAGGCTTCGGCCTACACTCTGCTCCTCTCCTCCTCCTGCTGACCCTGGGCTATAACACTGCCAGTTGTAGCCTGGAAGTGCTAGCTGCACAGAGAAAAACACCAGCCAATGTGTTAGTGGGGTTCAGCACCGCCAGCTGTTCCCCTGCTGTGTAGCCGGCATCGTGTCCAGCACAAGCCACGCTGGCACAACCGACCAAAAGCTGCCACCAGTGCAGGCTTCGGCCTACACTCTGCTCCTCTCCTCCTCCTGCTGACCCTGGGCTCAAACACCGCTAGTTTTTGCCCGGAACTGCTAGCTGCACAGAGAAAAACACCAGTCAATGTGTTAGTGGGGTTCAGCACCGCCAGCTGTTCCCCTGCTGTGTAGTCGGCATCGTGTCCAGCACAAGCCACGCTGGCACAACTGACCAAAAGCTGCCACCAGTGCAGGCTTCGGCCTACACTCTGCTCCTCTCCTCCTCCTGCTGACCCTGGGCTCAAACACCTCCAGTTTCTGCCCGGAAGTGCTAGCTGCACAGAGAAAAACACCAGCCAATGTGTTAGTGGGGTTCAGCACCGCCAGCTGTTCCCCTGCTGTGTAGCCGGCAACGTGACCTGCAAACACCACGCAGGCACATGAACTGAAATTAAAGGGAACCTGGCCCCACCCCCCCAGGTGTTTCTATGTATAACAGCCACCTTGTACAGCAGTACTGCTGCATTTGTACAAGGTGGCTGACTTTTTCTCCTTGCCCACGTGGAACTCAACACGTACAAAATATGTCTCATTGAGACCATTCCACTGTCCCTGAGGTGTGACTTTCCTTTCTAATGATACGCAGCACCCCCCTTGGTAGCGCTTCCCGTCTTCTGACATCATTGGTTGGCTTGTTGCGCCTGTGCGTCCGCCCTGCCTGAAACAATGCTCCTCGTTGTCTTACTTATTTTGACTGCGAGGGTGTGATTGATGGGCACGAGCAGTGCATATCATCGCCTGTCTTAACTCATCTCCTTCCGCCTTCTTCAGACTGTGCAGCCTCATGGCCGCGGCATGCGAGAAGGGATCAGCAGAGGCCGCCCAGTCTGAAGCAGGTGTAAGGACGTGTGTAAGCGGCCAAAATATTTACTGCTCAAGGCCGCGAATCCCAGCACCGCAGTGTGACTTTATGAAAAGGCACTGTGGGTCTGGGATTTATGGCCATCGTTAACCGCACCGGCCAACATGAAATGAGGTCATAAGACGGGCAGCTCTAACAGGGCATTGCCAAGGGATAACACAAGAGTGCAGACTCCTGTACAGCAAATAACAACGCTCAGGAAGCTGCGCCAAGCACTAAGGCGTTATTTGGGACACCTGTGCTGCGTCTCCTTAAAAAGCCAAGTCACGCATCCACTACAGTTTGACTGTAGAATGGGCTAAATTGTGTACGTCTTTCATTCAGTGTGTGCAAGTAGACAAATTAATAGAGCAACCTTTCACTTGTGCAGCATTAATACTGCACAAGGTGTGTCTCTTGTACTTTGTAACACCTGAGGGGGGGTTAAAGGTTTCCTTTGAAATTGGTTCAACTAGGCTTCGGCCTACACTCTGCTCCTCTCCTCCTCCTCCTGCTTCACCACGGGCTCTAACATCGCTAGTTTTTGCCCGCAAGTGCTAGCTGCACAGAGAAAAACACCCGCCATTGTGTTAGTGGGGTTCAGCAACGCCAGCTGTTCCCACACTGTGTAGCCGGCAAAGTGTCCTGCAAACGCAACGCTGACACAAAGCTGCCTCCAGTGCAGGCTTCGGCCTACACTCTGCTCCCCCTGCTTACCCTTTGCTCCAGCACCGCTAGTTGGGGCTCTAGGAAGACAATCTTTAATAGGCAACGCATCTGGGTTCCAGCACCGCCAGCTGGTTCTCGGCAGTGTTTTTGTCACTGGTACTCCCTCGTGCCAAACCTGGTTCCAGCACCGTCAGCTGTTTCCGGGTAGTGTCAAGCTCACTGAGACACCTATGCTTGCCCCGTCGTGGTGCGGTCGGGTTATCCAACTCCAGGGTGCCTCCAGTTTAGGAGCTTCCTATGTGGGCTGCGTGAACTGGTAGTCAAGGCTGGTTCTGTAGTGCTAGTAGGCCCAGCTCCCCCTGTAGGACTGTTGGGGTTCAGTAACTGCGGCTGCCTCGCGGCCTAGCTGTTCTCTCCTCTCCTGTGGGCCTTCGGGTCCACCACCTGGTTCCAGCACCATCAGCTGGTTCCGGGCCGAGCCTTTGGCTTAGGTGCCTCCTCCTGGGTATCCGAGTTCCGCCAACGTCAGGCGGTCCTTGGTAGTGCTTTTAAGCGCGGGCACCTACAGCTTAGTAACCGGGTTCCAGCACCGCCAGCTGGTTCTCGGCAGTGTTCTTGACACAGGTACTCCCTCGTGCCAAGCCTGGTTTCAGCACCGTCAGCTGTTTCCGGGTTGTGTCAAGCTCGCTGAGACGCCAATGCTTGCCCCGTCGTGGTGCGGTCGGGTTAGCCAACTCCAGGGTGCCTCCAGTTTAGGAGCTTCCTATGTGGGCTGCGTGAACTGGTAGTCAAGGCTGGTTCTGTAGTGCCAGTAGGCCCAGCTCCCCCTGTAGGACTGTTGGGGTTCGGTAACTGCGGCTGCCTCGCGGCCTAGCTGTTCTCTCCTCTCCTGTGGGCCTTCGGGTCCACCACCTGGTTCCAGCACCGTCAGCTGGTTCCAGGCCGAGCCTTTGGCTTAGGTGCCTCCTCCTGGGTATCCGAGTTCCGCCAACGTCAGGCGGTCCTTGGTAGTGCTTTTAAGCGCGGGCACCTACAGCTTAGTAACCGGGTTCCAGCACCGCCAGCTGGTCCTCGGTCGTGCCATTGGCTCTTGCACACTGGGGCAACGCATCTGGGTTCCAGCACCGCCAGCTGGTTCTCGGCAGTGTTCTTGACACAGGTACTCCCTCGTGCCAAGCCTGGTTTCAGCACCGTCAGCTGTTTCCGGGTTGTGTCAAGCTCACTGAGACGCCTATGCTTGCCCCGTCGTGGTGCGGTCGGGTTAGTCAACTCCAGGGTGCCTCCAGTTTAGGAGCTTCCTATGTGGGCTGCGTGAACTGGTAGTCAAGGCTGGTTCTGTAGTGCCAGTAGGCCCAGCTCCCCCTGTAGGACTGTTGGGGTTCGGTAACTGCGGCTGCCTCGTGGCCTAGCTGTTCTCTCCTCTCCTGTGGGCCTTCGGGTCCACCACCTGGTTCCAGCACCGTCAGCTGGTTCCAGGCCGAGCCTTTGGCTTAGGTGCCTCCTCCTGGGTATCCGAGTTCCGCCAACGTCAGGCGGTCCTTGGTAGTGCTTTTAAGCGCGGGCACCTACAGCTTAGTAACCGGGTTCCAGCACCGCCAGCTGGTCCTCGGTCGTGCCATTGGCTCTTGCACACTGGGGCAACGCATCTGGGTTCCAGCACCGCCAGCTGGTTCTCGGCAGTGTTCTTGACACAGGTACTCCCTCGTGCCAAGCCTGGTTTCAGCACCGTCAGCTGTTTCCGGGTTGTATCAAGCTCACTGAGACGCCTATGCTTGCCCCGTCGTGGTGCGGTCGGGTTAGCCAACTCCAGGGTGCCTCCAGTTTAGGAGCTTCCTATGTGGGCTGCGTGAACTGGTAGTCAAGGCTGGTTCTGTAGTGCCAGTAGGCCCAGCTCCCCCTGTAGGACTGTTGGGGTTCGGTAACTGCGGCTGCCTCGCGGCCTAGCTGTTCTCTCCTCTCCTGTGGGCCTTCGGGTCCACCACCTGGTTCCAGCACCGTCAGCTGGTTCCAGGCCGAGCCTTTGGCTTAGGTGCCTCCTCCTGGGTATCCGAGTTCCGCCAACGTCAGGCGGTCCTTGGTAGTGCTTTTAAGCGCGGGCACCTACAGCTTAGTTACCGGGTTCCAGCACCGCCAGCTGGTCCTCGGTCGTGCCAATGGCTCTTGCACACTGGGGCAACGCATCTGGGTTCCAGCACCGCCAGCTGGTTCTCGGCAGTGTTCTTGACACAGGTACTCCCTCGTGCCAAGCCTGGTTTCAGCACCGTCAGCTGTTTCCGGGTTGTGTCAAGCTCACTGAGACGCCTATGCTTGCCCCGTCGTGGTGCGGTCGGGTTAGCCAACTCCAGGGTGCCTCCAGTTTAGGAGCTTCCTATGTGGGCTGCGTGAACTGGTAGTCAAGGCTGGGTCTGTAGTGCCAGTAGGCCCAGCTCCCCCTGTAGGACTGTTGGGGTTCGGTAACTGCGGCTGCCTCGCGGCCTAGCTGTTCTCTCCTCTCCTGTGGACCTTCAGGTCCACCACCTGGTTCCAGCACCGTCAGCTGGTTCTCGGCAGTGTCTTTTGCTCTTGTACCTTCTGCTCCCCATCCTGGTTCCAGTACCGTTAGCTGGTTCCGGGCAGAGCCTTTGGCTTAGGTGCCTCCTTCTGGGTATCCAAGTTCCACCAACGTCAGGTGGTCCTTGGTAGTGCTTTCGGGCACGGGTACCTCCTGCTTAGTAACCGGGTTCCAGTAACGTCAGCTGGTCCTCGGTAGTTCCATTGGCTCTTGGACCTTCGGCTACCCATCCGGGATCCAGTACCGTCAGCTGGTTCTCGGCAGTGTCTTTTGCTCTTGTACCTTCTGCTCCCCATCCTGGTTCCAGTACCGTCAGCTGGTTCCGGGCAGAGCCTTTGGCTTAGGTGCCTCCTTCTGGGTATCCAAGTTCCGCCAACGTCAGGCGGTCCTTGGTAGTGCTTTTTAGCACGGGTACCTCCTGCTTAGTAACCGGGTTCCAGTAACGTCAGCTGGTCCTCGGTAGTTCCATAGGCTCTTGAACCTTCGGGTAGCCATCCGAGTTCCAGTTCCATCAGCTGGTTCTTGGCATTTTCTCAGCCTTCTTGTACCTTCTGCTACATTTCCAAGTTGAAGACCCTAATGTCGACGACCCGGAAGACCACCCCGATGACGACGACGACGACCCGGAAGACCACCCCGATGACGACGACGACGGCGGAGACGACGACGGCTGAGACGACGACGGCGGAGATGGCGACACTGGAGACGACGACCCTGGAGACGACGACATGGAAGAACGAGAAGCAGAAGAACAAGAGGCTGCAGAACAAAGAGCAGAAGAACATTAAGCATAAGACTTAATATCAGAGCAAAAGATATTATCTAAATTATATGCAGAAGAAGACTAAGCAGTGTATGGGGGTGAGTCCGTTCCTCCTCGTGGTGCCCCTGGATAAAGCCTGATGCTGCAGGCCAAACTGAACGCGGACAAATGTAACTTTTGTGACTGGCAGAACGGAAGGTGTAATCTTCCAACTTTTATAGATAACAACTACGGGAATGCCTGTCACAAATGAGAATATGATGAAGAAGTAGAATAGGAAGAATAATAACAGTGGAATAAAAAGAATATGTAGAATAGGAAGAATAATAATAGTTGAATAAAATGAATATGAAGAATGTAATAAAAAAAAAAAAAAGGTAAAGGATGAAGAAGAAGATGAATAAGGTGAAGAAGAAGTTGATGTCAAAGATGCTGATGATGATGAAGATGAAAGTGTGGGAAAAGAAAAAAAAAAAAAGAAAAAAAAGAAGGGGAAGGGCGTGGAATAGTGAAACATCAATATCTGACAAAATAAAAAAAAAATTTACATAGTCAATATCTTTGTCACTCCGAACGTCTTAAAAAAAAACAAAAAACATGCTATTCTATTTGATTGGGATAAACCTCTATGACTTTAATGTCTCCGCCACCTCCCCAAATACATCCGGCATTATTCTTAGTTGTTTTCCTTCATGTAGAATGAACCTACAAGGCAAGAAAGGGTTTATTTTAATTCCGATATTTTGGTCCCATTGACTTGCATTGGGATCGGGTATCGGTATCGGCGATATCCGATATTTTTTGAATATCGGCCGATCCTATCCGATACCGATACTTTCCGATATCGGAAGGTATCGCTCAACACTACTCAGAGCTCGTTCTATTATTTTGGGTTATTGTCAGATCACTGTATGTGCTCTGATCGCTATGTACATTGTGTTACTGAATTGCCTATCACAACAGTACAGGAAGCCAAAAGTACTAATGATTCTCAATAGAGGGAAAAAAGAAGTTCTGAGACCATTTTTTTTCCTTTGCACTGTGATTTGTCTTTTTTTTCCCCTAGACATTTGGGTGCTTCAGGACACAGGTGTTACAATGGACATTAAAGGTCTGTCTTCATGTGTAGATCAGCTCACGGCAAGAGTTCAAGATATTCAAAATTTTGTGGTTCAGAATTCTTTGTTAGAACCGAGAATTCCTATTCCAGATTTGTTTTTTGGAGATAGAACTAAATTTCTGAGTTTCAAGAATAATTGTAAACTGTTTCTGGCTTTGAAACCTCGCTCTTCTGGTGACCCAGCGCAACAGGTTAGGATCGTCATTTCTTTTTTGCGTGGCGACCCTCAGGACTGGGCATTTTCTCTTGCGTCAAAAGATCCTGCATTAAGTAATATCGATGCGTTTTTCCTGGTGCTTGGATTGCTGTACGATGAGCCTAATTCAGTAGATCAGGCAGAAAAGAATTTGCTGGCTCTTTGTCAGGCTCAGGATGAGATAGAGCTATATTGCCAGAAATTTAGAAAATGGTCCGTGCTGACTCAATGGAATGAATCTGCGCTTGCCGCCATTTTCAGAAAGGGTCTCTCTGAAGCCATTAAGGATGTCATGGTGGGATTTCCTATGCCTGCTGGTTTGAATGAGTCTATGTCTTTGGCCATTCAGATCGGTCGACGCTTGCGTGAGCGTAAATCTGTGCACCATTTGGCGGTATTACCTGAGATTAAACCTGAGCATATGCAGTGCGATAGGACTATGACCAGAGTTGAACGGCAAGAACACAGACGTCTGAATGGGCTGTGTTTCTACTGTGGTGATTCCACTCATGCTATCTCTGATTGTCCTAAGCGCACTAAGCAGTTCGCTAGGTCTGCCGCCATTGGTACTGTACAGTCAAAATTTCTTCTGTCCGTTACCTTGATATGCTCCTTGTCGTCGTATTCTGTCATGGCGTTTGTGGATTCAGGCGCTGCCCTGAATTTGATGGACTTGGATTATGCTAAACGTTGTGGGTTTTTCTTGGAGCCCTTGCAGTGTCCTATTCCATTGAGAGGAATTGATGCTACACCTTTGGCCAAGAATAAGCCTCAATACTGGACCCAGCTGACCATGTGCATGGCTCCTGCAAATCAGGAGGTTATTCGCTTTCTGGTGTTGCATAATCTGCATGATGTGGTCGTGTTGGGGTTGCCATGGCTACAAGCCCATAATCCAGTATTGGATTGGAATTCCATGTTGGTGTCCAGCTGGGGTTGTCAGGGGGTACATGGTGATGTTCCATTTCTGTCAATTTCGTCATCCACCCCTTCTGAGGTTCCAGAGTTCTTGTCTGATTACCGGCATGTATTTGATGAGCCCAAGTCCGATGCCCTACCTCCGCATAGGGATTGTGATTGTGCTATCAATTTGACTCCTGGTAGTAAATTCCCAAAAGGTCGACTGTTTAATTTATCCATGCCTGAGCACAACGCTATGCGCAGTTATGTGAAGGAATCCCTGGAGAAGGGGCATATTCGCCCGTCATCGTCGCCATTAGGAGCAGGGTTCTTTTTTGTAGCCAAGAAGGATGGTTCGCTGAGACCGTGTATAGATTATCGCCTTCTTAATAAGATCACTGTTAAATTTCAGTACCCCTTGCCATTGTTATCTGATTTGTTTGCTCGGATTAAGGGGGCTGGTTGGTTCACTAAGATAGATCTTCGTGGTGCGTATAATCTGGTGAGAATCAGGCAAGGCGATGAATGGAAAACTGCATTTAATACGCCCGAAGGTCATTTTGAGTATCTAGTGATGCCGTTCGGACTTGCCAATGCTCCATCAGTGTTTCAATCCTTTATGCATGACATCTTCCGTGAGTACCTGGATAAATTCCTAATTGTGTACTTGGATGACATTTTGATCTTCTCGGATGATTGGGAGTCTCATGTGAAGCAGGTCAGAACGGTTTTTCAGGTCCTGCGTGCTAATTCTTTGTTTGTGAAGGGATCAAAGTGTCTCTTTGGTGTGCAGAAGGTTTCATTTTTGGGGTTCATCTTTTCCCCTTCTACTATCGAGATGGATCCGGTTAAGGTCCAAGCCATCCATGATTGGACTCAGCCGACATCTCTGAAAAGTCTGCAAAAGTTCCTGGGCTTTGCTAATTTTTATCGTCGCTTCATCTGCAATTTTTCTAGTGTTGCCAAACCATTGACCGATTTGACCAAGAAGGGTGCTGATTTGGTCAATTGGTCTTCTGCTGCTGTGGAGGCTTTTCAGGAGTTGAAGCATCGTTTTTCTTCTGCTCCTGTGTTGTGTCAACCAGATGTTTCTCTTCCGTTCCAGGTCGAGGTTGATGCTTCTGAGATTGGAGCAGGGGCTGTTTTGTCACAGAGAGGTCCTGGTTGCTCAGTGATGAAACCATGCGCTTTCTTTTCCAGGAAGTTTTCGCCTGCTGAGCGAAATTATGATGTGGGCAACCGAGAGTTGCTGGCCATGAAGTGGGCATTCGAGGAGTGGCGTCATTGGCTTGAAGGAGCTAAGCATCGCGTGGTGGTATTGACTGATCATAAGAACTTGACTTATCTCGAGTCTGCCAAGCGCTTGAATCCTAGACAAGCTCGTTGGTCGTTGTTTTTTGCCCGTTTTGACTTTGTGATTTCGTACCTTCCGGGCTCTAAAAATGTGAAGGCGGATGCTCTGTCTAGGAGTTTTGTGCCCGACTCTCCGGGTTTATCTGAGCCGGCGGGTATCCTCAAGGAAGGAGTAATTGTGTCTGCCATCTCCCCTGATTTGCGGCGGGTGCTGCAAAAATTTCAGGCTAATAAACCTGATCGTTGCCCAGCGGAGAAACTGTTTGTCCCTGATAGGTGGACGAATAGAGTTATCTCTGAACTTCATTGTTCGGTGTTGGCCGGTCATCCTGGAATCTTTGGTACCAGAGAGTTAGTGGCTAGATCCTTTTGGTGGCCCTCTCTGTCGCGGGATGTGCGTACTTTTCTTCAGTCCTGTGGGATTTGTGCTCGGGCTAAGCCCTGCTGTTCTCGTGCCAGTGGGTTGCTTTTGCCCTTGCCGGTCCCGAAGAGGCCTTGGACACATATCTCTATGGATTTTATTTCTGACCTTCCCGTTTCTCAAAAGATGTCAGTCATTTGGGTGGTCTGTGATCGCTTTTCTAAGATGGTCCATCTGGTACCCTTGTCTAAATTGCCTTCCTCCTCTGATTTGGTGCCTTTGTTCTTCCAGCATGTGGTTCGTTTGCATGGCATTCCAGAGAATATTGTTTCTGACAGAGGTTCCCAGTTTGTTTCGAGGTTTTGGCGAGCCTTTTGTGGTAGGATGGGCATTGACTTGTCTTTTTCCTCGGCTTTCCATCCTCAGACTAATGGCCAGACCGAACGAACCAATCAGACCTTGGAAACATATCTGAGATGCTTTGTTTCTGCTGATCAGGATGACTGGGTGTCCTTTTTGCCTTTGGCTGAGTTCGCCCTTAATAATCGGGCCAGCTCGGCTACCTTGGTTTCGCCGTTTTTCTGCAATTCTGGGTTCCATCCTCGTTTCTCTTCGGGACAGGTTGAGTCTTCGGACTGTCCTGGTGTGGATACTGTGGTGGACAGGTTGCAGCAGATTTGGACTCAGGTAGTGGACAATTTGACCTTGTCCCAGGAGAAGGCTCAACTTTTCGCTAATCGCAGATGCCGTGTGGGTCCCCGACTTCGTGTTGGGGATCTGGGTTGGTTATCTTCTCGTCATATTCCTATGAAGGTTTCCTCTCCTAAGTTTAAACCTCGTTTTATTGGTCCGTATAGGATTTCTGAGGTTCTTAATCCTGTGTCTTTTCGTCTGACCCTCCCAGATTCTTTTTCCATACATAACGTATTCCATAGGTCATTGTTGCGGAGATACGTGGCACCTATGGTTCAATCTGTTGAGCCTCCTGCCCCGGTTTTGGTGGAGGGGGAATTGGAGTATATTGTGGAGAAGATTTTGGATTCTCGTGTTTCAAGACGGAAACTCCAGTATCTGGTTAAATGGAAGGGTTATGCTCAGGAAGATAATTCCTGGGTTTTTGCTTCTGATGTCCATGCTCCCGATCTTGTTCGTGCCTTTCATGTGGCTCATCCTGGTCGGCCTGGGGGCTCTGGTGAGGGTTCGGTGACCCCTCCTCAAGGGGGAGGTACTGTTGTGAATTCTGTGGCAGAGTTCACTCCTGTGGTCACAAGTGGTACTTCGGCTGATTCTCTCTGGGAGCTTCCGTTTGTGGAGGAAAGTGGTACTGCAGCTTCTGAGTTTCCTCCCTCAGTGATCTGGTGAGCTCGTTAACTGCTTCTCTACGGGTGCTGAAGACGCTCTTATCATTCTCCCCTGCTCTACTGGCAATCAGCGTGAGCAGGGGAGAATGATAACAGTTGTATTCAAGTGATAACAATGACAGCAGGCGGCAGCTGATGGGACTATTACTCCCATCAGCCTACACCTCCTGCTGCTAATAACAGTGAAAGGGGCGGCTGATGAGAGTATTCCTCACCCATCGCCTGCACTGTAAATAAAAAAATAAATGAAAAAACCCTGCATGGGTTCCCCTCTATTTTCTACAACCAGGCAGGTAAACTGACAGCTGAGGGCTGCCTGTTGTGAATTCTGTGGCAGAGCTCCCTCCTGTGGTCACAAGTGGTACTTCGGCTGATTCTCTCTGGGAGCTTCCGTTTGTGGAGGAAAGTGGTACTGCGGCTTCTGAGTTTCCTCCCTCAGGTGATCTTGTGAGGTCGTTAGGTGCTTCTCTACTTAACTCCACCTAATGCTTTGATCCATGCTTCCTGTCAATGTTCCAGTGTTGGACTTGTGTATCTCTGGATCATTCCTGTGGCCTGCTGCTCTGCATAGCTAAGTGCTTCTTTGCTATTTGTTGCTATTTTTTCTGTCCAGCTTGTCTATTTGTTTTGCTGGAAGCTCTGGGACGCAAGGGGTGTACCTCCGTGCCGTTAGTTCGGTACGGAGGGTCTTTTTGCCCCCTTTGCGTGGTTTTCTTTAGGGTTTTGTGTAGACCGCAAAGTTATCTTTTCTATCCTCGTTCTGTCTAGAATATCAGGCCTCACTTTGCTGAATCTATTTCATCCCTACGTTTGTCTTTTCATCTTACTCACAGTCATTATATGTGAGGGGCTGCCTTTTCCTTTGGGGTATTTCTCTGAGGCAAGGTAGGTTTATTTTTCTATCTTCAGGCTAGTTAGTTTCTAAGGCTGTGCCGAGTTGCATAGGCAGAGTTAGGCGCAATCCACAGCTGCCTCTAGTTGTGTTTGGAGAGGATCAGGAATTGCGGTCTGCAGAGTTCCCACGTCTCAGAGCTCGTTCTATTATTTTGGGTTATTGTCAGATCACTGTATGTGCTCTGATCGCTATGTACATTGTGTTACTGAATTGCCTATCACAACAGCAAGGTGTTCTAGTTATTGTCTTCCCACTATCTAGTATTGCTGGATGCTTATCTGTCCAGGTTGCATCCTCATTTGGTAACAGGAAGACTTGCTCCACCAACTTGAGCACAAGGGGGAAACAATATCAGGCTTAAACTCTTCTATTTGGGAGACAAATGTCACAACATGCAGGAGCTGTTTTCTTGGATCAAACAGCAGACAGAAGAGTGGTTGTTGCCCGTGAACCGCAAGACCGGCCTGGTGGTGTGAGAAATCTCATAGCAGCTCCGAGCCTAGCCAGTTTGATGCACATTCCATGCTTGGCACATGTGCTAAACTTGGTGGTGCAGAGCATCTTGAAAAACTACCCACATATGTCATAGCTGCTACTGAAAGTGATGAGCGTGTGTGATATCATCATCAGAATTACTATAGCACTTATATGCTTGCTTTAAAAAAACAATTGAGGCTGTGTTGGATGAGGTGGTGGCACATTAAGAAGAGGAGCAGGAGGAGAATCAGATTCAATTCACACCATTATCAGACCTGCCATCCACACATAGCTCTGAGTGTGGGTTACTGTCCCAACATCTGCCAGGAACCCAAAAGTACAGGCTGGGGACAGTTTGAGAGGATGATGATTAATAGGAGTAGACGGTGGAGGAGGTACTACTGTGTTCACAGCAGGGTGGCATTCAAAGTAGCTCTCGTGTATCACTGGAGCATGGCTGGTGAAATACATTGTACCCAGATGATATACCTCTCACTGAGGACAGCTTGTTATTGTCTCTGGACAGCCTAGTACGCATGAACCAATACATGCTGTAGTGCCGATTACTTGGTGGCTACCCTACTGGATCCCAGGCTACAAGGACAGCATACCATATATACTCCTGTCACTGGAAGGGTTTGCAAATTGCGAAAATGCATGAAAACTACTAATGGCTTTCCCACCTGATAGAGGTGGTCAGTGGAAAAACAAGGCAGAGGCAGAGGAGGAAGTCACCAATGCAGCTGGGGCACTGCCAGCACCTCTGAAGGCAGGGTTAGCATGGTCGAAATGTGCAAAACTTTATGAGCATGTCACAACATCTGGCACCACCATCGGATACAGTCCATATTAGCAGGAGGCAGCAATTTAATACATGCTGCAGTGTGTTAGGTTTCGAGTTCCCGCCGCTGCACAGGGGAAATCTCAAACCACCTCCGCTGCCATCTCCCATTTTTCTCCAGTAGCAGTGGAGCCTGCTCAGCGGAGACGTCGGTCCCAGCATCTGGCTCAGGCAGATACTGTGCGCTTGGTTACTGCTAAGTCCTGCTTTTCTCCTTCTGAGCATGCCCAAGGGAAGACCTCTCATTGGAGGTTGGGGGTCACATGCCCAGGTCCTGTTGCAGCTCCTATTGGTCCACTAGGAAGGTCCTTAAGAAGCTACAACTATAAAAGGTTTGCATGGCCGCATGGCCATGCGCTAGTATCAATTGTGTTTGACTGTTGCCAGTGGATACTCTACCACTCAGTCATATGTAGAGAGTCTGTTTAGTGTTGTGAATTCTGTGGTCGAGCTCCCTCCTGTGGTCATGAGTGGTACTTCGGCTGGTTCTGTCTATGAGCTTCCTCTAGTGGATGTGAGTGGGGCTGCGACTTCTGAGTTTCCTTCCTCAGGTGACGAGGTTAAGTCGTTAGGTGCTGCTCTATTTAACTCCACCTAGTTCTTTGTTCCTTGCCTCCAGTCAATGTTCCAGTATTGGTCTTGCTCTCTCCTGGATCGTCTTGTGGCCTGTCTGCCCTGCATAAGCTAAGTTCTGCTTGTGTTACTTTTGTTTGCTATTTTTTCTGTCCAGCTTGCTTTATTGGTTTTTCTTGCTTGCTGGAAGCTCTGGGACGCAGAGGGAGCACCTCCGTGCCGTTAGTCGGTACGGAGGGTCTTTTTTCGCCCTCTGCGTGGTTGTTTGTAGGTTTTTGTGCTGACCGCAAAGCTATCTTTACTATCCTCGGTCTATTCAGTAAGTCGGGCCTCACTTTGCTAAAACCTATTTCATCTCTGTGTTTGTATTTTCATCTTTACTCACAGTCATTATATGTGGGGGGCTGCCTTTTCCTTTGGGGAATTTCTCTGAGGCAAGGTAGGCTTAATTTTCTATCTTCAGGGCTAGCTAGTTTCTCAGGCTGTGCCCGAGGCGCCTAGGTCTGGTCAGGAGCGCTCCACGGCTACCTCTAGTGTGGTGTGATAGGATTAGGGATTGCGGTCAGCAGAGTTCCCATGTCTCAGAGCTCGTCCTATGTTATTAGTAACTATCAGGTCACTTTGTGTACTCTTAACCACCAGGTCCATTGTGTTTCTGAACCACCAGTTCATAACAGTACTGGAGGCCCAAAGTACTAATGCTTCTCAATAGAGGGAAAAGAGAAGTTCTGAGACCATTTTTTTTCTCTGCACTGTGTTTTGTCTTTCTTTTCCCCTAGACATTTGGATGGTTCAGGACACAGGTGTAGTGATGGACATTAAAGGTCTGTTTTCTTGTGTGGATCATCTCACTGCAAGAGTACAAAATATTCAAGACATTGTGGTTCAGAAATCTATGTTAGAACCTAGAATTCCTATTCCTGACTTATTTTCTGGAGATAGAGCTAAGTTTTTGAATTTCAAAAATAATTGTAAACTGTTTCTGGCCTTGAAACCCCGCTGCTCTGGTGACCCAGTTCAACAAGTTAAGATCATTATTTCTTTATTACGTGGCGACCCTCAAGACTGGGCATTTTCCCTTGCGCCAGGAGATCCTGCATTATGCGATATTGATGCATTTTTTCTGGCGCTCGGATTGCTGTATGATGAACCTAATTCAGTGGATCAGGCAGAGAAAAATTTGCTGGCTCTGTGTCAGGGCCAGGATGAGGTAGAGATATATTGTCAGAAGTTTAGGAAGTGGTCTGTGCTCACTCAATGGAATGAATGTGCGCTGGCAGCAATTTTCAGAAAGGGTCTCTCTGAAGCCCTTAAGGATGTCATGGTGGGATTTCCTATGCCTGCTGGTCTGAATGAGTCTATGTCTTTGGCCATTCAGATCGATCGACGCTTACGTGAGCATAAAAATGTGCACCATTTGGCGGTATTATCTTAGCATAAACCTGAGCCTATGCAATGTGATAGGACTTTGACCAGAGCTGAGCGGCAAGAACACAGACGTCGGAATGGGCTGTGTTTTTATTGTGGTGATTCCACTCATGCTATCTCCGATTGTCCTTAGCGCACTAAGCGGTTCGCTACGTCTGCCACCATTGGTACGGTACAGTCGAAATTTCTTTTGTCCGTTACTTTGATCTGTTCTTTGTCATCCTATTCTGTCATGGCATTTGTGGATTCAGGCGCTGCCCTGAATTTGATGGACTTGGACTTTGCTAGGCGCTGTGGGTTTTTCTTGGAGCCCTTGCGGTGTCCTATTCCATTGAGAGGAATTGATGCTACGCCTTTGGCCAAGAATAAGCCTCAGTACTGGACCCAACTGACCATGTGCATGGCTCCTGCGCATCAGGAGGATATTCGCTTTTTGGTGTTGCATAATCTGCATGATGTGGTCGTGTTGGGGTTGCCATGGCTACAAGTCCATAACCCAGTATTGGATTGGAAATCTATGTCTGTGTCCAGCTGGGGTTGTCAGGGGGTACATGGTGATGTTCCAGTTCTGTCTATTTCATCATCCACCCTTTCTGAGGTCCCAGAGTTCTTGTCGGATTACCGGGATGAATTTGATGAGCCCAAGTCCAGTGCCCTACCCCCGCATAGGGATTGCGATTGTGCTATCAATTTGATTCCTGGTAGTAAGTTTCCTAAGGGTCGACTGTTTAATTTGTCTGTGCCTGAGCACGCCGCTATGCGGAGTTACGTAAAGGAATCCTTGGAGAAGGGTCATATTCGCCCGTCGTCGTCGCCATTGGGAGCAGGGTTCTTTTTTGTGGCCAAGAAGGATGGTTCGTTGAGACCTTGTATTGATTACCGCCTTCTGAATAAAATCACAGTCAAATTTCAGTACCCCTTGCCGCTGCTGTCTGATTTGTTTGCTTGGATTAAAGGGGCTAGTTGGTTCACCAAGATAGATCTTCGAGGGGCGTATAATCTTGTGCGTATTAAACAGGACGATGAATGGAAAACAGCATTTAATACGCCCGAGGGCCATTTTGAGTACCTGGTTATGCCATTCGAGCTTTCTAATGCTCCATCTGTATTTCAGTCCTTTATGCATGACATCTTCCGAGAGTACCTGGATAAATTCCTGATTGTATACTTGGATGATATTTTGGTCTTCTCGGATGATTGGGAGTCTCACGTGAAGCAGGTTAGAATGGTGTTCCAGGTCCTGCGTGCGAATTCTTTGTTTGTGAAGGGGTCAAAGTGTCTCTTTGGTGTTCAGAAGGTTTCATTTTTGGGTTTCATTTTTTCCCCTTCTACTATCGAGATGGACCCTGTTAAGGTTCAGGCCATTTATGATTGGACTCAGCCGACATCTCTGAAGAGTCTGCAAAAGTTCCTGGGCTTTGCTAATTTTTACCGTCGCTTCATCAATAATTTTTCTAGTATTGCTAAACCGTTGACTGATTTAACCAAGAAGGGTGCTGATGTGGTCAATTGGTCTTCTGCTGCTGTAGAAGCTTTTCAGGAGTTGAAGCGTCGTTTTTCTTCTGCCCCTGTGTTGTGCCAGCCAGATGTTTCGCTCCCGTTCCAGGTCGAGGTTGATGCTTCTGAAATTGGAGCAGGGGCTGTTTTGTCGCAAAGAAGTTCTGATGGCTCGGTGATGAAACCATGTGCCTTCTTTTCCAGGAAGTTTTCGCCTGCTGAGCGTAATTATGATGTTGGCAATCGAGAGTTGTTGGCCATGAAGTGGGCATTCGAGGAGTGGCGTCATTGGCTTGACGGAGCTAAGCATCGCGTGGTGGTCTTGACTGATCACAAGAACTTGACTTATCTCGAGTCTGCCAAACGGTTGAATCCTAGACAGGCTCGTTGGTCGCTGTTTTTCTCCCGTTTTGACTTTGTGGTTTCGTACCTTCCGGGCTCTAAGAATGTGAAGGTGGATGCCCTGTCTAGGAGTTTTGTGCCCGACTCTCCGGGTTTGCCTGAGCCGGCGGGTATTCTCAAAGAGGGGGTAATTTTGTCTGCCATCTCCCCTGATTTGCGGTGGGTGCTGCAAAAATTTCAGGCTAATAGACCTGACCGTTGCCCAGCGGAGAAACTGTTTGTCCCTGATAAATGGACGAGTAGAGTTATCTCTGAGGTTCATTGTTCGGTGTTGGTTGGTCATCCTGGAATCTTTGGTACCAGAGATTTGGTGGCTAGATCCTTTTGGTGGCCGTCTCTGTCGCGGGATGTGCGTTCGTTTGTGCAGTACTGTGGAATTTGTGCTCGGGCTAAGCCCTGCTGTTCTCGTGCCAGTGGGTTGCTTTTGCCCTTGCCAGTCCCGAAGAGGCCCTGGACACATATCTCTATGGATTTTATTTCGGATCTCCCCGTCTCTCAAAAGATGTCGGTCATTTGGGTGGTTTGTGATCGCTTCTCTAAGATGGTCCATTTGGTACCCCTGTCTAAATTGCCTTCCTCCTCTGATTTGGTGCCATTGTTTTTCCAGCATGTGGTTCGTTTATATGGCATTCCGGAGAACATCATTTCTGACAGAGGTTCCCAGTTTGTTTCGAGGTTTTGGCGAGCCTTTTGTGCTAGGATGGGCATTGATTTGTCTTTTTCCTCGGCTTTCCATCCTCAGACAAATGGCCAAACTGAACGAACCAATCAGACCTTGGAAACATATCTGAGATGTTTTGTTTCTGCTGATCAGGATGATTGGGTGTCCTTTTTGCCTTTGGCTGAGTTCGCCCTTAATAATCGGGCCAGCTCGGCTACTTTGGTTTCGCCGCTTTTCTGCAATTCTGGTTTCCATCCTCGTTTCTCTTCAGGGCAGGTTGAGTCTTCGGACTGTCCTGGTGTGGATACTGTGGTGGATAGGTTGCAGCAGATTTGGACTCATGTAGTGGACAATTTGACATTGTCCCAGGAGAAGGCTCAGCGTTTCGCTAACCGCAGGCGCTGTGTGGGTCCCCGACTTCGTGTTGGGGATTTGGTTTGGTTGTCGTCTCGTTATGTTCCTATGAAAGTTTCCTCTCCTAAGTTTAAGCCTCATTTCATTGGTCCGTATAGGATTTTTGAGGTTCTTAATCCTGTGTCTTTTCGTTTGACCCTTCCGGCTTCTTTTTCCATCCATAATGTATTCCATAGGTCATTGTTGCGGAGATACGTGGCACCTGTGGTTCCATCCGTTGATCCTCCTGCCCCGGTTTTGGTTGAGGGGGAGTTGGAGTATATAGTGGAGAAGATTTGGGATTCTCGTATTTCGAGACGGAAACTCCAGTACCTGGTTAAGTGGAAGGGTTATGGTCAGGAAGATAATTCCTGGATCTTTGCCTCTGATGTTCATGCTGCCGATCTGGTTCGTGCCTTTCATTTGGCTCATCCTGGTCGGCCTGGGGGCTCTGGTGAGGGTTCGGTGACCCCTCCTCAAGGGGGGGTACTGTTGTGAATTCTGTGGTCGAGCTCCCTCCTGTGGTCATGAGTGGTACTTCGGCTGGTTCTGTCTATGAGCTTCCTCTGGTGGATGTGAGTGGGGCTGCGGCTTCTGAGTTTCCTTCCTCAGGTGACGAGGTTAAGTCGTTAGGTGCTGCTCTATTTAACTCCACCTAGTTCTTTGTTCCTTGCCTCCAGTCAATGTTCCAGTATTGGTCTTGCTCTCTCCTGGATCGTCTTGTCATGTCTGCCCTGCATAAGCTAAGTTCTGCTTGTGTTACTTTTGTTTGCTATTTTTTCTGTCCAGCTTGCTTTATTGGTTTTTCTTGCTTGCTGGAAGCTCTGGGACGCAGAGGGAGCACCTCCGTGCCGTTAGTCGGTACGGAGGGTCTTTTTTCGCCCTCTGCGTGGTTGTTTGTAGGTTTTTGTGCTGACCGCAAAGCTATCTTTACTATCCTCGGTCTATTCAGTAAGTCGGGCCTCACTTTGCTAAAACCTATTTCATCTCTGTGTTTGTATTTTCATCTTTACTCACAGTCATTATATGTGGGGGGCTGTCTTTTCCTTTGGGGAATTTCTCTGAGGCAAGGTAGGCTTATTTTTCTATCTTCAGGGCTAGCTAGTTTCTCAGGCTGTGCCCGAGGCGCCTAGGTCTGGTCAGGAGCGCTCCACGGCTACCTCTAGTGTGGTGTGATAGGATTAGGGATTGCGGTCAGCAAAGTTCCCACGTCTCAGAGCTCGTCCTATGTTATTAGTAACTATCAGGTCACTTTGTGTACTCTTAACCACCAGGTCCATTGTGTTTCTGAACCACCAGTTCATAACAGTTTAGCTCTGGGGCTGTACACTCAGGCAGGCAGCTAGCGTCAGTGGGGGCAATTAGCTTTTGCTTAGCATCTGGTTCCTTCATGTGTGCGGTTAGCACAGAAGAGCTCCAGAGCAAGCACAACCCTAGTTAGGGTAATAGTTTTCTGTGTACAGCGCGACTATGTGAAGCAACAGAGGTCGCTTACATTTCACATGGGGTGACGTTAACCCACGTGTGAGCTCAGTGTCCATCCGCCATTACTTAGCAGCAGGTATCTCTGCACAGTGGACCGCGGGCTGTGAACACACCTCATATCTATCTCTCATTACTCGGTGCGGTCTGCTAGCCCTAACACAGTGCCTGTTCAATGACCACCAAGTTGCCTCTATTGTTACCAGTGCAGATTACTTGGTGGCTACCCTGCTGGATCCCAAGCTATAAGGACAGCGTACCATAATTATTCCTGTCAGTGGAAAGGGATTGCAAATTGTGTGAATGCGTGAAAACTACTAATGGCTTTCCCACCTGACAGAGGTGGTCAGTGGAACAACAAGGCAGATGCGGAGGAGTCGCCAATGCAGCTGGGGCATTGCCAGCACCTTTGAAGGCAGGGTTAACATGGTCAAAATGTACAAAACTTTATGAGCATGTCACAACATCTGGCACCACCATCTGATGCAGTCCATATTAGCAGGAGGCAGCATTATAGCATCATGGTGGAAGAGTAACTGTCTACACGTCTCCATGTACTAACAGATGAGTCTGCCCCATTTAACTGCTGGGTCCCCAAGTTGGACACATGGCCTCAGCTTGCCCTTTATGCCTTGGAAGATGCTGGCCTGCCCTGGAGCAAGTGTACCGTCGGAACGTGTGTTTAGCATGGCAGGTAGTGTCATCACAGACTGTTCACATCCAACGTGGGCAAGTTAACATTCCTTTAAATGAACCAGGTGTGGATGCCACAGGACTTGTTCATACCTTTATATAACCAGACAACTATAACAGTTGCACCCAGCCAGTTTCATTTGAGTGCCTCCTATCCAAATAGAAAAAGCAAAAAAATCTGTGTTGGCTACCTCCTCCTCAGCCTCTTCCACCTACAGCGCCACATACACATTCTCCAGTTGGACACCCCATGGTTGTAGCTTGTTAGTTTATTTTGGGTTTATCTATGTTCTTTGAAGTCAGTTCCCCAAAAAAGAAAAAAAAAACAGTATTAGTGTCACTCTCGGGATGGGTAAGTCCGGCGGATGGCACAAAATACACAAACAATGGGATGGAATAGGGAGAAGATGGCCCTAACAGTAGGGAGTGAGGGATGAGGTGCCTCCTAACTACAACCTGTGCCTATCCCAAAGCTCCCCTAATGCCCTATGAGGGTCGTTCCCCCCACCGCTGTCACGTGCCTTGGCCCTAGCTATCACCTCACTTTACCCTGGTTAGTGCACTAGCCAGCAAGAACACTAGCCTCACCACTGCAGATGGTATCAACACAGGGGAAGAGACAAGCATGAGACAGAGAAGGAACAAGAAAACAATACTTATCTCCATCTTCTGCTGCCAAGCTCCAAACAGCAGAGGATATGGAACCAGGAATGCAAACTGCAGAGAAGCAGCAGATACGCTGCTGGCACCAGAGAGCAACAAACTCATAGGCTGGTCTTCAAAGAATAACTCTATTACCAACAGACAGCTGATGCATCATGTGGCGATTTAAAGGATGGTGGGAGTAGCCACCACACACCTCAGCTGACCAGCAACAAAGCAGCTGCTAGCAAGAAAACTGACATTAACCTTTGTTTGCCCAAAAGGAAAAAAGCAATGTTTAAATTATAGCAGAACCAGAGCTGTCACAAATCCAAAATTGAATCATGATAATTAGATCTGACATGTGCATAGTTTTACAAAAACACTGTTTTGTGCACTCTGCACCCATGTCTGTGATAGTATCCTGCGTAAGAAAAAGTTTTTATAATCTTCAACTGTGTCAGTGGGAGTGATGTCTGTGTAAACAAATTTTTCTACTCTTATGCATCCATGTCTGTGATAGTACTATGCGAAATCTACTGTGTGTGTTCTTTAACCCATATCTGTGCGAGTACTTTGTCAAAAGCCGCTGTGTGTATTCTTTAATCCATATCTGTGGGAGTACCATGCCTTTAAGTCACTGTGTGTACAGTGCAGCCCTGCCTGTGGGGTACTGTGCCCCATTGTCTGGGTGTGAAATGTTTAATCAGCTTTCTCAGGGAAATGTAAAATTTGAAATCAGTTTCTATGGGATAAATGTGGAAACATGCTCAATGGGTGAAACTTATGATCAGTTTTTGTTGGTGAAATGTGGAAACATGCTCTGTGGATGACATTTGTTATCAGCTTCTGTGGGGGAAATTTGTGTAAATGTGATCTGTGGGTGAAAATTTTAATCAGCTTTCTCAGGGAAATTTGGAAACATGCTCTGTGGGTAACATTTGTAAGCTGCTAATGTAGGAGTACTCTGCCCCATGCTCTGTGGGTGAAATGTTTCATATTATTCGGTAAGGGTACTGTGTTCAATGCTTTATGGTGAAATTTGCAAGCTGCTCCTGTGAGGGTACCCTGCCCCATGCTGTGTGGGTGAAAGTTTTAACTGGACTAGCAGTAGCAAGCCTCAGTCTGTGAGGGCACTGATAAAAGTTGTGTTATTCATTTACTTCCTATTTTGCCATGATTGTGACAGAACCCCTTTAAGTCATTTTCTTATCCACATTTGTTTATAGTGCAATTGTCCTGCTCTTACCCCATTCAGATTTCCTTTTGCAACCCCCTAGCCCTTACTCCAACCATTTTACAGACATTTTATAGCACTGAATGAGCATGGTGAGGGCTCCGTGGCTGAGCCTGCACCTTTCCGAGCACATGACAGCTGATCTATACAGCTGACACATGCCTGCAACAGTCGTGGGTGGAACCACGATCTACCCGCGGCTGTTAACTAGTTAAATGCTGCTGTCAATCTCTGGCAGCAGCTTTTAACTCAAGCTTAACAGGACTGAGTCGCTAATCCCGCCCATCACATAATCGCAGATCACCAATGGGTCGTCATGACAACCTGAGGTCTGCAGCAGCATTGCCAGATTGCTATGAGCCCTGCCCATTGGTTGGCGCTCATAGCAAGTGAACATTTCTGCTACACACAGGAAATCTGATCATCGCCTGTGTGTAGCAGAAGCGATCAAAGTGTTGCACCTTCTAGTCTCCCATGGTGACTATTAAAGTATGCAAAAAGTAAAAAAAGTTTCTAAAAATACAAAAAAAATAAAAGTTCAAATCACCCCCCTTTCGCCCCATTCAAAATAAAACAAGAAAAAAACAAATATACACATATTTGGTTTTGCCGCATTCAGAATCGCCCGATCTATCAATATAAAGAAATAATCACTAAATGGTGTGATGAGAAAAAAACTCAAGACGTCAGAATTATGTTCCTTTGGTCACCGCAACATTGCATTAAAATGCAATAACGGGCGATCAAAAGATTGCATCTACATCAAAATGGTATAAATAAAAATGTCAGCTCGGCACACAAAAATAAGCCTTCACCCAGCTCCAGATCACGAAAAATGGAGATGCTACAGGTCTTGGAAAATGGCTTTTTTTAAGCAAAGTTTGGAATTTTTTTTCACCACTTAAATAAAACAGAACCTAGACATGTTTGATGTCTGTGAACCCGTAATGATCTGGAGAATCATAATGGCAGGTAAGTTTTGGCTCTGGAAAGAAGGGGAGCAAAAAACTGAAATGTAAAAACTGAAATACTGGTTGTTAAGGGGTTAAAAAGTCTCCCAAACTCGGTGAACCCGAACATCCACATGTTCACTCATCACTTGCTACAGGCTATATGGAAGGTATTGGCTGAATCTCAGTAGGGAGAGTGCTGTTGTGCTGGGGGAAATAATGGCTAAAAGGTTGGAGAAGTGATTAAACTAGGGACAATTACTGTACAGAAGTGGAAGAAAGTGGAGACACTAACCTTGGCCAAACTTTGTATACCCATTGTGTCGCAGGGCCGGACCTGCATATGAAGGGGCGTAGCTAAGCGACTACCTGGTGTTCACTGGAGCTTCTGATGGTGGAGACAGACTGGGCTGCAGGTAGCGGCCAGGTGCCACAAATAGGCAGGTACTGGTACTGTAGCTTCTAATCCAAGGGGTCGGGTTCACTGAAACAGTAAGACGTTACTGAGGTCATTGACTGGGATGTTGAAGATAGGTTCTTGTTCACACATTTAGATATCAGGAAACAGATCTGAGATGGCTGCATTAGAGCCAGGGACAACGGACACAGCACTGGCCTCACCAGGACCAGGGGACAAGGTATAGGTACTACAGACATGGTTTCATTATTAAGATGCCGCTAAAGTGGATAAAGGAAAACGGACAAAAATATTAGGACAACTGGAACACAGGATACAAGAATAACTTTTTCAGACTAGGACGGGGCACCTGGCAACATACAGTTGCAAACACCAACGCCACAAATACTAAACTATTGCTGTTGCTCAGACATCTCCCTATTGGGGAGGGTGCCTTATATACAAGATGCTATTGGACAGGAGACACCTTGCAGGTTATACTTTAATAAAATGCCTCCCAGCCATCAGCTAGGGGCATTTTGCTATTTGCACACAGTGCCCCTTTAAGAGCAGGAGAACGCACGCACATGCCGCTGAAATACAGTGCAGCATGCACAGAGAAGGAGAAAACAGCTTCTTGAGGATCTTGGTGGAGCCAAGGCGGTGAGTAATCCAGCGTCCCCACATGATGCAGATGCTACAGTTCTCCCTTTTACACCCCGTCTTCTTCAAGTCCCTGAGAACACCTTGCAGAGTAGATGAAGCCAGATTCTTCTTCCTGAACTTCCACAATCTCTCATCAGGATGACGATCTCTCTAAACCACTAGATGAAAGGTTACGTCTCCCACCTTCTTCTTGGCCAGGGTGCCTCTCACTGGCTGGACATTTTCAGAGCAGAATGAAGCAAATTTGGAAACAGGAACGATAGTTTGCTGAGTCTTTCATAGTTTGGTAGAAATAACTGTCCCCTTGGAAGAAACAAAGATGGATTGGGACTCCTCCTCCTGATTGGTGGACAGTAGAGACTCAGAAGATGCCTCAGCTCTGATGCTGTCATCCTGTGACAATCTGGAACTAGAAGATACCTTCACAGGGTCGACATTCACATTGGTTTCACCCATGATACATCCTTCAGGTGTGAGGTTTTTAGTTAACAGACCATTGAATCCATTGCTTGCTGGACAGTGTGGCAACACTGTCAACTCAGCTGTAAACATTGGAACCAGAAACCCCTTGTGACACAACTCTCCCCATCGAAACACCTCAACAGTCTTCCGATCTAAGACAGGTTCACAGACAAACCATATTAGGCTAATGGGAAAAAAGGATACGAGAATAACTTCAACAGACTAGGACAGGGCACCTGGCAACATACAGTTGCATACACCAACACCACTAGCACTAAATTATAGACGTTGCTCAGGAACTTCCATATTGGGAAAGGTGCCTTATATACAAGATGCCTCCCAACTATTGGCTGGGAGATACCTTGCAGGTGAAACTTTAACAAAATGCCTCCCATTTGTCAGCAAGGGGCATTTAGCCTTATGCGTTCGCTGCCCCTTTAAGAGAAGGGAATTGCACGTACTAAGCACACAGCCAGAGCACCGGGTGACAGGCAAAGATGAGGAGGAGACAGCTTCTGAGGATGCTGCTGTGGCTGGGGCTGTGAGTATGCATCCCTTCATGGTGGGAGGAGGGGAACCATGCGGAGGTGCGGCAGAGGCTACAACTTGTTTCATATGGTTGTATTATTTCCACAAGATCAAAGCTCTCAGGAGTTCATCTCAATGAAATTAAGATCATTATAGAACTCCATTGCAATCTAAATTTGGTTAGGTAGAACTGTGGGCAATAGGGGTCTTGTGGGCCACACCTGGAAACTAGTGAAGCAGAACTACGGGACGTATTATACCCATTTTACAGTTTATAGTTTACAACTGAATATACTCGTTATATCTATACACATGTGAGACATCAATGGTCAAAGAGAGAATTTGAGCATTTTCTATTCACAGTGCAATCCAATGCAATGTCAATTAGATAGAAAAAATGTTCATCTGCTTACCAGGTACATGGGTCACGGGAACATTGTAAATTTTTGCATAGAGATTACAATTTGTGCTACTGGACATATGTTGTAAATAATACATGGAATGTAATATGATTTTTAAGAAACCAAAATTTTGTAGGATGACATTGATTTTGACCTCCCTTGAGAAAATCTCCAACTTTGATGGAACCATAAGCGGACATTCATACAGGTTTGTGTGGCCAGCGCCTTGATCTGCCACATAATGGCGCCAAGCGTTTTTTGCCTTCAGATTTATTTGGAATTAATCTATCCATCAGATACCATATTGCAAGGTATGCAATTCTAAAGGCAATACAATCTATGGCTCTTTTGCATGGAGCAGTAGAGACTTTGTGGGCAATTTCTTTGCATGAGCCCATAGTTGTAAATGAAAAATCTGTCTTGTCCTTTAGCAGTGACCAAGGAGGAACTTGAAGACCCAAAATTGAAGGGCATTTGTACCGCATCTGCCAGTGAAAGACACATTTCTAAGACTTGATCTCCAGCATCTGTGTAATTAGGACTCGGTACAAATATTTCTTTGTTATATGAAGACATGTATATTTTCAGGACCTCATTAATGTGTAGGCATGACCAGGGACTTAATCCACTTGCAGATAGCTATCCTCTGGCAACACTAATAGCTTCTTCAGCTATGCCGTAGATAAGAGTGTTGAACGCATAAATTCATTAGTGAGTAATAGAGTAACCTCACTTTATCTCTTACCACTGTTTTTTCTCTATTTCATGCCAGTAGTCATACATCACACTCAGCAACCGCATCTCATGAGCCAGCAAAGAGAACGTGCAGAAAAACTACTGTTAACAAGGGAATAATTGCACGCGGCATAAATTAATTATTAGTCACTCAGGAATGGTGGGAAAGGGCCACACAGACTGTGGTTACTCTCTTTCTCCACCTTTCAGGAAATAGATAATCAAAAGTATATCACACGGCAAAGTACAAGACCCCTTTATGGTATAACGGCCTTTTTCTTCACATATTACCTAATGTGCTGTGTCTCTTATTTACTTTAACACATTAGGTACATTGTATTATGGGGAAAAACATGAAGGATTGCCCCATGAGGCCAGATCATTCTTTGGAAGTCAGTCTTACCCTGGCAATGTCAAGTCAACAGGGATCTTGAAATAAATTTAACCAAAGGAACAGTCCACGGATCAGTGAGCTCGTGATAGAAGGCTTTCATGAGGAATTTAGCTTACCACACAGTGAAAATAAACCTTGGAAACAGCAGTGAATGAGAAAAATGTTGACACTTGTTCATAGAAATAATGCACAAGGTAAGCCACATAAAGCATATTTTCTTAATCCTGTGCTAGGAAGCCAATCATAAATTGTGATTGGTGATATATGAGCTACGGTATCACACTTCTTCCATTAGATCTGTCCGTAGCTCAATTTAATGCCCATTTAAATAAAACCTAGTCAGTCATCGTGCTAAAATGCAGGGAATGAGGCATGTTTTCATAACCCTGGTACCATGTTACAGTGATAAGGAAAGCAGCGGTGATCTGTGATATATCGATATGTCGGGTCATGAAAAACCGTGTGCAATGTTGTCCTACCCTGCCTTACGTTTATGTGCAAGTCAAACACCAAATATTTTCATATTTTACCATATCATTGAACAAAAATGAATCAAAGTGATACTGCAAAAATAAAACCTTTTACATAAATAAGAAAGCAAAATAAACCATACACATACATTTTCACTAAAACAGCATGCTGGACTGAGAAGTCATAAGAAAAATAGATAGGTGTTATGAAAGGTAATTCAGTACCACAATGGACATAGAGGTCAGCGCACATACAGTGACCTGGCAATAACCCAAAAATCAAGAACGAGCTCTGAGACGTGGGAACTCTGTTGACCGCAATCCCTAATCCCCTCCAACACACTAAAGGCAGCCGTGGATTGCGCCTAACGCTCCCTATGCAACTCGGCACGGCCTGAGAAACTAGCTAGCCTGAAGATAGAAAATAAGCCTACCTTGCCTCAGAGAAATACCCCAAAGGAAAAGGCAGCCCCCACATATAATGACTGTGAGTTAAGATGAAAAGACAAACGTAGAGATGAAATAGATTTAGCAAAGTGAGGCCCAACTTTCTGAACAGAGCGAGGATAGGAAAGGTAACTTTGCGGTCAACACAAAACCCTACAAAAACCACGCAAAGGGGGCAAAAAGACCCTCCGTACCGAACTAATGGCACGGAGGTACACCCTCTGCGTCCCAGAGCTTCCAGCAAGCAGAAAAAAACAAATTGACAAGCTGGACAGAAAAAAAACAGCAAACAAATAGCAAAGAGGAACTTAGCTATGCAGAGCAGCAGGCCACAGGAACGATCCAGGAGGAAACAGGTCCAATACTAGAACATTGACTGGAAGCCACGATCAAAGCACTAGGTGGAGTTAAATAGAACAGCACCTAACGACTTCACCACATCACCTGAGGAAGGAAACTCAGAAGCCGCAGTACCACTTTCCTCCACCAACGGAAGCTCACAGAGAGAACCAGCCGAAGTACCACTTGTGACCACAGGAGGGAGCTCTGCCACAGAATTCACAACAGATAGAGCCGCATAGGCATTTAACCTCCTCCAGACTGGGCAATTTTATATTGTTGCCCTGTTAACAGGCATGCGTGTGACTTCTCGATGTAGATATATACCGTACATATATAAATTTATATATATAATTATATATAATATATACTACTGTTATTGTGAAAAGTTAAGCAAGTTGAAGATTAAATGAGATTTAAGAGGCCTAAAGTTAAAGATGACACAATTCTTTTGTTGTTTAGGCAAAATATACAGTATATATTTATATTTTTATATTTTACAATTTAAAAATAACAAAAAGGAAAATGGCCCGATGCAAAAGTTTGGGCACCATTGGAGATTTCTGTGCTCAGATAACTTTTAACCAAGGTTTCAGACCTTAATTAGCCTGTTAGGTTTATGGCTTGTTCATTATTAGGAAAGACCAGGTGATGTAAATTTCCCAGCTTTAGAAAAATTCAGACTCCTCAAACCTTGTCTCAAAAAAAAAAACAGCCATAGGTTCTTCTATGCAGCTGCCTAGCACTCTGAAAGTAAAAATGGTGAAGACCCACAAAGCAGGAGAAAGTTATAAAAAGATAGCAAAGCGTTTGCAAGTTGCCCTTTCCTCAGTTCGAAAAGTAATTACGAAATGGCAGTTAACAGGAACAGTGGAGGTCAAGATAAGGTCTGGAAGACCAAGTAAAATTTAAGCAATCTCTAAGGGTGCCCAAAACTTTTGCATCTAGCCATTTCCCTTTTTGTAATTTTTAAAATGAAAAAACAAACAAATAATATATATATTTTTGGGCCTAAAATTCAAAGGAAATGTGTCATTTTTAACTTTAGCCCTTTTAGAGATCATTTAATCTTCAACTAGCTTAACTGTTCACAATAACAGTAATTTTGATCAGGGGTGCTCAAACTTTTACATGCCACTGTATATGTATTTGAGTGTTGATTAAATTTGGTCTTTGAATCCCTTTTCTGAAACTCATAATTTTTTATTTTCTTAATCATTGAAGACATAAATGGGCTTGTATTTTGCATTGAAGGATGATATTCTTACCATTATACCATTTTGAGGTACATATCATATTTTGATTACTTTTATTGCACATTTTAGGCGACTATAAAAGCAATTCTGTTATTTTGATTTTTTTTCTCATTCTGGCATTTACAGTATGGATTAATTAATTTTAGATTTCGATAGATTGGACTATTAAGCATAGGTAGTATCATCACCACATCTTTATTTTTATTAGCTTTTTTCACATGTTTAATGTTATATGGGTATATGGGAAAAGGGGTGGAGGGATTTCAATTTTTGTTTTATTGTATTTTTAAAAGCTGACTTAATATTTTTTTTTCTTTCTTTTTCAGTTTGGTTTTCCAAATGTCGAAAGTAATCAATGATCATGTCTTATTTATTTTGCAATATAGAATATGGCTAAAATAATGTTCCGCTATGAAACTCAGACACATAGTTGACTTGAAAGTGAACAAATATTAAGTTTTGGGGACCTTCAGAGGTCCCTAGCTGTCATGACAAGCTGACAACACATTGGTTCCCTGCGATCATGGGGGCTGAAGGGAATTGGTCCATGCACACGCTGGTGATTGTGCTATCTACCATATTTTAATAAGACGCACCAGACTATAAGACGCACCCCAAATTTTCAGATGGAAAATGGGAAAAAAATGAATGCGCCAAATGAAGATCCATCTTACAGTCCCCAATTCAGCTTACCCTCAGGGGATCAGCAGTGCTGGTGGAGCAGAGTCACAGGAGGTGTTTGGTGCTCCGGCGATGATATGACCCAGACTGGTGCAACAGGTTTGGCGGTGCTCGGTGGTGCAGGGACTCCGCCGACATTTTGTGAAACCCCGGAACCCCCGCACATCCATTGCTGCGATGAGGTGGTCTCCTGGAAGTCCCATCCCAAGGCTGGTTGTGACGCTAGTCAATTCTTATGGCTAAGCTGTGAGTCAGAGTGGTCAGGGATTTCAAGGTCATAAGCCAGGAGGGTACGTCATAAACAGAAGGAAGAGACAAAAGGGTAGTCAGGTAAAGTTCCAAGGTCAGAGTACCGGGAAGATAACAGATCAGAACTGAAGGGGTTAAACAGGCGGATGGTCAGAACAGGGTCCAAGGTCAGGCAACAGATCAAACATATAGAACTCAAGGCACTGGAGAGCACAAAGCACAAACCTCACAAGATGAATGTACATCTGGCAGTGGTCTGGGAGAAGCTGCTCAGTTAAGTTGGTATGACAATTAGACTATCATAAACTATCCTAAAATAACAAATCTTTATTCATAAATGCAAAGAACCTATATTGGTTCACACCGCAAAAAACGGACAAAAATAAACAAAAACAAAAAATGTGCTCAAAACAAAACACTAAGTTAAAATTGGGGGGGTACTATGAATCCCTAATTAGTACTATGCTTCTACCCTACCTGGCTGTGGAGGTTGACACCCTACGGGGGAGCGTTGTGGTGCCCCCACTCCGCGGCGGCTGTCCCTGGGTTACTAATGCACCCTATGATAGCCACGGGACACCCACTACCCACAGCCTAGGGCCCACTACAGGCTAAACAGAGAAGCTCCTGTACTAAGGGAACACTAGATCCCCACAAAGTAAAAACAACGTGCAGAACACATAAGGCACATCAATGCAGACGTATTTGTCGGGGAGTGCTTATAGGGGCACAGTCTCATACAGGTACATACTGCCAGTCATGGCCGATCCCCTTGACCCTGGCTGAACCCGTAGACTAGTGTCACCCATACATGTGTACATGTGTAATCACAACTCTAGATGATACATTGTGAGCACTTATCTCCCTCTGTACGTCCTTTGCCCTAGACCACAGCGCCTCAACGCGTTTCGCCCTCCGCGGGCTCCTCAGGAGGCAAGATTCACTGACGTGTGTCCTGATGCGGTGTCATGGCTGAGTAAGCCCCAGCAAAGCCGCTCTTTTAAACCCACTGCCGCCATAGCGGTGGACTAGATCGCCACGCCCCCTACCTGCGCATGTCCGGTGAGTCCGGCATCACTGCGCCTGCTCCTGCTGGCTCACCTGAGACCCCGAGAGTGGCAGGCCGGCGTCCGGGTCCCCGCTGCCCCATCACTTCCGGGGACGCGCTAATCGACCAGCGCCACTTCCGGGTTATCCCCCGCTTGTTCTCACTGCGCATGCTACAGCCCCACATCCTGCAGCTGCGCACATCTCCTGATATTTTACTGCGCTTGCGCACGGATGATCAGTGTGATAACGTATGTTTCATTAAGACACTCGGACAATGCCTTACTACGGACATAATTCCCCAGCCCCCTAGATTTGTTAGATATTTTGACGTCCCCGGATAGAGCCATACTACACCGCCGCAGATTATTAGTGCATGCGTATGACCACAATCCATAAGACATCGCTATCTGCGCACATCTCTCAATATTTTACTGCGCTTGCGCATGGATGATCAGTGCGATAATTTTTATTTTATTTTATTTTATTGAGATGCTCAGATTATGTCTTACTGCCGACATCATTCCCCAGCCCCTGAATCTGTTAGACATTTTGACGTCCCCGGATATATCCATACTGCACCGCCGCAGATAATTAGCGCATGCGTATGGCCACAATCCACAGGGCATCGCTATCTCGCACCAAGAAAGAGGCAGGGGAGCCGGTTGGGAGGAGAGATAGGGGGAGGGGGGGGTTTAGGGTTTTAATTTTAAGTTTAAAACCTCGCCGGCTCTTTTTATGGCTAGACCCATAGCCGAAGCGTAGTGACCTAAGTCCACCGCCACACTTATCCTCAGGTATACTTAGCGCCTGCGCGCTGTTTTTATATCCCACAGGACCCACTGATGACATCACTGGCGGACACCTATTCCGATATTTCTGGTCAGGCATATCCGCCCGCCAGTGGCATGATCATGTACCTAGAGGATTATGCGGACCTGCTATTGATAGGAGGGTGTATAGGGCTATAAGAGCGGGACATATAACATTGATATCTTGATATTGCACATTGATCCATGCCGCTCCCCTATTACATCGGGAGACTCCAGACAGAAGTTAGACAAATGCATGGCTATTAAATTATTGACCCCTATCCAATACCCTTATTTTGACTGTGCTACAAGAAACAGGCATATGACAATTGATCGTTCAGTCCCTTAGGTTCAAGACTCCCCATTCTGAATATCCATTCACACTCTCTCCTTAGAATGGTCTTATCTGTATTACCCCCTCTGGGGTTGATGTTGACCACCTCGATGACGGTAAAGGTCACACTCTTGACATCACCCCCGTGATGGGTTTGTATATATTTTGCTAGTGGGGTGTCCCGGTTGTTTCTGATGTCCCCCATGTGTCCCCCCACTCGTCTCCTAAATTCCCTTTTGGTTTTGCCTACATAATCTTTCGGGCATGAGCATTTCGCCATATACACCACCCCTGTAGTTTTACAATTGGAGAAGTTCCTCTGATAGTATACTCTCCTTGTGGCTGAGCTACGAAATGATTTCCCTGGTTCCATCCATCTACACATACTACAGTTGCCACATTTGAAGAAGCCACATGGCTTTCTATCCAACCAGGTGCCACTTGGTTCAGGTCTTCTATTTTGGCTATGTACCAGCATGTCTCTAAGCGACTTCCCTTTCCTGAACGTAATGCTGGGGTATTCCCCCACCACCTCGCTCAATTCTGGATCCAGTCTAATGATGTCCCAGTGTTTAAGTAATATTTTACGGATTTCCTGATGCCTAATGTCATAAGTGCCAATTATCCTTAAATCCTCCTTTCCTTTCTCATCTCTTCCCTTACTTTGTAGAAGTTTTTGTCTGTCTGTTTTTTTGGCATGTTCATAAGCAGTGTCAAGTACATGTCTCGGGTATCCTTTTTCCCTAAATCTTCTGTACATGTCCCCTGCTTGCCTGTCAAACAGATCTATCCTGGAACAGTTTCTCTTCAGCCTCAGGAACTGGCCCTTGGGGATCCCTCTCTTAAGGTGGGTCGGATGGTGGCTTTGCCAGTGCAAAATGCTATTGGTACTAGTCGGCTTCCGATATATCCCTGTGGAAATTCCCCCCCTAGACTCTTTTTTGATGGTGACATCCAAGAAGGCCAGTTCCTGTTTTTGAATTTCTGAGGTGAACCTGAGCCCTAGATCGTTTTGATTGAGGTCCCCTAAGAAGTCCCCAAATGTCTCTCTCGTTCCTGTCCATATTACAAACACGTCGTCGATAAACCTGTACCATACAAGGATGGAGTCTTGCCACCATCCAGCGTCGCCCCCAAACACCACCGTCTCCTCCCACCAGCTCAGGAACAGATCTGAGCTGTTCCAGTGTAGCCTTTTGCACTGGCAAAGCCACCATCCGACCCCCCTTAAGAGAGGGATCCCCAAGGGCCAGTTCATGAGGCTGAAGAGAAACTGTTCCAGGATAGATCTGTTTGACAGGCAAGCAGGGGACATGTACAGAAGATTTAGGGAAAAAGGATGCCCGAGACATGTACTTGACACTGCTTATGAACATGCCAAAAAAACAGACAGACAAAAACTTCTACAAAGTAAGGGAAGAGATGAGGAAGGAAAGGAGGATTTAAGGATAATTGGCACTTATGACATTAGGCATCAGGAAATCTGTAAAATATTACTTAAACACTGGGACATCATTAGACTGGATCCAGAATTGAGCGAGGTGGTGGGGGAATACCCCAGCATTACGTTCAGGAAAGGAAAGTAGCTTAGAGACATGCTGGTACATAGCCAATATAGAAGACCTGAACCAAGTGGCACCTGGTTGGATAGAAAGCCATGTGGCTTCTTCAAATGTGGCAACTGTAGTATGTGTAGATGGATGGAACCAGGGAAATCATTTCGTAGCTCAGCCACAGGGAGAGTATACTATCAGAGGAACTTCTCCAATTGTAAAACTACAGGGGTGGTGTATATGGCGAAATGCTCATGCCCGAAAGATTATGTAGGCAAAACCAAAAGGGAATTTAGGAGACGAGTGGGGGAACACATGGGGGACATCAGAAACAACCGGGACACCCCACTAGCAAAACATATACAAACCCATCACGGGGGTGATGTCAAGAGTGTGACCTTTACCGTCATCGAGGTGGTCAACATCAACCCCAGAGGGGGTAATACAGATAAGACCATTCTAAGGAGAGAGTGTGAATGGATATTCAGAATGGGGAGTCTTGAACCTAAGGGACTGAACGATCAATTGTCATATGCCTGTTTCTTGCAGCACAGTCAAAATAAGGGTATTGGATAGGGGTCAATAATTTAATAGCCGTGCATTTGTCTAACTTCTGTCTGGAGTCTCCCGATGTAATAGGGGAGCGGCATGGATCGATGTGCAATATCAAGATATCAATGTTATATGTCCCGCTCTTATAGCCCTATACACCCTCCTATCAATAGCAGGTCCGCATAATCCTCTAGGTACATGATCATGCCACTGGCGGGTGGATATGCCTGACCAGAAATATCGGAATAGGTGTCCGCCAGTGATGTCATCAGTGGGTCCTGTGGGATATAAAAACAGCGCGCAGGCGCTAAGTATACCTGAGGATAAGTGTGGCGGTGGACTTAGGTCACTACGCTTCGGCTATGGGTCTAGCCATAAAAAGAGCCGGCGAGGTTTTAAACTTAAAATTAAAACCCTAAATCCCCCTTCCCCTATCTCTCCTCCCAACCGGCTCCCCTGCCTCTTTCTTGGTGCGAGATAGCGATGCCCTGTGGATTGTGGCCATACGCATGCGCTAATTATCTGCGGTGGTGCAGTATGGATATATCCGGGGACGTCAAAATGTCTAACAGATTCAGGGGCTGGGGAATGATGTCGGCAGTAAGACATAATCTGAGCATCTCAACAAAATAAAATAAAATAAAAATTATCGCACTGATCATCCATGCGCAAGCTGTTATGTAGGCAATCCAGTGACACAGTGTGCCAGCAATCAGAGCACATACAGTGATCTGACAATAACCCAAAAACAATAGAACGAGCTCTGAGACGTGGAATCTCTGTAGACCGCAATACCTGAACCTATCCTAAACACAACTAAAGGCAGCTGTGGATTGCGCCTGTCACTACCTATGCAACTCGGCACAGCCTGAGGAGCTGACTAGCCTGAAGATAGAAAAACAAGCCTGACTTGCCTCAGAGAAATACCCCAAAGGAAAAGGCAGCCCCCCACATATAATGACTGTTAGCAAGATGAAAAGACAAACGTAGGGATGAAATAGATTCAGCAAAGTGAGGCCCGATATTCTAGATAGAGCGAGGATAGCAAAGAGAACTTTGCAGTCTACAAAAAACCCTAAAGCAAAAAAACCACGCAAAGGGGGCAAAAAGACCCACCGTGCCGAACTAACGGCATGGCGGTGCACCCTTTGCGTCTCAGAGCTTCCAGCAAAAACGAATAGACAAGCTGGACAGAAAACGGAACAACAAAAGCAAAAAGCACTTATCTAAGCAGAGCAGCAGGCCACAGGAAAGATCCAGAAGCTCAGGTCCAACACTGGAACATTGACAAGGAGCAAGGAAGACAGAATCAGGTGGAGTTAAATAACAAAGCAGCCAACGAGCTCACCAGAACACCTGAGGGAGGAAGCTCAGAAGCTGCAGTACCACTTGTGACCACAGGAGTGAATTCAGCCACAGAATTCACAACAGTACCCCCCCTTGAGGAGGGGTCACCGAACCCTCACCAGAGCCTCCAGGCCGACCAGGATGAGCCACATGAAAGGCACGAACAAGATCTGGAGCATGGACATCAGAGGCAAAAACCCAGGAATTATCTTCCTGAGCATAACCCTTCCATTTAACCAGATACTGGAGTTTCCGTCTAGAAACACGAGAATCCAAAATTTTCTCCACAATATACTCCAATTCCCCCTCCACCAAAACCGGGGCAGGAGGCTCAACAGATGGAACCATAGGTGCCACGTATCTCCGCAACAACGACCTATGGAATACATTATGTATGGAAAAAGAGTCTGGGAGGGTCAGACGAAAAGACACAGGATTGAGAATCTCAGAAATCCTATACGGACCAATAAAACGAGGTTTAAATTTAGGAGAGGAAACCTTCATAGGAATATGACGAGAAGATAACCAAACCAGATCCCCAACACGAAGTCGGGGACCCACACGGCGTCTGCGATTAGCGAAAAGTTGAGCCTTCTCCTGGGACAAGGTCAAATTGTCCACTACCTGAGTCCAGATCTGCTGCAACCTGTCCACCACAGAATCCACACCAGGACAGTCCGAAGACTCAACCTGTCCTGAAGAGAAACGAGGATGGAACCCAGAATTGCAGAAAAATGGAGAGACCAAGGTAGCCGAGCTGGCCCGATTATTAAGGGCGAACTCAGCCAACGGCAAAAAGGACACCCAATCATCCTGGTCTGCAGAAACAAAACATCTCAGATATGTCTCCAAGGTCTGATTGGTTCGTTCGGTCTGGCCATTAGTCTGAGGATGGAAAGCTGAGGAAAAAGACAGGTCAATGCCCATCCTACCACAAAAGGCTCGCCAAAACCTCGAAACAAACTGGGAACCTCTGTCAGAAACAATATTCTCAGGAATGCCATGCAAACGAACCACATGCTGGAAGAACAAAGGCACCAAATCAGAGGAGGAAGGCAATTTAACCAAGGGCACCAGATGGACCATTTTAGAAAAGCGATCACAGACCACCCAAATGACTGACATCTTTTGAGAAACGGGAAGGTCAGAAATGAAATCCATCGAAATATGTGTCCAAGGCCTCTTTGGGACCGGCAAGGGCAAAAGCAACCCACTGGCACATGAACAGCAGGGCTTAGCCCTAGCACAAATCCCACAGGACTGCACAAAAGTACGTACATCCCGTGACAGAGATGGCCACCAGAAGGATCTAGCCACCAACTCTCTGGTAACAAATATTCCAGGATGACCAGCCAACACCGAACAATGAAGTTCAGAGATAACTTTAGTAGTCCACCTATCAGGGACGAACAGTTTCTCCGCCGGACAACGATCAGGTTTATTCGCCTGAAATTTTTGCAACACTCGCCGCAAATCAGGGGAGATGGCAGACACAATGACTCCTTCCTTGAGGATACTCGCCGGCTCAGATGAACCCGGAGAGTCGGGCACAAAACTCCTAGACAGAGCATCCGCCTTAACATTTTTAGAGCCCGGAAGGTACGAAATCACAAAATCGAAGTGGGCAAAAAATAACGACCAACGGGCCTGTCTAGGATTCAAGCGCTTGGCAGACTCGAGATAAGTAAGGTTCTTATGATCAGTCAATACCACCACGCGATGCTTAGCTCCTTCAAGCCAATGACGCCATTCCTCGAATGCCCACTTCATGGCCAGCAACTCTCGGTTGCCCACATCATAATTATGCTCAGCAGCCGAAAACTTCCTGGAAAAGAAAGCACATGGTTTCAACACTGAGCAACCAGAACCTCTCTGTGACAAAACCGCCCCTGCTCCAATCTCAGAAGCATCAACCTCGACCTGGAACGGAAGAGAAACATCTGGTTGACACAACACAGGGGCAGAACAAAAACGATGCTTCAACTCCTGAAAAGCTTCCACAGCAGCAGAAGACCAATTAACCAAATCAGCACCCTTCTTGGTCAAATCGGTCAATGGTTTGGCAATGCTAGAAAAATTACAGATGATGCGACGATAAAAATTAGCAAAGCCCAGGAATTTTTGCAGACTTTTCAGAGATGTCGGCTGAGTCCAATCCTGGATGGCTTGGACCTTAACCGGATCCATCTCGATAGTAGAAGGGGAAAAGATGAACCCCAAAAATGAAACTTTCTGCACACCGAAGAGACACTTTGATCCCTTCACAAACAAAGAATTAGCACGCAGGACCTGGAAAACCATTCTGACCTGCTTCACATGAGAGTCCCAATCATCTGAGAAGATCAAAATGTCATCCAAGTAAACAATCAGGAATTTATCCAGATACTCACAGAAGATGTCATGCATAAAAGACTGAAACACAGATGGAGCATTGGCAAGTCCGAACGGCATCACTAGATACTCAAAATGACCCTCGGGCGTATTAAATGCAGTTTTCCATTCATCTCCTTGCCTGATTCTCACCAGATTATACGCACCACGAAGATCTATCTTAGTGAACCAACTAGCCCCCTTAATCCGAGCAAACAAGTCAGATAACAATGGCAAGGGATACTGAAATTTAACAGTGATCTTATTAAGAAGGCGGTAATCAATACATGGTATCAGCGAACCATCCTTCTTGGCTACAAAAAAGAACCCTGCTCCCAGTGGTGATGACGATGGGCGAATATGTCCCTTCTCCAGGGATTCCTTCACATAACTGCGCATAGCGGCGTGTTCAGGCACGGATAAATTAAATGATCGACCTTTAGGGAATTTACTACCAGGAATCAAATTGATAGCACAATCACAATCCCTATGCGGAGGTAGGGCATCGGACTTGGGCTCTTCAAATACATCCTGATAATCAGACAAGAACTCTGGGACCTTAGAAGGAGTGGATGACGAAATAGACAAAAATGGAACATCACCATGTACCCCCTGACAACCCCAGCTGGATACCGACATAGAGTTCCAATCCAATACTGGATTATGGGTTTGCAGCCATGGCAACCCCAACACGACCACATCATGCAGATTATGTAGCACCAGAAAGCGAATAACTTCCTGATGTGCAGGAGCCATGCACATGGTCAGCTGGGTCCAGTACTGAGGTTTATTCTTGGCCAAAGGTGTAGCATCAATTCCTGTCAACGGAATAGGACACCGCAAAGGCTCCAAGAAAAACCCACAACGTTTAGCATAATCCAAATCCATCAGATTCAGGGCAGCGCCTGAATCCACAAACGCCATGACAGAATACGATGACAAAGAGCATATCAAGGTAATGGACAGAAGGAATTTGGATTGTACAGTACCAATGACGGCAGACCTATCGAACCGCTTAGTGCGCTTAGGACAATCAGAAATAGCATGAGTGGAATCACCACAGTAGAAACACAGACCATTCAGACGTCTGTGTTCTTGCCGTTCAACTCTGGTCATAGTCCTATCGCACTGCATAGGCTCAGGTTTAATCTTAGACAATACCGCCAAATGGTGCACAGATTTACGCTTGCGCAAGCGTTGACCGATCTGAATGGCCAAAGACATAGACTCATTCAAACCAGCAGGCATAGGAAAACCCACCATGACATCCTTAAGAGCCTCAGAGAGACCCTTTCTGAACAAAGCTGCCAGCGCAGATTCATTCCACAGAGTGAGTACAGACCACTTCCTAAATTTCTGACAATATACTTCTATATCATCCTGACCCTGGCACAAAGCCAGCAAATTTTTCTCAGCCTGATCCACTGAATTAGGCTCATCGTAAAGCAATCCGAGCGCCAGGAAAAACGTATTGACATTACTCAATGCAGGGTCTCCTGGCGCAAGAGAAAATGCCCAGTCCTGAGGGTCGCCGCGCAAAAAAGAAATAATAATCAAAACCTGTTGAATAGGATTACCAGAAGAATGAGGTTTCAAGGCCAGAAATAGCTTACAATTATTTTTGAAATTAAGAAACTTAGTTCTATCACCAAAAAACAAATCAGGAATAGGAATTCTTGGTTCTAATATAGATTTCTGATCAATAGTATCTTGAATCCTTTGTACATTTGTAACGAGATTATCCATTGAAGAGCACAGACCCTGAATATCCATGTCCACACCTGTGTCCTGAAACACCCAAATGTCTAGGGGAAAAAAAAGACTGAACACAGAGCTGAGAAAAAAAAAATGATGTCAGAACTTCTTTTTTCCCTCTATTGAGAATCATTAGGTTTTGGCTCCTTGTACTGTTATGTAGGCAATCCAGTGACACAGTGTGCCAGCAATCAGAGCACATACAGTGATCTGACAATAACCCAAAAACAATAGAACGAGCTCTGAGACGTGGAATCTCTGTAGACCGCAATACCTGAACCTATCCTAAACACAACTAAAGGCAGCTGTGGATTGCGCCTGTCACTACCTATGCAACTCGGCACAGCCTGAGGAGCTGACTAGCCTGAAGATAGAAAAACAAGCCTGACTTGCCTCAGAGAAATACCCCAAAGGAAAAGGCAGCCCCCCACATATAATGACTGTTAGCAAGATGAAAAGACAAACGTAGGGATGAAATAGATTCAGCAAAGTGAGGCCCGATATTCTAGATAGAGCGAGGATAGTAAAGAGAACTTTGCAGTCTACAAAAAAAACTAAACCAAAAAAACCACGCAAAGGGGGCAAAAAGACCCACCGTGCCGAACTAACGGCACGGCGGTGCACCCTTTGCGTCTCAGAGCTTCCAGCAAAAACGAATAGACAAGCTGGACAGAAAAAGGAACAACAAAAGCAAAAAGCACTTATCTAAGCAGAGCAGCAGGCCACAGGAAAGATCCAGAAGCTCAGGTCCAACACTGGAACATTGACAAGGAGCAAGGAAGACAGAATCAGGTGGAGTTAAATAACAAAGCAGCCAACGAGCTCACCAGAACACCTGAGGGAGGAAGCTCAGAAGCTGCAGTACCACTTGTGACCACAGGAGTGAATTCAGCCACAGAATTCACAACAGCAAGCACAGTAAAATATTGAGAGATGTGCGCAGATAGCGATGTCTTATGGATTGTGGTCATACGCATGCGCTAATAATCTGCGGCGGTGTAGTATGGCTCTATCCGGGGACGTCAAAATATCTAACAAATCTAGGTGGCTGGGGAATTATGTCCGTAGTAAGGCATTGTCCGAGTGTCTTAATGAAACATACGTTATCACACTGATCATCCGTACGCATGCGCAATAAAATATCGGGAGATGTGCGCAGCTGCAGGATATGGGGCTGTAGCATGCGCAGTGAGAACAAGCGGGGGATAACCCTGAAGTGGCGCTGGTCGATTAGCGCATCTCCGGAAGTGATGGAGCAGCGGGGACCCGGACTCCGGCCTGCCACTGGCGGGGTCTCAGGCGAGCCAGCGGGAGCAGGCGCAGTGATGCCGGACTCACCGGACATGCGCAGGTAGGGGACGTGGCGATCTAGTCCACCGCTATGGCAGCAGTGGGTTTAAAAGAGCGGCTTTGCTGGGGGTTACTCAGCCATGACACCGCATCAGGACACACGTCAGTGAATCTTGCCTCCTGAGGAGCCCGCGGAGGGCGAAACGCGTTGAGGCGCTGTGGTCTAGGGCAAAGGACGTACAGAGGGAGATAAGTGCTCACAATGTATCATCTAGAGTTGTGATTACACATGTACACATGTATGGGTGACACTAGTCTACGGGTTCAGCCAGGGTCAAGGGGATCGGCCATGACTGGCAGTATGTACCTGTATGAGACTGTGCCCCTATAAGCACTCCCCGACAAATACGTGTGCCTTATGTGTTCTGCACGTTGTTTTTACTTTGTGGGGATCTAGTGTTCCCTTAGTACAGGAGCTTCTCTGTTTAGCCTGTAGTGGGCCCTAGGCTGTGGGTAGTGGGTGTCCCGTGGCTATCATAGGGTGCATTAGTAACCCAGGGACAGCCGCCACGGAGTGGGGGCGCCACAACGCTCCCCCATAGGGTGTCAACCTCCACAGCCAGGTAGGGTAGAAGCATAGTACTAATTAGGGATTCATAGTACCCCCCCAATTTTAACTTAGTGTTTTGTTTTGAGCACATTTTTTGTTTTTGTTTATTTTTGACCGTTTTTTGCGGTGTGAACCAATATAGGTTCTTTGCATTTATGAATAAAGATCTTGAGATCCTATGGTATTATATTAGTTTCTGAAATTTTGGTATGACAATTACCCGGGATAGTGAACACCTGAGACAACCGACGCCTCCCAGTCACAGATTGGCTAGTCGAGCTGTCCCTAAACACACCGACAGCTCAGCATGCCCCTGAATCAGACTGGATGGTCATGCTGTGAATCAAAGTACTGACAGCTTCAGCATGCCCTTGTACCAGATTGGACAGCCGAGCTGTCAGTAACTGCATCCCAGACACCCTGAGGGGTGGAACCGTGACACTTTTCTATAACAGCAGTGGCTGATGTGAGCTCTGATCACTGTTGTTTAACAATTTAAATGCCACTGTCAATCACTGACCACATCAATTACCGTATTTTTCAGACTATAAGACCCACTTTTTCCCAAAAAATTTTTGGGGGAAAACGGAGGTGCGTCTTATAGTCAGAATGTAGTGTACTTACAATTAGCTAGGTTGCAGCAGGAGTCGAGCGATTCTTCCGGTGGTCCGACGCTGCAGGGCGACGATCTCACATCGCGGTCCGGCTGGTGTGGCAGGTTTAGCAGGTTCTGCAGTGCTCGGTGGTGTGGGGGCTCCAGCGACATTTTGTGAAAGCCCAGAGCCTCGCACTTCCATTGCCTCGATTCTGTGGTCTCCGGGAAAATGGCTGCCGAATTGAGATCTCGGCAATGAGATTTCGTCTCCCTAGATCTCGGCAATGAGATTTCGTCTCCCGAGAACTCAGGACAAGAACTCAATGCTGAGATCTCAATCTGCGCATGCGCTGCCTCCGGTGACCATTTTCCCGGAGGCCACAGCATTGAGGCAATGGAAGTGCGAGGCTCTGGGCTATCACAAAATGTTGCCGGAGCCCCACTCCACCGAGTGCTCCTGAACCTGCTAAACCTGCTAAACCTGCCACACTAGCCGGACCGGGATGGGTGTGAAATCATCGCCCTGCAGCGTCGAACCACCGGAAGAATCGCTCGATCCCTGTTGAAACCTAGCTAATTGTAAGTACGGTACATTCCGACTATAAGACGCACCCACGTTCTCCCCAAAAATTTTTTGGGGAAAAAGTGGGTCTCATAGTCTGAAAAATATGGTAATTGATGTTGTCAGTGATTGGCAGTGGCATTTAAATTGTTAGACAGTGATCAAAGCTCACATCAGCCACTGCTGTTATGGAAAGGTGTTGGCTGTCAGTGATTGCTAGTGGCATTTAAATACTTAAACAGCTGCAACCAGAACTCACTCTCTGGCTACTGCTCTTACGCAGTGTCGGACTGGGGGTGACAATGGCCCACCAGTAACATTGACTTTGGGGGGGCCCACTTTTCACCTGCATGCAAATATTAGACTACCTCCATTCACAAATTTACCTATATCTCTATATAATAATAAACTGGGTAGCATGGTTAATGAATGATGAGATGCAGATTTTTTTCTGTACAGAGTGAATCAAGTCAATTATGCCAAGTACTGCCCATACAGTGGGGTTGGGGGCCCAGATCTACACAGGGGCCCACAGGGGGAATTCCCTGTTACCCTGTGGGCCAGTCCGAGCCTGCTCTTATGGAAAGATGTTGGCTATGTAACACAGCTGGCATCTCTCTGGTATGGTGCAGGGTCAACTCACATGTCAGGAAGGGGTTAGTGTATTGGATATCTGTTATAATAAATGTGTTGAAAAATCTAATTGCTTCTAAGTCAGTTTCCTGTATAAATCACTCAAAATAATTTACTGAAAAGGAGTACAGGCAAGACAAATAAAAAATTCAAAAAGGTTAAAGGATTAAATTTGATATTTTACCAATTAAAACCTATTCCTTTTAGTCAGTTATGGATAAACTTTATGCAATTTTCTGATAATATATGTTTTATGTCACTTCTACAGGTTTTGCATGATCTTTGCTATTGATAACGGTTTGTTCAGACAAGCATGTTTTTGGTCAGTATTCTGTTCGTGTGCCAAAAGTACTGAGGCAAAGAATGGGGTTATTCGATAGTCCATGTGTATAAAATGGTAGAATGCGCTACTCTGACCCTTTTTTTCTGATCAGACTTGCTCATTACCCTAGATGGGGGCATAAAAAAAACAAATGCCTTACAGACTCCATCTGTATTTAAAAGATCCATTGCAGTCATTATCATAAGACGCTTTATTTGCCTTGTATTATTTTTTAATCATTGATGTAAATAAATGAATGTCATTAGGAAGTTAGGACAAGTGACAATATTGATATAAAATCGTCCATTTTTTTTCTGGATGAAAAACAGATGATTTTCATACAGCCACATGAATCTGGGCTAATTTAACCCCTTCCCGACCCATGACGCCACGTAGGCGTCATGAAAGTCGGTGCCAATCCGACCCATGACGCCTATGTGGCGTCATGGAAAGATCGCGTCCCTGCAGGCCGGGTGAAAGGGTTAACTCCCATTTCACCCGATCTGCAGGAACAGGGGGAGTGGTAGTTTAGCCCAGGGGGGGGGTGGCTTCACCCCCTCGTGGCTACGATCGCTCTGATTGGCTGTTGAAAGTGAAACTGCCAATCAGAGCGATTTGTAATATTTCACCTATTATAACGGGTGAAATATTACAATCCAGCCATGGCCGATGCTGCAATATCATCGGCCATGGCTGGAAATACTAATGTGCCCCCACCCCACCGATCGCCCCCCCCAGCCCCCCGATCTGTCCGGTACACTGCTCCGGCTCCCCTCTGTCCTGTGCTCCGGCTCCCCCCGTGCTTTTGTCCGCTCCCCCCGTGCTTCAATCACCCCCCTGTGCTCCGATCACCCCCCCTGCACTCCGATCCACCCCCCTCCGTGCTCCGTTCCACCCCCGTGCTCCGTTCCACCCCCCCGTGCTCCGTTCTACCCCCCCGTGCTCCGTTCCACCCCTCCCGTGCTCCGATTCACCCCCCCATGCTCCGATCCCCCCCCGTACTCCCCCCCCACCCTATCATACTTACCGATCCTGCCGGGGTCCATCCGTCTTCTCCCTGGGCGCCGCCATCTTCCAAAATGGCGGGCGCATGCACAGTGCGCCCGACGAATCTTCCGGCCGGCAGATTCGTTCCAGAGTGCATTTTGATCACTGAGATATAATCTATCTCAGTGATCAAAATAAAAAAAATAATAAATGACCCCCCCCCTTTGTCACCCCCATAGGTAGGGACAATGAAAAAATAAAGAATTTTTTTTTCCCCACTAATGTTAGAATAGGGTTAGGGGTAGGGTTAGGGTTAGGGGTAGGGTTAGGGCTAGGGTTAGGGGTAGGGTTAGGGGTAGGGTTAGGGTTAGGGGTAGGGTTAGGGGTAGGGTTAGGGTTAGGGCTAGGGTTAGGGGTAGGGTTAGGGCTAGGGCTAGGGGTAGGGTTAGGGGTAGGGTTAGGGGTAGGGTTAGGGCTAGGGTTAGGGGTAGGGTTAGGGGTAGGGTTAGGGTTTCGGTATGTGCACACGTATTCTGGTCCTCTGCGGATTTTTCCGCTGCGGATTTGATAAATCCGCAGTGCTAAACCGCTGCGGATTTATGGCGGATTTACCACGTTTTTTCTGCGCATTTCACTGCGGTTTTACAACTGCGATTTTCTATTTGAGCAGTTGTAAAACCGCTGCGGAATCCACACAAAGAAGTGACATGCTGCGGAATGTAAACCCCTGCGTTTCCGTGCAGTTTTTCTGCAGCATGTCTACAGCGATTTTTGTTTCCCATAGGTTTACATTGAACTGTAAACTCATGGGAAACTGCTGCGGATCCGCAGCGTTTTCCGCAGCGTGTGCACATACCTTTAGAATTAGGCTATGTGCACACGGTGCGGATTTGGCTGCGGATCCGCAGTGGATTGGCCGCTGCGGATTCGCAGCAGTGTTCCATCAGGTGTACAGTACCATGTAAACATATGGAAATCAAATCCGCTGTGCCCATGGTGCGGAAAATACCGCGCGGAAACGCTGCGTTGTATTTTCCGCAGCATGTCAATTCTTTGTGCGGATTCCGCAGCGTTTTACACCTGTTCCTCAATAGGAATCCGCAGGTGAAATCCGCACAAAAAACACTGGAAATCCGTGGAAAATCTGCAGGTAAAACGCAGTGCCTTTTACCTGCGGATTTTTAAAAAATGATGCTGAAAAATCTCACACAAATCCGCAACGTGGGCACATAACCTTAGGGTTAGGGTTGGAATTAGGGTTGTGGTTAGGGGTGTGTTGTGGTTAGGGTTGTGATTAGGGTTATGGCTACAGTTGGGATTAGGGTTAGGGGTGTGTTGGGGTTAGGGTTAGGGTTAGGGCTGTGATTAGGGTTATGGCTACAGTTGGAATTAGGGTTGTGTTTAGGGTTAGGGTTAGGGTTGGAATTAGGGTTGTGGTTAGGGTTAGGGGTGTGTTGGGGTTAGGGTTGTGGTTAGGGGTGTGTTGGGGTTAGGGTTGTGATTAGGGTTATGGCTACAGTTGGGATTAGGGTTAGGGGTGTGTTGGGGTTAGTGTTGGAGGTAGAATTGAGGGGTTACCACTGTTTAGGCACATCAGGGGTCTCCAAACGCAACATGGCGCCACCATTGATTCCAGCCAATCTCGTATTCAAAAAGTCAAATGGTTCTCCCTCAATTCCGAGCCCTGACGTGTGCCCAAACAGTGGTTTACCCCCACATATGGGGTACCAGCATACTCAGAATAAACTGCGCAACAATTAATGGGGTCCAATTTCTCCTGTTACCCTTGTGAAAATAAAAAAATGCTTGCTAAAACATCATTTTTGAAGAAAGAAAAATGATTTATTATTTTCACGGCTCTACGTTGTAAACGTCTGTGAAGCACTTGGGGGTTCAAAGTGCTCACCACATATCTAGATAAGTTCCTTGGGGGGTCTAGTTTCTAAAATGGGGTCACTTGTGGGGGGTTTCTACTGTTTAGGCACACCAGGGGCTCTGCAAACGCAACGTGACGCCCGCAGACCATTCCATCAAAGTCTGCATTTCAAAAGTCACTACTTCCCTTCTGAGCCCCGACGTGTGCCCAAATAGTGGTTTACCTCCACACATGGGGTATCAGCGTACTCAGGAGAAACTGAACAACAACTTTTGGGGTCCAATTTTTCCTGTAACCCTTGGGAAAATAAAAAATTCTGGGCTAAATAATTATTTTTGAGGAAAGAAAACGTATTTATTATTTTCACGGCTCTGCATTATATACTTCTATGAAGCACTTGGGGGTTCAAAGTGCTCACCACACATCTAGATAAGTTCCTTTCGGGGTCTAGTTTCCAAAATGGGGTCACTTGTGGGGGGTTTCTACTGTTTAGCCACATCAGGGGCTCTGCAAACGCAACGTGACGCCCGCAGAGCATTCCATCAAAGTCTGCATTTCAAAACGTCACTACTTCAATTCCGAGCCCCGGCATGTGCCCAAACAGTAGTTTACCCCCACATATGGGGTATCACCGTACTCAGGAGAAACTGGACAACAAATATTGTGGTCAAATTTCTCCTGTTACCCTTGGGAAAATTAAAAAATTCTGGGCTAAATAATTATTTTTGAGGAAAGAAAACGTATTTATTATTTTCACGGCTCTGCATTATAAACTTCTGTGAAGCACTTGGGGGTTCAAAGTGCTCACCACACATCTAGATAAGTTCCTTTCGGGGTCTAGTTTCCAAAATGGGGTCACTTGTGGGGGGTTTCTACTGTTAAGCCACATCAGGGGCTCTGCAAACGCAACGTGACGTCCACAGAGCATTCCATCAAAGTCTGCATTTCAAAACGTCACTACTTCACTTCCGAGCTCCGGCATGTGCCCAAACAGTGGTTTACCCCCACATATGGGGTATCAGCGTACTCACGAGAAACTGGACAACAAATTTTGGGGTCAAATTTCTCCTGATACCCTTGGGAAAATAAAAAATTGCAGGCTAAAAGATCATTTTTGAGAAAATAATTTTTTATTTTTATTTTCATGGCTCTGCGTTATAAACTTCTGTGAAGCACTTGGGGGTTCAAAGTCCTCACCACACATCTAGATTAGTTCCTTTGGGGGTCTAGTTTCCAAAATGGGGTCATTTCTGGGGGATCTCCAATGTTTAGGCACACAGGGGCTCTCCAAACGTGACATGGTGTCCGCTAATGATTGGAGCTAATTTTCCATTTAAAAAGCCAAATGGCGTACCTTCCCTTCCGAGCCCTGCCGTGCGCCCAAACAGTGGTTTACCCCCACATATGGGGTATCAGCGTACTTAGGACAAACTGGACAACAACTTTTGGGGTCCAATTTCTCCTATTACCCTTGGCAAAATAGGAAATTCCAGGCTAAAAAATCATTTTTGAGGAAAGAAAAATTATTTTTTATTTTCATGGCTCTGCGTTATAAACTTCTGTGAAGCACCTGGGGGTTTAAAGTGCTCAATATGCATCTAGATAAGTTCCTTGGGGGGTCTAGTTTCCAAAATGGGGTCACTTGTGGGGGAGCTCCAATGTTTAGGCACACAGGGGCTCTCCAAACGCGACATGGTGTCCGCTAACAATTGGAGCTAATTTTCCATTCAAAAAGTCAAATGGCGCGCCTTCCCTTCTGAGCCCTGCCGTGTGCCCAAACAGTGGTTTACCCCCACATATGAGGTATCGTCGTACTCGGGAGAAATTGCCCAACAAATTTTAGGATCCATTTTATCCTATTGCCCATGTGATAATGAAAAAATTGAGGCGAAAAGAATTTTTTTGTGAAAAAAAAGTACTTTTTCATTTTTACAGATCAATTTGTGAAGCACCTGAGGGTTTAAAGTGCTCACTAGGCATCTAAATAAGTTCCTTGTGGGGTCTAGTTTCCAAAATGGAGTCACTTGTGTGGGAGCGCCAATGTTTAGGCACACAGGAGCTTTCCAAATGCGACATGGTGTCCGCTAACGATGGAGATAATTTTTCATTCAAAAAGTCAAATGGCGCTCCTTCCCTTCCGAGCCTTACCATGTGCCCAAACAGTGGTTTACCCCCACATATGAGGTATCAGTGTACTCAGGAGAAATTGCCCAACAAATTTTAGGATCCATTTTATCCTGTTGCCCATGTGAAAATGAAAAAATTGAGGCTAAAAGAATTTTTTTGTGAAAAAAAAGTACTTTTTCATTTTTACGGATCAATTTGTGAAGCACCTGGGGGTTCAAAGTGCTCACTATGCATCTAGATAAGTTCCCTGGGGCATCTAGTTTCCAAAATGGGGTCACTTGTGGGGGAGCTCCAATTTTTAGGCACACGGGGGCTCTCCAAACGTGACATGGTGTCCGCTAAAGAGTAGAGCCAATTTTTGATTCAAAAAGTCAAATGGCGCTCCTTCCCTTCCAAGCCCTGCCGTGCGCCCAAACAGTGGTTTACCCCCACATATGAGGTATCAGCATACTCAGGATAAATTGGTCAACAACTTACGTGTTTCAGTTTCTCCTTTTACCATTGGGAAAATTAAAAAATTGTTGCTAAAAGATAATTTTTGTGACTAAAAAGTTAAATGTTCATTTTTTCCTTCCATGTTGCTTCTGCTGCTGTGAAGCACCTGAAGGGTTAATAAACTTTTGGAATGTGGTTTTGAGTACCTTGAGGGGTGCAGTTTTTAGAATGGTGTCACTTTTGGGTATTTTCAGCCATATAGACCCCTCAAACTGACTTCAAATGTGAGGTGGTCCCTAAAAAAATGGTTTTGTAAATTTCGTTGTAAAAATGAGAAATCGCTGGTCAAATTTTAACCCTTATAACTTCCTAGCAAAAAAAAATTTTGTTTCCAAAATTGTGCTGATGTAAAGTAAACATGTGGGAAATGTTATTTATTAACTATTTTGTGTCACATAACTCTCTGGTTTAACAGAATAAAAATTCAAAATGTGAAAATTGCGAAATTTTCAAAATTTTCGCCAAATTTCCGTTTTTATCACAAATAAACGCATAATTTATTGACCTAAATTTACCACTAACATGAAGCCCAATATGTCATGAAAAAACAATCTCAGAACCGCTAGGATCCGTTGAAGCGTTCCTGAGTTATTACCTCATAAAGGGACAATGGTCAGAATTGCAAAAAATGGCAAGGTCTTTAAGGTCAAAATAGGCTGGGTCATGAAGGGGTTAAAGACAACCTTCACCATTTATTTCCAGAGTGTCGTCATTTGTCTTCTTACAAGAGGGAGCTCTGTTAGCTAACTGTAGCTTTAAAGAACAAGGTACAGTACCTGTTTATCAATCATATCACTGTATAGGGGAAATTTACAATGATGGTTTCTATTCAATGATTATTAGGTGAGATATTAAAAACAATGATGGGTTATTACACAAAGATTATTAGAAATTTGCATAACTTCTCATTATACAGTATATCGGCAATGCTCAATCCACTGGGAGCAGAATGCCTACTGAGAATGGGCTTAAAGGGAATCTGTCGGCAAGTTTTTGATACCTTATCTGAGAGCAGCATAATGTAGGAAAAGAGAAACTGATTCCAACAATGTATCACTTAGATTACTGGGTGCAGCTCTTGTGACACAGAGTTCTTTGATGTATCATATAGCAGAGCTCAGAAACCTAACCCCGCTCAACACCACCCACTAATTCCTTACTGCATCTTTTCTGGGCCTCTCATGCTAAGCCAGGCTCCATGAGGCTCAGGAGGTTTCTGCGTATGCGAGTGACAGGTCATAGTACACGTCATGACGTCATGAAGACTTGACCTTCCATACAGTTGCATAGAATCCAGCGCGAGTGGTGGGGTCAGAAGATGCGGATAGGACCAGATAGGTGACCATGAGGAGCACAGGGCCAAAGAGGTGAGTGTATTAGGATTTTTTTTACACCTCATGTTTATTATGCTCTGGGGCCTATAAAAAAAACAGAGCATATTAAGGGCTTATTAATTAAGTTAATTAAGGTATTCTCCACAAATAGAATTTCTCGGGAAAAACACTTGTGTAGACAAATTAGAATTTTGCCTCGTCCGATAATCTCCAGTAATAAAACACATTTAACTAACTAGAACCGAGTTATTTCTATTTTGTATATTGTTGATCAATCCTTTCTCACACATTCACTTCAGGATGTCTATGTAAACTAATGCCAATTTTAGTATGCTATTTATTAAGCTTTGCTTACATAGCGCCGTCGTTTTCCACAGCACTTTACAGTCATTGTTATCACTGTACCCATTGGGGCTCAGAATCTTAATTTCTGACCAGTATGCTTGGACTGTGGGGGGAAACCAGAGGAAACCCAGGCAAAAACGGAGACAACATGCAAATTCCTTGCAGATGTGGTGCTATCCTTAGTGGGATTTGAAACCAGGACTCCAGCACTGAAAAGCTATATTGCTAACCACCGATCCCCCCTGTGCCCTAATAAAGGAGATAAAAAAAATTAAAATGAATAGGTGATATGAAAAAAATCCTTCCAAGAAAATGGCTGTTCTCACCATAAAAATACATTGAAAGTTTATTTAGAAGTGAGGTTATAGTAAAATGAGTTTAAAAGACAATAAAGATTAAAATAAACATAGTCACATGAGATCCTCACAGAATAACAGTAGGGAGAGATCTGGTAGCAAAACCTGCATAACTGACTTATAAGTAAAAACTTTAGTTAAATGTCATCAAGGGATTTTTATAAATTGTACAGCATGGTTTAATTCATACAAATAACACATCATCAATTTACAAGGAATATAATGCTCAGAGTCAGCACAAATTAGTATAACTCTTCTGAAAAGTAAAATTTTCATCAATCTCTCACTGAACACAAGAGCAATTTTCCAAAATATTGACAAGACTGAGTTTCAAATAACGTGTTTTAACCCATAATATGAAAGCAAGGTTAATAATTTAACTTTAATTACAAAACCTTCAGTTTTACTCAAATTAGTTGATGCAAAAATGAACACAACCCACATAAAAAACAACTACATCTAGCATTTTGCATGACCTCCATAATTTTTAAAGAACAGCACCGAGTCTAATAGGCATGGAATGAACAAGTTAGCAACATATTGCAACATCTATCTTTTTCCTTTCTTCAATACAACCTCTGTTAGAGCTTGGATGCTGGATGGAGAGTGATGCTCAACTTGTATTTTCAGAGTTCCCCATCGATGTTTGATTGGGTTCATATCAGGAGACAAACTTGGCCACTGAATCACACTTCTTGGATTCTGGTCAGCTGCCTCTCACACAACCAAATCAGATCTCACACATTGCACTGATGAGGGGCAGTACCCCGAAACACAGTGTCTGCAAATTCAGATTCTGGATTGGCTTTTATCCTAAGTCATGTGACAAGGCTCGATAAAAGGGTCAACATTTACTTTTAGGATTGCTACTTCCAATAGGTGGCACTAGAGTTCTAGTCCTCTTCCTCACTGAAGAGACAATTTGCATATTTCCCAGAGAAGCAATGTGGCTTTAAGGCTCCTCATCTCCGCATGCTTAACATGTCACTCTCCGCAAGGAGAAACAATACTTCTTGGAACCCTGTTCTTCAGAAATGCAACTGTGGCCTTAGATGGGTGTTTTGGATTATTGGATCGTGTTAGTAAAGTAAACGTCTGCAAAGGCAACAGAGTGATGATAGAATCAAAGCGTAAAGGTATCGTCACACTCAGCAACTTTCCAACGATCACGACCAGCGATACGACCTGGCAGTGATCGTTGGAAAGTCCTTGTGTGGTCACTGGAGAGCTGTCACACAGACAGCTCTCCAGCGACCAATGATGCCGAAGTCCCCGGGTAACCAGGGTAAACATCAGGTTACTAAGCGCAGGGCCGTGCTTAGTAACCCGATGTTTACCCTGGTTACCATTGTAAATGTAAAAAAAAAAAAACCACATACTCACATTCCGGTGCCTGTCACGTCCCCGGCGTCCGCTTCCCTGCACTCCTCCTGCATCCTGTGTAAGCGCCGGCCGTAAAGTAGAGCGGTGACATCACCGCTGTGCTCTGCTTTACGGCCGGCCGGCGCTGACACAGGATGCAGGAGGAGTGCAGGGAAGCGGACGCCGGGGGATGTGACAGGCACCGGAATGTGAGTATGTGGTTTTTTTTTTTACATTTACAATGGCAACCAGGGTAAACATCGGGTTACTAAGCGCGGCCTTGCGCTTAGTAACCCGATATTTACCCTGGTTACCAGTGAACACATTGCTGGATCGGCGTCACACATGCCGATTCAGCGATGTCAGCGGGTGATCCAGCGACAAAATAAAGTTCTGACCTTCTAGCTCCGACCAGCGATGTCACAGCAGGATCCAGATCGCTGCTGCGTGTCAAACACAACGAGATCACTATCCAGGACGCTGCAACGTCACGGATCGCTATCATTATCGTTGTAATGTTGTTCAGTGTGAAGGTACCTTTAAACTAAGCGCAAACATTTCATGAACAGATCTGCTTAATGAATTCACTAAACAATAGCAGAGTACAGAAGTTTTGCAGACTTACAGCTATTGTTGACCAGGATCCATGTGCAAAAATACAAGCTTAAAATATGGCTTACAAAAGATGACGATACCGACAGAGGTTTCTAAAAGTATTGTTCATTATGCCAAAATTCATTTTATTGCTGCTCACTATAAAAATGATTGAATCAGACTATAAATAGTTATACTTATTTTATTGTTAAATAGAAACAAGGCTTAAAATGCATTTATTCCACTAAATTTATAATACTCTTTTTTCACTAACCTCTATCTAAATCGAATTATTATACAATGGAAAAATAATTGGTAGATTTTGGAAATAAGTAAATCTGTTATGTATCTTTTACTGTAATATGACATATGGTGAAGCATGCGCTAAACTATGTTGCAAAATATGGCATCAAAAGTTTCAGCAAAACTGTAATTTTATTAATTGAAATTCCTGATGATTGCATGCAGTGGATGGTTTTATTCATAATTACCAATGTTCTCTATATGACTGGGCGCATGCAGAGATAGCTGTCAATCACTGAGTAGGACCACCTACTGGAGTCATATCCATACAATCAAGAAGGATTTCAATGAATAAATTACAAGCTGTACTGAATATTTTCCCGTAAACTCATATATCATTCATCTCAGTTTTTTTTAATACCTTGCTGACCAGAGATTGTACAATGTGACAGTATACCTTCAAAAGTACTATTTACGAATGCAAGAACTCTTTCTGTTGAGTCCAGGAAAGCTAGTAATATTTGGCATCAAGTACATTTTCTTTAAAACATGGATAGGAAAATGGTTCAATATTCATTTCTAAAGATTTTAAAAGAATAAAAAATAATGATCTAAAAAAAATGAACAATTGAAATGAAAAATGAAAAAAAAAATGAACAACCTCGATATTCAAGAGGTCACTAGATCCTTCGCAGTGAAACAGTAGGTGGCAATCCATGGTAAAAAAAAAAACCTAAGTCATGATAAAACCCATGTTATTAAAAATAACTAGCTAATTCAGGTCTCTGTTAGTGCTCTTCTGTGGAGATGGTTCAACTAAATGGCTAAGCTGCAGGTCAAAGTGAAATCATGGACTGAGAGCAATTGAACATCAGCGAGGACCTGGACAATGGAAGCAAGCAAGTGGAACAGGTAACACCAGAAACCACAAATTTAGATAAATACAGGAGATTAGATTAAGGATTACTGTATATTAGAAGGTCTGAACTAGGATGTAGATTAAGTTAGAATGAGCCTACTTCTGATTTAGGGTTGCAAGAGGAGGAACTACTTCAAAATTTGTTTAAATTAACTGTTGGTAATAATTTGCAAACTTGAGGAATCTCTGTATAGCAGCCAATCCAAAACAGCAGAAATTTTACCTGGATCCATAAACAGACCTCTAAATGAAATGGTATATCTGAGAATTGGCAGTTCATATTCCTAAAGGAGATATTTTTCCGACTTGGCAGAAAGATGGTAAGATGGTTTTGGTGCAGTCTCTTTACAACGGAGTAGTCATTAGGTTAATGGAAAGCGAAGGATTTAGTCCAGCACACACATCCACATAAAATGGTAGCATTTATTTTGTTAACTCTAAAAGAAAATACAAAAAGAAATCTGACGTGTTTCTGGCACAAAAGTGCCCTTAGTCAAGTGCCCTATGACTAAGGGCACTTTTGTGCCAGAAATGCATCAAGTTTCTTTTTATCTTTTGTTTTAGAATTAATTAAATAAACGCTATCATTTTATCTGAATGGGTGTGCCGGACTAAATCCTTCGTTTTCCTCTACGTGGCCGGCTTCATCAGCACCGGCACCCTCCAATGATTGTCAAATTACCTCGCACATTATCAGGTTATGACTGCAGCTCCCAAGACCTCCTCCTTCCTCATTAGGATAATGTGAGTTAAAATATCTAGAGAAGATTATTATATCATCCAGATAGACTAAAATATACTGATACAGAACATCACGAAAAATCTCATTAATGAAGTGGTGAAACACAGCTGGTGCATTGCAATTGGAAAGGCATGACAAAATACTCATAATGACCATCACGGTGTCATGTAGATGGCTGAAATAGTGATGCTCATTTTGGCATCATCAGCGCTGACCATTAGCCATTTCAAAACTGTGCAGAAGGGTGCAGAGGTCTTTCATCTGTGCCCACTCTGCAAGCGTGATTTGCACCACGTCCATACTGCATTGGCCTAGGCTATGCAAAAGGAAATACTGCCCCAGGGTTCGTCGCTTCTGCCACTGTCGCTTCAACATGTTCAGAGTGGAATTCCACTGTGTAGGCACATATGAAATGATTAACTGGTAGGCTGAAAGACTTCTGTAGCGATGCAAATCGATGACCTGCAGGGAGCGAACAGCATAAGTGAGCACACAGCAGCCATGCAGCAACGAATCCAAGCCAGGATAGTGGTGGGGAAATTGCTGTACCACCAGGTTGAGAATAGGATAGGAGCCATGCAAGGCATGTGTGTGAGGTTGCCCCAGCATAAGGCCACCACCAGGTTTACACTGTTATCGCACATGGCTCCAGGTTCAGTGACGACAGCCATTGCTCAAACTCGGTCTGGAGGGACATGTGCCAGTGGCAGAAGCCTTTGTGTTTGGATGTTGTGGATGGTTTTTGTATCCTGATTGGCTCACTATACAGCACTTGTGATGAGCGAACGTGGTTGCCACTAGTCAGTACTCGCCCAAGTATCACTATGCTCGGTGTACTCGGCGAGCACCGAGAATTTCTGCGATTATTCCTGTCTCCGCCCTGCCATTCTGGAGCTCTTTAGAGTGCCAAAAACAGTGCAGGGATTGTCAGCCATGCACTGTAATGCAGCAGCCATATTTGTTGTGGAATTACAGTGATTGGCTGGCCGCACAGTGTCATCAGGTCTATAAGAGACCTGGCGCCGCCCTGCTCACCGCATTCTGCTCTGGACTTAGCGAGTGTAGGGAGAGCTACTGCTGAGATAGGGTCAGAATCGTGCTTTTAATAGTTAGTGTAGGTCTGCAACTGTTCAGTCCACAACTCCTCGGAAACCAACAGTCCTTTTTAGGGCTAATTCGGGGGTCCCGAGATTGCAGACCTAGGTAGGCAGGGCACAGCATATCCACATCAGTGCAAGGCCTGAAGGCACTGTATGTGCGTCCATTGGTCCTTCTGCATCCTTCCCAAAGCTCCATAACTGTCTGCTGCTGCTGTTTATTTAATAAATATCTAGCTGCAGTTTTCTGTGGCATTTTTGTTTTTTCTTCACCTGATACCTGCTCCTTTTATTCTAAAGCAATCCATAGCCCCCTTATTTTAACATTTATTTGCTTGTTCACGCTGCCTACTACAGCCAGGCTATTGAAATCTAAGAACGTGCAAATCTACCATTTTTTTTTGTTCCAGACACCAGATATGAGTGCGCCAAAAAATCTTTTTTTTTGTTTGTGTCATAGCCTACTTGTTGACGTAATTTATTTGTGCCCAAAAAAATCAAGGCCACATTTAGATCAGTCTGCTGTCTGAGGCTGCCGACTGGTGTATCGGTGGTGGAAAAATCGTAGCTTCACAGGCATAAGTTCCATAGTTCTGTCTGCTAGCCTTGTTCCACTTTTTTTTTTAATTTTCCAAAAAAAAAAAATTTATGCAGTCTGTTATGTCAGGCTGAGGCCTTGTGTATCTGTGGTGGAAGAATCGTAGCTTCGCAGGCATAAGTTTCATAGTTCTGTCTGCTAGCCTTATTCAACTCTTTTTTTTATTTTAAAAATTCTCCAAACCCCCCAAAATGTTATACAGTCTGTTATGTCAGGCTGAGGCCTTGTGTGTTAGTTGTCGAGTTCCCGCCGCTGCACAGGGGGAATCTTGAGCCATGTCTGCTGCGGTCTCCCGTTCTGCATCAGCCACAGTGGAGCCTGCACAGCGGAGACGTCGGTCCCGGCGACTCGCTCAGCCTGATACTGTGCAAAGGGTTGCTGCTGCCTTTCTAGGCTCTGCTTTTGTAGCCAGCACTGGTCAGCGGAGAGCAGGCTTTTCTGGGACTAAGTCCTGCTTTGCACATACTGAGCATGCCCACGGGAGGACCTCTCATTGGAGGTCAGGGGTCACACGCTCAGGTCCTGTAGCAGCTCCAATTGGACTACTAGGAAGGTCCTTGTCTGCTGCAGCTATATAAGGTTTGCATGGCTGCACTAGTATCAACCTATGTTATGAGCTTTGCTACTTGGTGGTCATGTCTGAATATTGTCAGGGTTGGCTGAAATCAGCCCCTAGAATACCGGCACCTCCGGTGAGGAGTTGTTTGTGTGCTATGCTGTCTGCATGACCACTCTTTGCTTTGCTCAGTTAGGTAGCTGTGATCCTCTGTGAGGTTAACAGGGCACAGCGTTTTCATATCTTTGCGATTCTGTGAAGTTAACAGAGTTCGCTTATACCACCATAGAGTGCCGCCAATTACTTTGCAGCAGATATCTCTGCATGGTGGACCCCGGGCTGCGAACGTCCCTTGTTGCTTCCCTCCTATACTCGGTGCGTTCTGCTAGCCCTAACAGTGTGTATCTGTGTTTGAAAAATTGTAGCTTCGCAGGCATAAGTTTCATAGTTCTGTCTGCTAGCTTTGTTCGACTCTTTGTTTATTTTATAAATTCTCCAAAAATCTCCCCCCCAAAATTATACAGTCTGTTACGTCAGGCTGAGGCCTTGTGTATCTGTGGTGCAAACATTGTAGCTTCGCAGGCATAAGTTTCATATTTCTGTCTGCTAGCCTTGTTCAATTCTTTTTTTTTATTTTACAAATTCTCCAAACCCCCCCCAAAATATTATACAGTCTGTTATGTCAGGCTGAGGCATTGTGAATCTGTGGTGGAAAAATCATAGCTTATCAGGCATAAGTTGCATAGTTCTGTCTGCTAGCCTTGTTGTACTCATTTTTCATTTTTTGCCAAATTTCACATACAAGAGAAAAAAAAATTATACAGTCTGCTATCTGTGGCTGCGGCCTGGTGTATCGGTGGTGGAAAAATCGTAATTTCGCAGGCATATGTATCAGAGTTCTGGGTGCTAGCCATGTTCTCCTTTTTTTTTTTCAAGAATTCACCCCCCAAAAAAAATTTTTTATACAGTCTGTTCTGTCAAGCTGAGGCCTGGTGTATCTGTGTTTGAAAAATGGTAGCTTCGCAGGCATAAGTTTCATAGTTTTGTCTGCTAGCCTTGTTCCACTCTTTTTTTTTATTTTAAAAATTCTCCGAAACCCCCCCAAAATGTATAGTTTGTTATGTCAGGCTAAGGCCTTGTGTATCTGTGGTGGAAAAATTGTAGCTTCGCAGACATAAGTTTCATCATTCTGTCTGCTAGCCTTGTTCCACTCTTTTTTTAAAAAAAATTCTTTAAAAAACAAAAAACAATGTATACAGTCTGTTATGTCAGGCTGAGGCCTGTTGTATCTGTGGTGGAAAAATCGTAGCTTTGAAGGCATACTGATTAGATATAATTTTGCTCCAAATAAATACATTTGTGTTGAGCTTTTGAAATAGTTCAGTAGTCCATTTAAAATGGGCAAGGGACGGGGAAGTGGATGTGAAGCTGATGGTGCATGCAGAGGACGAGGCCTTGGCCAAGCTGAGAGTGGTCCACAGCAAAGACCCACATGTTAGCGCTCTACCTTCCTGTCCTAGTTTCTAGTTGACCGCAGCATACCACTATTGAAGCCAGAGCAGTGTGAAACGGTTGTTGGTTGGATAATGCTTACAGTCACTTAGCCACTACAACCATCATCATGTCTTCCACACAGTCAAGTCTGAGTAGACATGATTGTGGACCGGATATTATTCACCCTGATCCTCCTTCCTCCCACCATGCAGAGTGCCCTGAGACAACTGATTCCACACTTGGACACTCTGAAGAGCTGCTCAGTTTTCCATTTCAAGATTCTGGACTGTCGGCCGGTCAACTTGAAGTGGGGCCAGATGAGATCGCATGTAGCGATGCTCAAACATTTGAACAGCAGCGGTCACACAAAGGCGATGGTGGGAAAGTGTCCCAAGATGTGGAAGATGATGAGACACAATTACCAGAAAGTCAGGAGGAGGAGCAGGGTGTGGATGTGGAAGACGAGGTGGTGGATGAGATAATGGCTGACCCAACCTGGCAAGAGGACAAGCAGAGCGAGGACAGCAGCACACATGGGGAAGGGGGCATATCACCCAAAAAGGCAGGATGAAGCAGTGCGGTTATTCTACCTATATACATCACTATTTTGCATTGAAAAAAATAAAAAATGCAGGCCACATATTTGGCAGTGTGGTATTTCCATGACAGGCCTCATATATCTGCGTGCTCCAAGTTTGGGCATTTTAGGCCAGTTTTTCACTGTTTTTGCTGTCGGTTTCTCTAGTTATATACAGCACTATTTTGCAGACTCCCCAAAAATACAGGCCACATATTTAGCAGTGTGGTATTCCTGTGACAGGCCTCATACATCTACGTGCTCCAAATTTGGGCATTTTAGGCTGGTTTTCCACTATTTTTGCTGTCTGTTACTCTACTTATATACAGCACTATTTTGCAGACCCCCGCAAAAAGGTGAGGTGGAAAAAACATTTTCACAAGCAGGATTCTCGTACCTGCTCTGAACTTGGCATTCCTTTAGACATGTTAACTGATGTAAGACTGCTACACAGCATTGGTGAGAGTGACCCTAATTCACAAGGCAGGGGCCCCTTTACACAGTTAAAGGAAAAAAGCCATAGAATGCCCCCACCAACTGGTGACCTCTCAGCCATCGATATTTTTTCCAATCTCGTCACATCAGATTTGATAAATCTGTCTCATTCTCATATATCGTGCAAATTCAACTGTACAAAGAAAGAGATGGAAGCAATTAATAGCCTTGAACGAGATGACTCCATTTCCATTAAGCCCTCGGACAAGGGTGGCAATGTAGTCATCTTAGACACAACCCACTACCAACAAATGTGTGAACTCATTCTTTCGGATAGAAGCTCTTATGAAATTCTTACACAGGATCCAAGTACGGTTTACCGGGAAGAACTTCGTCTTATCTTGCAGGATGGTTTGGAAAAAGGCGTCATAAGTAAAACCGAGTTTGACTTCATGCTCCCGGACCATCCTATTATGGCAACTTTCTACTGCCTCCCCAAGGTACATAAGGGCCTTAGCCCGTTAAAAGGCAGGCCCATTGTATCTGGGGTAGGCAGTTTGTGTCAAAATGCAGGTATCTATTTGGACCATGTATTGTCCCCTTTTGTGTCTGCATTGCAATCCTTCGTTAAGGATACCCCTGATCTCCTGCGACGTTTGGAGGGTCTTTCCATTGAGCCGGAGGCCTTTTTAGCAAGTATAGACATGGAGGCCCTCTACTCCTCCATTCCCCGCGACAAGGGTTTGGAGGCCGTGAATTTCATTTTACAAACAAGAGGTTGCCAATTTCAGGAACACAACCACTTTATCTTAAAACTTCTGAGGTTTTGTCTTACACACAATGTCTTCATCTTTGACCGCAGGACCTACCACCAGCTGAGGGGGACGGCCATGGGCAGCCCTTGTGCCCCGGCCTACGCCAACCTCTTCCTCGGCTGGTGGGAGGAGACTGTGGTCTGGAAAGACGACCCTGGAAGTGATCTCTCTATGTATCGTGTCCCTGATATTTGGACACGATACATAGATGACGTTTTCCTGATTTGGACCAGTTCCATTAAAGATTTTGAGACTTTTGTAGATAGACTCAATCACAACGACATTGGGTTGTTTTTCACGTTTGTGATTGAGCCTTCCTCTTTACCCTTTCTATACATCCTAATTACCAAGGGGGCTAATGGTAACTTAGTTCCATCCAATTACAAAAAACCGACAGCCACAAATGAACTACTCCACTGGAATAGTCATCATCCAGATCATCTAAAAAGAGGGATCCCTAAAGGACAGTACTTTAGGGTTCGGAGGAATTGCTCGGATGATGCAACCTTCGAGGTCCATGCAAGGGAATTGAGGAGTAATTTTCTTGATAGAGGGTATCCATCCACAGTCTTAAAAAGGGCCTATCACGAAGCAAGGAGCAGAGACAGAACAACACTTCTTAATCCTATAACAAAGACGCAGGAAAGGGATACAGTACGCTTTATCACTACTTTTGATAATGGGGCTACATATGTAAGGGAGATAATTAAAAAACATTGTTCCATCCTTCAAATGGACTCTGATATCTCCAATTACCTCAGTGACACCCCCGCCATCACCTACCGAAGGCCCGCTCGCTTAATGATAGACTGGTTCATAGTCATTTTGTTAGCCCTGTGCGTGATACTTGGCTGAAAAGCAATGTGACGGGCTGTTACAAATGTGGCCACTGCACGGCCTGCCAATATATCGGTATAGGCACTAGTTTTGTGAGCAATGTTACGGGAAAAAGTTACAAAATTAATCAATTTATGAACTGCAGTACCAGGGGGGTTGTCTACAAGATTTCCTGCGCCAGTGGTATTGAATATGTCGGAAAGACCATCAGGGAGTTCAAAAGAAGAGTTCTAGAACACATTGGTGATGTAGAACATGGGAGAGATACCTCTGTCTCGAGGCATGTCAACACCGCACATAATGGCCGGACCAGCCAATTGAAATTTATGGCCATTGAAAAGGTCACAAAACCTGTACGGGGAGGTGACTGGGATCAATTGTTGTTACAACGGGAGGCCAAGTGGACTTTCTACTTAAATACAGTGAGCCCACAAGGCCTGAACGATCAAATCAATTATAGCTGTTTTATCTGATGTGCTCCCCTTTGCCTCTGTTTTGTGTCCTTCTTATGGTATGACACAGTCAGTATTATCTCATCATGCCTAAGTCCTTATTACTTCCACCCAACTTAATCATGGGATTCTCATGAGCAACAATTATCTTCATATTATATACCGTAGTCATTCTCGGTATGGGTTTCTATATGGTATTTCATCTTTCTGGTCAAACTATGTCAATCATGTGGTATTTCAGTCCTTCTGTGTTCACTGGCATTTACTGTATTCCTGTTCACACGTTCTAGTGGGTAGTGTGTAGCCACGCTGTAAGCATACAGCCTAATGTCATATATTGCTTTGTTACTTGTATCAGTGACACTAGTGGCTTTCAGCGCGGCATCCCTATGTTTGGGGCATACGCCGGCATCAGATGTCGTCCTAACATTTTATGTCACCTGGCAATCCTCTGATGTAGGACGCATCAGTGACGTCATTAGTGCTGGGCGCGGCGTCCCCGCTTTACTTCTGGGAACGCTAGCATCAGCTACTAGGTTTAATACCTAGCGTCTTGTGGCGCCCGGCAATCTAAATTTCTGGTATATTTGCGTAGAGCAGGAGGTATCGGGCGTCTCTCTAGCGTTCTATGGTTGCCCGGCAACCCTTACTTCCGGTACATTTGTACAGAACAGGAAGTACTAGAGGCGCCATTAGCGCTCGGCATGGCGTCCATGACAACGCCGGTATCGGCGCTGGACTTTTCATTTAGCATCGCTCGGGTGCCCGGCAACCTTGACTTCCGGTGCGTGCGTACCAACAGGAAGTACTGTCGGCGCCATTTTACTTACATGCGGTGTTTTTTGTTTTGGGACGCCCAGGCAAGTTCTATCACCCGGTACAGTAAGTGTGATAACTTTTATAAATCAGGGCCTGTATCCGCATTACTAATTTACTTTAAATGTGGTTTGTCATGTGGGCTCCTTACTTTTTATATTACAGTACACAGTTTATATACCACATGTTTTTGTTTTGGTTGTCTCATCACCATGGTTACTTCCAGCTGCCATATGACTCCCCAAAGGGAAGTGGTCATACAAGATTGCATCTGCCACCTCCCCTTTTTGTTATTTAAACACAAGCCCTACGTCTTTACCACTCTCTGCAGGACAGCATTGAGGGTGGCAGGACTCTTTGTCCTTCCTTTTTAGCATATTGGCACTCTAGCTCCATGTACAAGCAAGTCCCCTGAAGAATTGGCTTGGAAGAAACGCGTCGGGACGGACGATATAGGGAGAGTGCAGGGCATGTTTATACAGGGGTAGCTGTGGACTGCCCTTGTAAGGGCAGGAGCATTGGGGATAGCATATTGATAGCCCCATAGGAACTGACATAGGGACTGTCGTCCCCTTTATTTACCGGATTAACCTCTGACTAGAGACCATCCGGCGCTCCTGTGCCTACACCGTGGAACTGGTGAGATTGTTCCGTTTTTTTATACTATTTATATAGCCACTGTTTATACTATATGCTAGTTCTGATGGCTTTTTTCTATTGTCTGCTCATATAACTAGGCTGGACGCTGCGCGTTGTTTGTGGTTTTTCCACTACAGCTCCTTTAGTCATTTCCTAGTTTTATTTTGATTTCTCTAAACATTCTATAGAGGAATCATTCAGTCCTATGAGGGGATTATTAGTCTCTGTGGCCACCATACCACGTTATTGAGACTTTGCCCCTGTTTTTATTCACTTGGGTGTTTGATCTAGTTTAGTTTTTTCGTGTGGCTTTAGTTTCAATAAAAGTTACGTTTTAATATTTTTTCCACTTATGCTTTGTTAGAGACTATTTATAGTGGTACTGTCTATGTGACTTGCAGTCAATATATAGATTTTGCTTTTCTCCAGCTGATGTAATGGCACAGTTTGCAATATCATCAGTACGCCGATGAAACGCGTATCTACCTATCTGTACCTGACATCACCTCCTTACCGTCCAAAATCACACGTTTTCCTGCTAATTCATCCTTCTTTTTTGCTCGCTTTCAAAAAGTGGACATGGACCAAACAGAATACATCATCTTTCAACCATCTCAGGCTAAATAGACATGAGAGCTGTGTATGCATCATTCGATACCACTTTAGTAAGAGGGAAAGTTTTCCCAAGAGAAAATGATTTCCCAGACATTCACGGCCTTTTTTGAAAATTTTTTGCAGCTGTGATCTTCATCTTCTTGGTGTGTATGTTGTAAATTTCAAAGTGTTCATCAATACCATCATCATCCATATCTCGGAAAATGGAAATCTGGTGTTTCCCAGAGTTGTTGTTATGTACATTTTCCTTTAACAGTGCTCATTACACTAGAAAAAAGAATTGTTGACTGTGACATTTGAATATTATAGGTAATATGTATGGGTGAAGATGAAGAAGCTTGTGCCACGGGTGTGTTTATAGTTACGGATGGTGCACTCCTCTTTAAACTTAGTTTTTCACAACCATCCATCAGCTTGTTTGGTTTTCCTCCAACACTGATCTGCTTTCTCTAATTCAGCATCTCACGAACATGTTGCCCTTTAGACAGACACGTGCGTCTTTGGCAACATATTTTTGACAGGCATTTTTTAGGCCAAGTGTAACACGTGCAACTGTTACACTGATCTTCTGATGGGCATGAAACACATTCTGGTAATTGGTGGTGGCTAAACGACTAATCATTGTAGGCTGTATCCTGGATCTCATACCTGCCACCGCTGTTATTAATCATGTACTTTCTCATTCCTGTCATCACCATGCCCCTATTCCTGATCACTTCATCCAAAAATTCGTCCACCATATTTTTACTAAAAACCTGCACCTTCCCAGCAGCAAATGTGTAAGAAACCACTTTACAGTTTTTCAAGGTGTTTATGATGCCCGTAAACATTTTTTTTTTTTTAAATTGACCCCCCACGGGGAAATGTTTGGCAGCCCATGCACATAGTGTATGGGCATTACAAGTCTAGGAGACCCGCTCCTTTACATTGGGCCTACTTTTTAATGAGGCCTTCATCAACGTCTCATCATTCTCCACCACTAGATCACCAGGGTTAACGTGTTCCGTGCTGTTACAGCCAGTCCAATTTTTGGCAAGGGTGTCTACGATGCGCATAAAATATTTTTTTTAAATGTACCCCCCATGCGGAAATGTTTGTCAGCCCATGCACTTAGTGTATGAGCTTTACAAGTCTTTGAGACACACTCTTTAACATTGGGCCTAGTTTTTAATAATGACTTCCTCCACATGTCATCATTCTCTGCCACTAGAACACCATGGTGAACGTGCTCTGTGCTGCTACAGCCATTCAATTTTTGGCCAAGGGTGTCTGTGATCCCCATTAAATATTTTTTTTTAAATTGACCCCATGGGGAAATGTTGGTCAGCCCATAAACTTAGTGTGTGGGCATTACGAGTCTAGGAGACCCACTCCTTTGCAATGGGACAGTTTTTTTATGAGGCCCTCCTCCATGTTTCTTCCAAGGGGGATTGGGGTGCGTGCAAATTTGGGTCAAGGCAGCCCTTGCATTCAATGCATAAGGAAACAGTATGGCAGGACCAACTGAAGAATGTGAAGTGGGTTTTCCTGTGGCCATCCAGTACCTGGGATCAAAGGCTTATTGGGGTGCATATGACTTGATAGCAGGGCAGGCCTTGCAGGTAATACATAAGAAAACAATATGGCAGGACTGACTGAAGAATGTGAAGTGGGTTTTCCTGTGGCCATCCAGTACCTGGGTTCAAAGGCTTATTGGGGTGCATATGACTTGATAGCAGGGTAGCCCTTACAGGTAATACATAAGAAAGCAGTATGGCAGGACCAACTGAAGAATGTGAAGTGGGTTTTCCTGTGGCCATCTAGTACCTGGGTTGAAAGGCTTATTGGGGTGCATATGACTTGATAGCAAGGCAGGCCTTGCATTCAATGCAACAGTTTTTTAGGAATCTCTCCTGTACCTCTTGTGAAAGGGGTATTGGGGTGCATTGTAAATGTTGACAGCCCAGCCACTCACTTCATAGGTAATAACAGCATAGGAGACCCACTGTTTAATAATGGCCCTTTAAAAATATTAATGTCGCCTGACACCCCTCTAAAAATAGGCTTTGAGACTTTAAGACTAAGTCCCTCTTTCAGAAATGAAACAAGATGGGTCTGCTGATGTGTCACACACCACATGGCCAGCTAGGGTTGTTAAATGTTACAATGACATTTTCCAGCGAATACATTTGTATTGGTTGAAAGCAATGTAAAAGTTGAAAAACACATCAAAAGCACTGTGTGTGAACATAGCCTAAGTGGTGGAAGAACATTTTGGTCTGGGGTTAATTATTTTGCCTTATATATAAGTTATTACCCTGGAAAGGATGTACCTTAACATATTTCCCAGCAAAATCCATTTTGGTTTAGTTTTTTATGTTTTTTGGTGCATCTGTAAAAATGGCGTGAAACTCTGACACCATTGCTTACAGCTGTGACCTTGGAGTCAGAAATGCTTCCAGGGGCTATCCCCGTGATGTTCCCATATCATTTGAGCAGTGTTTCAATCATTTTCAGACGTTTTTAGACCTTAAAAGGACCCCCGGGGGATCGCGGTAAAAATACTCGGGTTTCCCATAGACTTACATTGGGCTCGTTGCTCGGGTCGAGTACCTGAGAATTCCAATTTGCTCAACCCGTGCAACGAGCACCTGAGCATTTTGGTGCTCGCTCATCACTATATAGCACCATTACCCAAGCCAAAGTCCATACAGCCCCACTATCCAACCAAAATTTTACCGACTTTGAAGAAAAATGCTTGGGAATCCAAACACGAATCCAAATGAGCTACGCTTGTGCCGAATTTGAGATTGGCGAATGCTTTCCGAAAAAGTTTGCTCATCTCTACTTCTATGGTTGAGAATGTGTGCATGAGAGAGGAGTATTACACACAGAATCTATTTAATTCATGGTGTTTCCTTCCTTACCAGGTAAAGTTGTGTTGGGTATGCCCTGGTTGGTGAAACACAATCTTACCATTAATTGAGAGATGCACAAGTTTAAAACTGGGGGGATTTTTAGTTTTTCCAATTGTTTACAGTGCCTTGCAAAAGTATTCGGCTCCCTGGAACTTTTCCACCTTTTCCCACATATCATGCTTCAAAAATAAGATACCAAATGTAAATTTTTGGTGAAGAATAAACAACAAGTGGAACACAATTGTGAAGTTGAGCGAAATTTATTGGTTATTTAAAATTTTGTTGAAAATCAAAAACTGAAAAGTGGGGCGTGCAATAATATTCGGCCCCTTTACTTCAGTGCAGCAAACTCACTCCAGAAGTTCATTGTGGATCTCTGAATGATCCAATGTTGTCCTAAATGCCTAATGATGATAAATATAATCCACCTGTGTGTAATCAAGTCTCCGTATAAATGCACCTTCTCTGTAATAGTCTCAGGGTTCTGTTTGAAGCACAGAGAGCATCATGAAGACCAAGGAACACAACAGGCAGGTCCGTGATATTGTTGTGGAGAAGTTTAAAGCCAGATTTGGATACAAAATGATTTCCAAAACTTTAAACACCCCAAGGAGCACTGTGCAAGCGATCAGATTGAAATGGAAGGAGTATCATACCACTGCAAATCTACCAAGACCCGGCCGTCCCTCTAAACTTTCATCTCAAACAAGCAGAAGACTAATCAGGGATGCAGCCACGAGGTCCATGATCACTCTGGATGAACTGCAGAGATCTACAGCTGAGGTGGGATAGTCTGTCCATAGGACAACAATCAGTCGTACACTGCACAAATCTGGCCTTTATGGAATAGTGGCAAGAAGAAAGCCATTTCTCAAAGATATCAATAGAAAGTGTCATTTAATGTATGCACCTGGGAGACACACCAAACATGTGGAAAAAGGTGCTCTGGTCAGATGAAACCGAATTCGAACTTTTTGGCAACAATGCCAAACGATATGTTTGGCGTAAAAGCAACACAGCTCATCACGCTGAACACACCATCCCCACTGTCAAACATGGTGGTGGCAGCATCATGGTTTGGGTCTGCTTTTCTTCAACAGGGGCAGGGAAGATGGTTAAAATTGATGGGAAGATGGATGGAGCCAAATACAGGACCATTCTTGAAGAAAACCTGTTGGAGTCTGCAAAAGGCCTGAGACTGGGATGAAGATTTGTCTTCCAACAAGACAATGATCCCAAACATAAAGCAAAATCTACAATGGAGTGGTTCACAAATAAACGTATCCAGGTGTTAGAATGGCCAAGTCAAAGTCCAGACCGCAATCCAATCGAGAATCTGTCGAAAGAGCTGAAAACTGCTGTTCACAAACGATCTCCATCAAACCTCACTGAGCTCGAGCTGTTTGCCAAGGAAGAATGGGCAAGAATTTCAGTCTCTCGATGTACAAAACTGATAGAGACAAACCCCAAGCGACTTACAGCTGTAATTGCAGCAAAAGGTGGCATAACAAAATATTAAGTTAAAGGGGCCAAATAATATTGCACGCCCTACTTTTCAGTTTTTGATTTTCCACAAAAATTTAAAGTAATCAATAACTTTCGTTCAACTTCACAATTGTGTTCCACTTGTTGTTGATTCTTCACCATAAATTTACATTTGGTATCTTTATGTTTGAAGCATGTGGGAAAAGGTTGAAAAGTTCCAAGAAGCCGAATACTTTCGTAAGGCGCTGTATCTAAATCCCTGGCATCTATGTGATCTCTCCTTCCAGATTTTATTCAGAATTTTGAGGATGTTTTTCTGAAACTGAATATAAAGTTCTCCTCCCACGTAGGTCTCACGGTTGTGCTTTCAAATTTATCAAAGAGGCCAAATTGACTAAATCTTGTCTGTTTACCCTTTCTCTTCCTGTAAGAGATGCCTTGAGTACATTCAAAAAAGTCTCTACAAGGGTCACATAAGGTCTTCCACCTCATCAGTTGCCATGAGATTTTTCTTTGCTATTAAAAAAGATGGAGGTTTGCAATGTTGTTTCAATTTTACAGAGATTAATAAGATTATTGTACATAATCCATATCCCTTACCTCTTATTCATGATCGACTTACTCAACCAGCGGGGACCAAGTGGTTTTCTAAACTGTATCTGAGAGGGGTATATAACCTTATACATGTTCGCCCTGGTCACAAGTGGAAGATTACTAGTGATGAGCGAGTGTGCTCGTTACTTCGGTTTTCCGAGCATGCTCGCGTGGTCTCCGAGCATTTTGGACGTACTGGGAGATTATGTTTGAGTCACCGCAGCTGCATGATTTGTGGCTGCTAGACAGCCTGAATATATGTGGGGACTCCCTAACAAACAGGCAACCCCCACATGTATTCAGGCTGTCTAGCAGCTGCAAATCATTCAGCTGCGGCAACTCAAACATAATCTCTGAGCTCGCCCAAAATACTCGGAGACCACCCAAGCATGCTCGGAAAACTTGAGTAACGAGCACACTCGCTCATCACTAAAGATTACCTTTCAGACACCCGAGGGTAACTTTGAAAATTTGGTGAAGTGTTTCAGAACTTTGTAAATGTTATTTTTTTATTCAATGGTATGTAGATTTCTTGTGATATACTTGGATGATGTCTTGATTTAAACAGGTTCTCATGAAGATCAGCGGGAGCATGTTTGACAGGTGCTGCAGATTCTTTGTGACAATTGTTTGTTTGCTAAGCTAGAGAAGTGTCAATTTAAGGTGCAGAAGATTCAGTTTTTGGGTGACTTGGTTTCTGCTAAACATTTTCAAATGGATCCCGTTAAGGTACAGGCTGTCTTTGCTTGGGTACAACCTATTAATCCTAAAGCTTCACAGAGGTTCTTAGGTTTTGCTAATTATTATTGTAAATTCATTAAGAACTTTTCAGTTATAGTCAAACCACTTAGGGTATGTGCACACGTTGCGGATTCTCTGCGGATCCGCAGCGTTTTTTGTGGTGCAGAAACGCTACAGATCCGCAATTGATTTACAGTACAATGTAAATCAATGAGAAAAAAAAATGCTGTGCACACTTTTCGGAAAATCCGCTGCGGAAATGCTGCGGTTTAAAAGAAGTAGCATGTCACTTCTTTTTTGCGAATCTGCAGTGTTTTTGTACCCATTCTATTATAAGGCAAATCCGCAAAAAAAGCAGAAAAAACGCACAAAAAACGCAACAAATCCTCTGGTGCGTTTTCTGCCAGGAGAGGCAGAATCCGCACCAGAAATTCCTAAGGCTAATCCGCAACGTGTGCACATAGCCTTACTGATATGATCAAGAACGGTACTGATTTGTCCTCTTGGTCTACTGAGGCTGTTGATGCTTTTGCTGCTCTCAATAAAGTCTTTCTAAAGCTCCTGCTGTTCTTTCACAGAAGAATGACAGTTACTTTCATCCTTGTGCTTTTTTTTCTTAGAAACTTTCAAAAGCAAAGTCCAACTATGATATAGGCGATCGGAAACTCTTGACTGTTAAGAGAGGTTTTGAGGAATGGAGGCATTGACTAGGGAGTTAGACATAGAGTAACTGTCTTTACTGCTCACAAATAATTACTGTATGTTGATGCTGCTAAGTGTTTGAATACTAGACAGGCCAAGTTGGCCCTCTTTTTTGCTCAGTTTAATTTCTCTGTGACATATCTCCCCGGAACTAAGAATGTTAAGGCTGATGATTTATCACATAGTTTTGTTCCACTCTAGAGGGATGAAAATCTAGTCAAAATTCTTAGTGAACTAGTGATGGTGGATGCTCTTGGGATTGATCTTAAACAGCATATTATGTAAGCTCAGGTATATGCACTAGAGGTCTTCCCAGTTGACAAGCTCTTTGTGCCGTCCTTGCTTCGCACTGACATTTTTAACAAAATGCATGACTCTGTATTGGCTGGACATCTTGGTTCCTCTGCCACCTGGAGAGTTGTTTACAGGTCCTTTTGGTGGCAGAGTGCTTGAAAGGATGTTGATGAGTATGTCTGTAAAGGCCCCTTCACATTTAGCGATGCTGCAGCGATACCGACAACGATCCGGATCGCTGCAGCGTCGCTGTTTGGTCGCTGGAGAGCTGTCACACAGACCGCTCTCCAGCGACCAACGATGCCGGTAACCAGGGTAAACATCGGGTAACTAAGCGCAGGGCCGCGCTTAGTTACCCGATGTTTACCCTGGTTACCATCCTAAAAGTAAAAAAAACCAAACACTAGATACTTACCTACAGCTGTCTGTCCTCCAGCGCTGCGCTCTGCTTCTCTGCTCTCCTCCTGTACTGTCTGTGAGCCGGAAAGCAGAGCGGTGATGTCACCTCTCTGCTTTCCGGCTCACAGCCAGTACAGGAGGAGTGCAGAGCACAGCGCTGGAGGACAGACAGCGTTAGGTAAGTATCTAGTGTTTGTTTTTTTTTACTTTTAGCATGGTAACCAGGGTAAACATCGGGTTACTAAGCGCGGCCCTGCGCTTAGTTACCCGATGTTTACCCTGGTTACCAGTGAAGACATCGCTGAATCGGTGTCACACACGCCGATCCAGCGATGTCTCCAGGGAGTCCAGCGACGAAATAAAGTTCTGGACTTTATTCAGCGACCAACGATCTCCCAGCAGGGGCCTGATCGTTGGTAGCTGTCACACATAACGATTTCATTAACGATATCGTTGCTACGTCACAAATAGCAACGATATCGTTAACAATATCGTTATGTGTGAAGGTACCTTAAGTGCAGAGTTCGTGCCCAGTCTCAACCCTCTCGCCAGGCCCTGACAGGGTTTCTTTTGACTAATGAGGTTGCCTTGGATGTAGGGATTCGGACAAAAAATCCGAGAGTGGACCCTCTGGGTCGTGACTCTAGAGCCCCCGGGGTCGAGCGGACAAAATGGAATCACCCCCTATACAGGGAGTGTTAGGGGCAGGACCTCGGGGGAATGGAGACACAACAGCTAGAGCCAAAGGGACGACCCAAGATAAGGAAGGTGAACACAGAGCTATAGGAATGGCGGTAAAATGATAGGAAAACAGGACTTAACTGATAAAGACAGGAACACGAGATGGTGCAGGACACGGCGGGAAGACAGGACTTGGCAGGAGACGGCAGGAACACGGAACTTGGCAGGACACAGCAGGAACACGGAACTTGGCGGAACACGGCAGGAACACGGAACTTGGCAGGACACAGCAGGAACACGGAACTTGGCAGGACACAGCAGGAACACGGAACTTGGCGGGACACGGCAGGAACACGGAACTTGGCAGGACACAGCAGGAACACGGAACTTGGCAGGACACAGCAGGAACACGGAACTTGGCAGGACACAGCAGGAACACGGAACTTGGCAGGACACAGCAGGAACACGGAGCTTGACAGGACACAGCAGGAACACGGAACTAACACTGAGACAAAGCGACAACTAAGCTGGGAAAAGATACAGGGGAGCCTTAGGGCATAGGGACACTGACAGCAGGCAGTGCACCTACAAGGCAAAGGCGTCTTGCCTGGAAAGACGCCGAGAAGAAATAGCCGATGGGCGCCGCCATGTTGGGGCGGAGCCATCGGGTCGCGACCTCCCAGCAGGCCCAGCGACGGAGGAGACGCGACCGCGCATGCGCAGAGAGACCGGACGCCGAGAGCCGGCAAAGGAGGACACAGCGCGGCGCGGGACAGGATCGCGAGCGCGCCGCGGGATGGAAGAAGCCGGGTGAGTATGCGCAGCGGGCGCAGCGGGCGTGACAGTACCCCCCTCCTTAGTCCCCCTCCTTTTAAGGCTAGAAAGGAATCTTTTCATGATAAGAGGAGCGTTGATGTTCTCTCGAGGTTCCCAGGACCTCTCCTCAGGACCGAATCCCTCCCAATCAATCAAAAAATAAGTTTTGCCCCTAACTACCTTTTTGGCAAGAATATCTTTAACATTAAAGATTCCATCAGTGGTACAGAGCTGAGGAGAAAGAGAGGTAGCGGAGTGAAAACGATTAAAGACTGCGGGCTTGAGAAGAGATACATGGAAGGCATTGGGAATGCGTAAAGAAGCAGGTAGTTTCAATTTGTAGGAAACATCATTAATGCGACTCAAGATAGGAAAAGGACCAATATAGCGAGGACCCAGTTTGTAAGAGGGGATTTTGAGCTTGATATAGCGAGAGGAGAGCCAAACTTTATTACCCGGGGAATAGGGAGGAGCATCCAAACGCCTTTTATCAGCAAATCTCTTCATATTATGGCTAGCTCTCTCAAGAGCCTCTTTAGTCTCACTCCAAATCTTAGAGAATTCCCGGGACAAGAAATCCGCTGCCGGTACCCCCGAGGAGAGAGAAACAGGAAGAGGAATGCTCGGATGTTGACCATAGACCACAAAAAAGGGAGATTTGGAGGAAGACTCACGGGGAAGGTTGTTATATGAGAACTCAGCCCAGGGGAGAAGGGAGACCCAGTCATCTTGATGTGCATTGGAAAAGTGTCGTAAGTAGGTAGTCAGGACTTGATTAACTCGCTCTACTTGACCGTTGGACTGAGGGTGATAAGCGGAGGAGAAGTCCAAGTTAATATTCAATAGACTACAGAGAGCTCTCCAAAAACGTGAGGTAAATTGTACTCCGCGGTCTGAGACAATATAATGTGGAAAACCATGAAGACGGAAGACTTGGTGTAAAAAGATTTTTGCCAATTCAGGAGCGGAAGGCAGACCAGGCAACGCGATGAAATGAGCCATCTTAGAGAACCGATCCACAACAACTAGAATGACAGAGCAATCCGAGGAACAAGGTAGATCAGTGATGAAGTCCATAGCGATATGGCTCCATGGGACGGAAGGCACAGGCAGAGGATGCAGGAGACCGGAAGGAAGCTGCCTAGGAACTTTATTTTTGGCACAAGAAGAACAAGAAGCAACGAATTCGGTGACGTCTCGTCGGAGAGATGGCCACCAGTAGTGCCGAGAGATGAGGGAAATTGTTTTCTTGACTCCTACATGCCCCGCAATCTTGGAGGAGTGACCCCAACGTAAAACTCTCTCCTTGTCTTGATTAGACACAAGAGTCTTGCCAGGAGGAGCAGAAATCACTCTTAGAGGAGCGAGAGTGACGATCTTCGCAGGATCAATAATGTGAGCCGGAGAATCCTCAATGTCCTGAGGCTGAAAGGATCTAGAAAGTGCATCCGCTTTGACATTTTTATTTCCAGGTCGGAAATGAAGTTCAAATTCAAATCGTCCGAAGAATAAAGACCATCTGGCTTGTCGTGGATTTAGTCTTTGGGCAGACTGAATATAGGCCAGATTCTTGTGGTCTGTGTAAATGGTGAATGGATGAAGAGACCCCTCAAGGAGATAACGCCACTCTTCTAAGGCTAGTTTGATAGCCAATAGTTCTTTATCCCCAATGGAGTAGTTACGCTCAGGAGCAGAAAAGGCTTTAGAAAAAAAACCACAGGTCACCAAATGTCCGGACGAGGATCTCTGTAAAAGTACTGCTCCGGCTCCAACAGAGGATGCGTTGACTTCAAGGACAAACGGCCTATTAGCATCAGGACGATGAAGCACAGGGGCTGTAGCGAAGCTTTGTTTAAGGGACTGAAAGGCCTCTTCAGCCTCAGGGGTCCAAAGACTGGAGTTGACTCCCTTGTGAACTAGGGCAGAGATAGGCTTGGTCATGGAAGAAAAATGAGAAATAAATTGTCTATAGTAATTGGCAAAGCCAAGAAAACGTTGGATTGCTTTTGTTCCAAGAGGATGGGGCCAATTCAAGACAGCAGAAACCTTCTCTGGATCCATCTCTAAGCCGGATCTTGAGACAATATATCCAAGGAAGGGAAGTGAAGATTGCTCAAAGACGCACTTCTCAATCTTAGCGAACAGATGATTCTCTCTTAGCCGTTGCAGAACACGGCGGACATCTCGTCTATGAGTGGAGAGATCCGGAGAAAAGATGAGAATGTCGTCAAGGTAAACCACGACTGAGGAGTAGAGAAGATCTCGAAATACATCGTTCACAAATTCCTGGAAAACCGCAGGGGCGTTGCAGAGACCAAACGGCATAACCAAGTATTCATAGTGACCGTCACGAGTATTGAAGGCGGTCTTCCACTCATCGCCCGCACGAATTCGAACCAGATTGTATGCGCCACGTAAATCCAGCTTGGTAAAAATTTGCACACCTCGAAGACGATCGAAGAGTTCAGGAATGAGTGGCAGAGGATATTTGTTCTTCACCGTGATGTTGTTTAGGCCTCGATAATCAATACAGGGACGAAGAGAACCATCCTTCTTCTTCACGAAAAAAAAACCCTGCTCCGGCGGGAGAAGAAGACTTGCGAATGAATCCTTTAGCAAGATTTTCCTGAATATACTCAGACATAGCCTGTGTCTCAGCAGGAGAGAGAGGGTAGATTCTTCCCCTGGGCGGGTTAGTTCCAGGCACGAGATCTATGGGACAATCATAGAGACGATGAGGCGGAAGACCCTCAGCCTCTTTTTTGTTGAAGACATCGGAGAAAGCACTGTAGACGCAGGGTAAGCTGGGAAAAGAGGAGGAAGGAGAAGAAGGAGAACCTACAGGATGCACCGGCAGCAGACAACGTTCCCGACAAAGCTCTCCCCAGCGCAAGATATTGCCGTTGCGCCAATCTAAAGTGGGCTCGTGATTCCGTAACCAAGGAAGACCTAAAAGCATAGGATGAGACAGACCCGCTAAAACATAAAATGCAATTTTTTCCTTATGCAGAACCCCAACTTGAAGTTCCACCTCAAGCGTAACTTGAGTAATGGTCTCCTGTAATGGTCTACCATCCACAGATGCAAGAATCACAGGAGCATCTAGGGTTTTGACTGGAACGGAGAATTTCAAAACCTCTTCCAACCTGATAAAATTCCCTGCTGCGCCAGAATCCACATAAGCATCCAAAGAAATGCCCTTGCCAGAGATATGCAAAAGGACAGACAAAGTGAGGGGTTGAGAGGAATCACACACACCTAGGGAGGCCTCTCTTACCTGACCTAGGCGGAGGAGTTTTCCGGACGTTCAGGGCAAGACCGCAGCAGATGGGCAGCACTCCCGCAGTAAAAACATAAACCCTGAGTACGCCTCTCTTTACGTCGCTGTTCGGACATCTTAAGACGGTCCACTTGCATAGGTTCTGGTGCAGACGCCAGAGAGGAAGTCCTAGGCTGTGGGCTGAGTGGCTTACGGGTGGCAGGGAAAGGATGAAGAGATCTCCGCTCCCGGGCGCGTTCCTGGAACCGAAGGTCAATACGGGTAGCTAAGGAAATTAAATCCTCCAAAACCGTAGGGGTGTCCCGACCAGCTAACTCATCTTTAATGCGCCCAGAGAAAGCGCCCACTAACGCCTCATTGTTCCAGCCTAAGTCAGAGGAGAGGGTGCGGAACTGAATAGCATACTGGCCCACAGATAACGATCCCTGATGAAGAGACAATAGAGCCTCAGTAGTAGAGGCCAGACGACCAGGTTCGTCAAAAACAAGACGGAAGGTCTCCAAAAATTCAGACAACCGGGAGACTAGGGGATCGTCTCGCTCCCAGAGTGGATTAACCCATGCCAAGGCATCACCCTCCAGATGGGAAATCAAAAAGGCAACTTTGGACCGATCCGTCGGGTAATGCTGGGGCAGAAGTTCAAAGTGAAGACGGCATTGGTTCAAAAATCCTCGGCAGAATTTAGGATCCCCATTGTACCGAGGTGGTTTAGCCAAGCGGGGTGGAGGGTGGGGAGCAGAAGCTGAGGTAGTAGCGGCTGTCTGGATAGAAAGCAGCCGATCGTCTATTGAAGACATATAACTAAGGATATGAGCCTGGGTGTCACGCTGCTGAGCTAACTCTTGCTGTAAGCCTACGAGTAGAGCGGCGTTGCCAGGATCAGAGGGCAGGAGCGTAGACAGGCGAGAATCCATAGCCTTCATAAAGGACATAATACGGGACTGATTCTCCCGCAAAAAGAGTAACTCTTTTTGCGCAGCAGAGGCCCCAGCGGGGTCCATGGCCTTTGCCTACTGTAGGGATTCGGACAAAAAATCAGAGAGTGGACCCTCTGGGTCGTGACTCTAGAGCCCCCGGGGTCGAGCGGACCAGATGGAATCACCCCCTATACAGGGAGTGTTAGGGGCAGGACCTCGGGGGAATGGAGACACAACAGCTAGAGCCAAAGAGACGACCCAAGATAAGGAAGGTGAACACAGAGCTATAGGAATGGCGGTAAAATGATAGGAAAACAGGACTTAACTGATAAAGACAGGAACACGAGATGGTGCAGGACACGGCGGGAAGACAGGACTTGGCAGGAGACGGCAGGAACACGGAACTTGGCAGGACACAGCAGGAACACGGAACTTGGCGGAACACGGCAGGAACACGGAACTTGGCAGGACACAGCAGGAACACGGAACTTGGCACGACACAGCAGGAACACGGAACTTGGCGGGACACGGCAGGAACACGGAACTTGGCAGGACACAGCAGGAACACGGAACTTGGCAGGACACAGCAGGAACACGGAACTTGGCAGGAAACAGCAGGAACACGGAGCTTGACAGGACACAGCAGGAACACGGAACTAACACTGAGACAAAGCGAGAACTAAGCTGGGAAAAGATACAGGGGAGCCTTAGGGCATAGGGACACTGACAGCAGGCAGTGCACCTACAAGGCAAAGGCGTCTTGCCTGGAAAGACGCCGAGAAGAAATAGCCGATGGGCGCCGCCATGTTGGGGCGGAGCCATCGGGTCGCGACCTCCCAGCAGGCCCAGCGACGGAGGAGACGCGACCGTGCATGCGCAGAGAGACCGGACGCCGAGAGCCGGCAAAGGAGGACGCAGCGCGGCGCGGGACAGGATCGCGAGCGCGCCGCGGGATGGAAGAAGCCGGGTGAGTATGCGCAGCGGGCGTGACATTGAAGAAGGACAAGAAGTATGAGGTGGAGCAAGTTTTGGGTTCCACACATGTCACACTTTGATGGCAATATCTCGTTAAATGGAAGGGTTTTTCAATTCTACTTAGCTGATTTCCCAGTGGTGCCAGAGTGTAAAAGTACCGTTACACTAAACGACTTACCAATGATCACGACCAGCGATACGACCTGGCTGTGATCGTTGGTAAGTCGTTGTGTGGTCGCTGGGGAGCTGTCACACAGACAGCTCTCTCCAGCGACCAATGATCTGGGGAAAGACTTCGGCATCGTTGAAACTTCAACGATGCCGAAGTCCCCGGGTAACCAGGGTAAACATCGGGTTACTAAGTGCAGGGCCGCGCTTAGTAACCCGATATTTACACCGGTTACCATTGTAAAAGTTAAAAAAAAAAACACAGTACATACTCACATTCCGATGTCTGTCACGTCCCCCACCGTCAGCTTCCCGCACTGACTGTGTCAGCTCCGGCCATAAAGCAGAGCACAGCGGTGACATCTTCTTTTTTTTACTTTTACAATGGTAACCAGGGTAAATATCAGGTTACTAAGTGCGGCCCTGCACATAGTAACCCGATGTTTACCCTGGTTACAGGTGAACACACACACGCCGATCTAACGATGACAGCGGGGTGATCAGCGACCAAAAAAAGGTCCTGATCATTCCCCACGACCAACGATCTCCCAGCAGGGGCCTGATCGTTGGTCGCTGTCACACATAAAGATATCGTTAGCGGGATCGTTGCTACGTCACAAAAAGCGTGACGTTGCAACGATATCGTTAACGAAATCGTTATGTGTGAAGGTACCTTAAGGGTGAAATGTATGCAAAAATAATTTCAGTTGTTTTTTTATCAAGCCTTAAAGAATGTTATTGTTACTATAAGATTCTGTCAGAGGAGATACCTTTAATGTTAGAAAGTATCTCTACATGGGCTGAAAGGTGGCAGATGAGGTTTAACAATGATAAATGTAAGGTTATACACATGGGAAGAAGGAATCAATGTCACCATTACACACTGAATGGGAAACCACTGGGTAAATCTGACAGGGAGAAGGACTTGGGGATCCTAGTTAATGATAAACTTACCTGGAGCAGCCAGTGCCAGGCAGCAGCTGCCAAGGCAAACAGGATCATGGGGAGCATTAAAAGAGGTCTGGATACACATGATGAGAGCATTATACTGCCTCTGTACAAATCCCTAATTAGACCGCACATGGAGTACTGTGTCCAGTTTTGGGCACCGGTGCTCAGGAAGGATATAATGGAACTAGAGAGAGTACAAAGGAGGGCAACAAAATTAATAAAGGGGATGGGAGAACTACAATACCCAGATAGATTAGCGAAATTAGGATTATTTAGTCTAGAAAAAAGACGACTGAGGGGCGATCTAATAACCATGTATAAGTATATAAGGGGACAATACAAATATCTCGCTGAGGATCTGTTTATACCAAGGAAGGTGACGGGCACAAGGGGGCATTCTTTGCGTCTGGAGGAGAGAAGGTTTTTCCACCAACATAGAAGAGGATTCTTTACTGTTAGGGCAGTGAGAATCTGGAATTGCTTGCCTGAGGAGGTGGTGATGGCGAACTCAGTCGAGGGGTTCAAGAGAGGCCTGGATGTCTTCCTGGAGCAGAACAATATTGTATCATACAATTAGGTTCTGTAGAAGGACGTAGATCTGGGGATTTATTATGATGGAATATAGGCTGAACTGGATGGACAAATGTCTTTTTTCGGCCTTACTAACTATGTTACTATGTTACTATGTTACTATGTTGCATTCTTTCATTATAGGGGTTTTCATTGTGCTGAAATTACACACTGCATGACTGTTAATGGACTGAAGAGAGTGATGACAGACGACAAGTAAATGTAAATTGCAATGTCGTTACACTCACGGGAAGCAGTGTAATGTAGGTGTATTATAGTAACATGTTCCTAGCTTCATATTTGTAAATATTTCTAAAATTCTATGCATTGTTATGACTACACCATTAGCGCTATTGTTCTTGTCAGACACTTATTTAACTCTGTATTCTATTGTGCAGGTATGAACAGAGCTATATACTACATACCATTGGTGCAAACTGTGCAGCCGCACAGTGGTCCCAGTGAAAAGGGGGCTCTTTTTCACCTCGGTTGCAGCCTCATCTGATGGACAACTCTCCACTGCCATGTTGTTTAATATCAATCTCTCCCAGGTACGGACTGGGGCTGAAATTCAGCCCTGGCATTTGAAATCACACAGGGCTATGCTGTCCCCGTCCCCAAGCACCAGATGGAATATATTACTAATATTTCCCTGCATGGAGGAAAGCAAGATTTACTAGAAAACCAATATTTCAAATGATACCTCCGTCACAACTCTTAACAGTATGGGTGTCTTCAGAACACTGATTCCGTTAACAACGTAACAGACAAGGTGGCCCACGACCAGACAGGCCTTTCTGGCATTTGCCAGAATTGCCAGATGGCCAATCCAGTCCTGACCTCTCCTGTTGAACCCGTCTATGGGAGGAACACGTTTAGAGCCTGACAACATCATCTGAGACTTCAGACCATCATGGTATTTAATTGCCGGTGTGAAGTACCACAATTAGACAGATGGCTACAATGTATCTTTAGGACATATTGTCCCTACAATCTGTGATGACACTTTGTTTTGAATTTATATATTGTGGTACCCCTGTGCGTTGTTTTACCATTCCCATTAGGGAATATCTTTGATAACATCATTTATGAGAGACAATTGCTCCTGTTAGCACCACTTTATTGGCAGGTCCCATGCCTATCATTGTACACTTGGAGTACTCTGTGGTGCGTTTATAGGACTGAGACATCAGCAGACTAATAATTTATTCCTATTCTTAACCATTGGCTACTTATACATATTGATGTTCACCCCCTGATATGTCATGATTGGCTTATGAATGTAGCTGTCTGAACTATCTCCTTTTCTCACACATACATTTTTTCTTTTTTGTATCAAACATATGTGATTTCTCCTATATTTACATTTTTTTTCAAGAAACAGTGGATACAGGCCATCTGGCTTTCTGTTTTCTGACTATATGTCTTATAGGGTGAAATAGGAGCGGAGGGAGAGTCAATGTAAGGGCGCCAATTCTCAGAATCTTAGGGTGCCAACCTCTGCATCTAGGTAGATGTTCAGACAGGGTTGTACCTAGGGCCAGATCACTCATTTCTGCACATCAGCTGAGTGAGATTGGGAAAGAATAACATTCTTTCTACTTGGAGCACGATAAAGTATCACTATAATGACGTATTATTTTAGGGAATGAGCTTTTCATCACCTGCACTGGTCTTTATAGGATCAGGTTTTTTTTTGAGTCATTGTGCTGTGTGGGCTGATCTTTGTGTCGGGTATAACGTTTTAAGCAAAGATGTGTATTAACTAGAATAATGCCATATTGGCAATACTGGTAGCCTCGTGGGATAAATGGTATTACAGTTAGGTCCATATATATTTGGACAGAGACAACATTTTTCTAATTTTGGTTATAGACATTACCACAATGAATTTTAAACAAAACAATTCAGATGCAGTTGAAGTTCAGACTTTCAGCTTTCATTTGAGGGTATTCACATTAAAATCAGATGAAGGGTTTAGGAGTTTCAGCTCCTTAACATGTGCCACCCTGTTTTTAAAAGGACCAAAACTAATTGGACAGATTAAATAATTTTAAATATAATGTTCATTTCTAGTACTTGGTTGAAAACCCTTTGTTGGCAATGACTGCCTGAAGTCTTGAACTCATGGACATCACCAGACGCTGTGTTTCCTCCTTTTTGATGCTCTGCCAGGCCTTCACTGCGGTGGTTTTCAGTTGCTGTTTGTTTGTGGGCCTTTCTGTCTGAAGTTTAGTCTTTAACAAGTGAAATGAATGCTCAATTGGGTTGAGATCAGGTGACTGACTTGGCCATTCAAGAATATTCCACTTCTTTGCTTTAATAGACTCCTGGGTTGCTTTGGCTTTATGTTTTGGGTCATTGTCCATCTGTAGTATGAAACAACGACCAATCAGTTTGGCTGCATTTGGCTGGATCTGAGCACAGTATGGCTCTGAAGACCTCAGAATTCATTCGGCTGCTTCTGTCCTGTGTCACATCATCAATAAACACTAGTGACCCAGTGCCACTGGCAGCCATGCATGCCCAAGCCGTCACACTGCCTCCGCCGTGATTTACAGATGATGTGGTATGCTTTGGATCATGAGCTGTTCCACGCCTTCGCCATACTTTTCTCTTTCCATCATTCTGGTAGAGGTTGATCTTGGTTTCATCTGTCCAAAGAATGTTCTTCCAGAACCGTGCTGGCTTTTTAGATTTTTTTTAGCAAAATCCAGTCTAGCCTTTATTCTTGATGCTTATGAGTGGCTTGCACCATGCAGTGAACCCTCTGTATTTACTTTCATGCAGTCTTCTCCTTATGGTAGATTTGGATATTGATACACCGACCTCCTGGAGAGTGTTGTTCACATGGTTGGCTGTTGTGAAGGGGTTTCTCTTCACCATGGAGATTATTCTGCCATCATCCACCACTGTTGTCTTCCGTGGGCGCCCAGGTCTTTTTGCATTGATGAGTTCACCAGTGCTTTCTTTCTTTCTCAGGATGTACCAAACTGTAGATTTTGCCACTCCTAATATTGTAGCAATTTCTCGGATGGGTTTTTTCTGTTTTCGCAGCTTAAGGATGGCTTGTTTCACCTGCATGGAGAGCTCCTTTGACCGCATGTTTACTTCACAGCAAAACCTTACAAAATGCAAGCACCACACCTCAAATCAACTCCAGGCCTTTTATCTGCTTAACTGAGAATGACATAAGGAAGGGATTGCCCACATCTGTCCATGAAATAGCCTTGGAGTCAATTGTCCAATTGATTTTGGTCCCTTTAAAAACAGGGTGGCACATGTTAAAGAGCTGAAACTCCTAAACCCTTCATCCAATTTTAATGTGGATACCCTCAAATGAAAGCTGAAAGTCTGAACTTCAACTGCATCTGAATTGTTTTGTTTAATATTCATTGTGGTAATGTCTATAACCAAAATTAGAAAAATGTTGTCTCTGTCCAAATATATATGGACCTAACTGTATCTCCTTGACCCTAAGGCTTTACTGTATTTAGCCCTTCCATATATTAGTTATTTTGTTCACTTAATGGGCATCTACGATATGATACGACACGATATGATACGATACACTTTATTGATCCCGGTGGAAATTACGGACTATAGACTCGTCTTTGTTTTTTATCTATACTTAATAAAAATTACATTTTATAAAAGTGTTTTTTCCTAGTAAGCAGTTGTTGTCTACCCTTCATTATACCTAATTTTGTAAGACCACTATAATTCAAATTTAATGCAAGAACAAAATCTTATGACTAGTGATGAGTGAGTGTGCTCGTTACTCGAGCTTTTCGAGCACGATCGGGTGTTCTCTAAGTATCTTGGGCATGCTTGTAGATTATGTTTGAGTTCCCGCAGCTGCATGATTTGTGGCTGCTAGACAGCCTGAATACATGTGAGGATTCCCTAACAAATAGGCAATCCCTGCATGTGTTCAGGTTGCCATACAGCTATAGGGACACAAACATAATCTACAAGCACGCCCAAGATACTCCAAAACACCCGAGTAACGAGCACACTCGCTCATCACTACTTATGACCCCTTTAAAGGTATTATCCACTATCTGGACAATATCTTTTTAAATTAAGCAGTCCACCTGGTAAAATAAAAGTAACAGATACTTACGCACCAGAACCAGTATTTTGTGTCTGCCAGATCTCCCGCAGGTCTCCCATTCTTGTCATAGAGGAATGAAATCACTGCAGCCACTGATTGTGTCACTTTCTGCATCCTCAGAAAGAGAAGAGTGAGAACCTGGCAGAGATCCCAGCAGGTGACTATAGATGATTTTTTTTTTTTCATTTTTGCGATTATTTTCAGAAAATGTATCATTTTAATGCAATTAACAATAAAACAAGCTATCCCTGCCTTAGCAAAGAACACAAGCAAAAAAGAAAAGGGCACACAGCAACAAGTGACAGCAAAAAGTACAGCCAAGAAGCAACGAAGAGTGGTGGTGGTGGGAGACTCACTACTGAGAGGCACCGAAGCAGCCATCTGCAGACCGGACATAACTGCAAGAGAAGTATGCTGCCTTCCAGGTGCGATGATCAAGGATGTGACCGATAGGATACCAAAGCTCTTCAGCTCCAAGGACGTCCACCCATTTCTTCTGATACATGTTGGCACCAATGACACGGCAAGGAAGGACCTACCGACAATCTGCAAAGACTTTGAAGAGTTGGGGAAGAAAGTAAAGGAACTGGATGCACAGGTAGTTTTTTCTTCTATCCTTCCAGTAGACGGGCATGGCACCAGGAGATGGAACAGGATCCTTGATGCAAACAACTGGCTAAGACGATGGTGCAGACAACAAGGATTTGGATTCCTGGACCACGGTGTGAATTACTGGTATGATGGACTCCTCGCCAGAGACGGACTACACCTCAACAAACCTGGGAAACACACATTCGCCAGAAGACTCGCTACACTCATCAGGAGGGCGTTAAACTAGAAGAAGAGGGGACGGGAAGAAAAACATTAGACTCGAACAAAGACGACCCAGGAAAACATACTCAGAAGGGAGGTAAGAACATTTCTAAAACAATCCACAGTGAGGAGATTGGAACAAAACAAAATCCTCTAAACTGCATGCTCGCAAACGCCAGAAGCCTGACAAACAAGATGGAAGAACTAGAAGCAGAAATATCTACAGGTAACTTTGACATAGTGGGAATAACCGAGACATGGTTAGATGAAAGCTATGACTGGGCAGTTAACTTACAGGGTTACAGTCTGTTTAGAAAGGATCGTAAAAATCGGAGAGGAGGAGGGGTTTGTCTCTATGTAAAGTCTTGTCTAAAGTCCACTTTAAGGGAGGATATTAGCGAAGGGAATGAGGATGTCGAGTCCATATGGGTTGAAATTCATGGAGGGAAAAATGGTAACAAAATTCTCATTGGGGTCTGTTACAAACCCCCAAATATAACAGAAAGCATGGAAAGTCTACTTCTAAAGCAGATAGATGAAGCTGCAACCCATAATGAGGTCCTGGTTATGGGGGACTTTAACTACCCGGATATTAACTGGGAAACAGAAACCTGTGAAACCCATAAAGGCAACAGGTTTCTGCTAATAACCAAGAAAAATTATCTTTCACAATTGGTGCAGAATCCAACCAGAGGAGCAGCACTTTTAGACCTAATACTATCTAATAGACCTGACAGAATAACAAATCTGCAGGTGGTTGGGCATTTAGGAAATAGCGACCACAATATTGTGCAGTTTCACCTGTCTTTCACTAGGGGGACTTGTCAGGGAGTCACAAAAACATTGAACTTTAGGAAGGCAAAGTTTGAACAGCTTAGAGATGCCCTTAATCTGGTAGACTGGGACAATATCCTCAGAAATGAGAATACAGATAATAAATGGGAAATGTTTAAGAACATCCTAAATAGGCAGTGTAAGCGGTTTATACCTTGTGGGAATAAAAGGACTAGAAATAGGAAAAACCCAATGTGGCTAAACAAAGAAGTAAGACAGGCAATTAACAGTAAAAAGAAAGCATTTGCACTACTAAAGCAGGATGGCACCATTGAAGCTCTAAAAAACTATAGGGAGAAAAATACTTTATCTAAAAAACTAATTAAAGCTGCCAAAAAGGAAACAGAGAAGCACATTGCTAAGGAGAGTAAAACTAATCCCAAACTGTTCTTCAACTATATCAATAGTAAAAGAATAAAAACTGAAAATGTAGGCCCCTTAAAAAATAGTGAGGAAAGAATGGTTGTAGATGACGAGGAAAAAGCTAACATATTAAACACCTTCTTCTCCACGGTATTCACGGTGGAAAATGAAATGCTAGGTGAAATCCCAAGAAACAATGAAAACCCTATATTAAGGGTCACCAATCTAACCCAAGAAGAGGTGCGAAACCGGCTAAATAAGATTAAAATAGATAAATCTCCGGGTCCGGATGGCATACACCCACGAGTACTAAGAGAACTAAGTAATGTAATAGATAAACCATTATTTCTTATTTTTAGTGACTCTATAGCGACAGGGTCTGTTCCGCAGGACTGGCGCATAGCAAATGTGGTGCCAATATTCAAAAAGGGCTCTAAAAGTGAACCTGGAAATTATAGGCCAGTAAGTCTAACCTCTATTGTTGGTAAAATATTTGAAGGGTTTCTGAGGGATGTTATTCTGGATTATCTCAATGAGAATAACTGTGTAACTCCATATCAGCATGGGTTTATGAGAAATCGCTCCTGTCAAACCAATCTAATCAGTTTTTATGAAGAGGTAAGCTATAGACTGGACCACGGTGAGTCATTGGACGTGGTATATCTCGATTTTTCCAAAGCGTTTGATACCGTGCCGCACAAGAGGTTGGTACACAAAATGAGAATGCTTGGTCTGGGGGAAAATGTGTGTAAATGGGTTAGTAACTGGCTTAGTGATAGAAAGCAGAGGGTGGTTATAAATGGTATAGTCTCTAACTGGGTCGCTGTGACCAGTGGGGTACCGCAGGGGTCAGTATTGGGACCTCTTCTCTTCAACATATTCATTAATGATCTGGTAGAAGGTTTACACAGTAAAATATCGATATTTGCAGATGATACAAAACTATGTAAAGCAGTTAATACAAGAGAAGATAGTATTCTGCTACAGATGGATCTGGATAAGTTGGAAACTTGGGCTGAAAGGTGGCAGATGAGGTTTAACAATGATAAATGTAAGGTTATACACATGGGAAGAGGGAATCAATATCACCATTACACACTGAACGGGAAACCACTGGGTAAATCTGACAGGGAGAAGGACTTGGGGATCCTAGTTAATGATAAACTTACCTGGAGCAGCCAGTGCCAGGCAGCAGCTGCCAAGGCAAACAGGATCATGGGGTGCATTAAAAGAGGTCTGGATACACATGATGAGAGCATTATACTGCCTCTGTACAAATCCCTAGTTAGACCGCACATGGAGTACTGTGTCCAGTTTTGGGCACCGGTGCTCAGGAAGGATATAATGGAACTAGAGAGAGTACAAAGGAGGGCAACAAAATTAATAAAGGGGATGGGAGAACTACAATACCCAGATAGATTAGCGAAATTAGGATTATTTAGTCTAGAAAAAAGACGACTGAGGGGCGATCTAATAACCATGTATAAGTATATAAGGGGACAATACAAATATCTCGCTGAGGATCTGTTTATACCAAGGAAGGTGACGGGCACAAGGGGGCATTCTTTGCGTCTGGAGGAGAGAAGGTTTTTCCACCAACATAGAAGAGGATTCTTTACTGTTAGGGCAGTGAGAATCTGGAATTGCTTGCCTGAGGAGGTGGTGATGGCGAACTCAGTCGAGGGGTTCAAGAGAGGCCTGGATGTCTTCCTGGAGCAGAACAATATTGTATCATACAATTATTAGGTTCTGTAGAAGGACGTAGATCTGGGGATTTATTATGATGGAATATAGGCTGAACTGGATGGACAAATGTCTTTTTTCGGCCTTACTAACTATGTTACTATGTTACTATGTTACATGATCATAGATAATATGAAACAAAAAACATTTCCTTTCCTAAAGTTTTTCGTTTTAGGCATCAAAAGCATTACGATTTATTAGCAGCTTTATTATTTTTTCCAACAGTAGGCTCTAGACTTCTCTATTATTGTTTCTTGTGGCGTCAGATAATAATGTCATGTGTGCTGCCGTTTCCAAGCCGTTCTTTTATGTTGTACAATTATTTGTTTTTATGGAATGTCTACACTGATTTGACACCACCATGGAGATTGTTGTTATCAGTGTCCAAATACCAGTAACTCCCTTAAAGAGAGAAAGATAAGCCGTGCAATTGCTAGGCCTAACACTGCTATGACATTTCATCAGTTTTAGACTAGAAGTTTTACTATCAGTCTTCATAGATAAACAATGGTTTGGACAACGCTACACATTCCTTTCATTTATGCTAATTATAATGGCTTCATTATCCTTTGCAACCAAAAATGAAATCATTTACTGTACTGAGGGATATTAGGTAATCTTTACTGCCATGGGGCAACAGTATCACTTAATATAAAAACAAAGCCATGCATGGTATGGTAGAGCCTTCTATTGCTGGTTCTAAATGGGATCCGGTGTAAAGGATCTCCGGATCTTTAGACTACGCCATAAATTGAAACCTACTTTTTCTTAACCTTGCACATGTGGCCATACACATCAGTTAGCCATCAGACAAATGTTCATTCAGCCAAAAGCTATTTGTCCCCACCACTCCAGGCATACGCACACTCAACGCTGCCAAGTGTGGATGCGTTTTACATGGGGAGAATGAAAAAGGATACTGCCTGACATCTCTGCAACAACGTTTTTTGAAAGAAGGATCGGTCATTGGTATTCAAAATGCCTAAATCTTCTCTTCCTGGAGAAAGAATCAGGAGATCTCTACTGATGAACAGTATATTAGATGGCTAGATTTTTATTAAAAAATTTGGACCTATAATCCATGTGCTGATAATCGTGAACCAAATATACCTTTTTGGATCATTAAGTGACTGCAGACTAATTAACAAATCCAGTTAGGCTATGTGCACACGTTGCAGATTAGGCTTAGGAATTTCTGGTGCGGATTCTGCCTCTCCTGGCAGAAAACGCACCTGTGGATTTGTTGCGTTTTTTGTGCGGATCCGCAGCGTTTTTTGTGTGTTTTTGCTGCGGTTTTCTTGCAGATTTGCTGCATTTTTTACCCCTGCGGTTTTCTATAATGGAATGGGTACAAAAATGCTGCAGATCCGCAAAAAACAAGTGACATTCTACTTCTTTTAAACCGCAGCGTTTCCGCAGCGGATTTTCTGCAAAGTGTGCACAGCTTTTTTTTTCTCATTGATTTACATTGTACTGTAAATCAGTTGCGGATCTGCAGCGTTTCTGCTCCTCAAAAAACGCTGCGGATCTGCAGAGAATCTGCAACGTTTGCACATACCCTTAGATGGTACTTGCACTAGCACTGGACAGGAATTATGTATTGCCATGAGAGTAATTGGCAGGCTAAAATCACATCCAGTTTTGAAATGCAATCTATCACAAGATTCTGTTTATCCCCTTTAAGAACCCCCCATTTATCCCCTATAAGAACACAGCTACTGAGGTCCAGAAATGTATTATGTTATGTATTACTGTATTTCAAGAGACATAGCTGTTTAATTTTTCAGTTGTCGTAGCCTCATAAGTAGAGACGAGCAGATCAGAGAAAATTCAAATTTACCTTTTCTCTTGGTTTTTCCTGGGAAATTCGGTTTGTGGAGAAATTATTCTCTGTGATATTGAGGACAAAAATATTGCTTGCAAAAACTTTTATGCATTTTTTTGGTGCATAATGAAGAAAACAAGTGTTATTCATTTTTTTAAGGGTGCCTATAGCGTGCAGACAGAAAAGATAATAAGGCCTCTAAAGGCCCACTTTTCGAGATAGCAATTCTAGATTTACATATGAGCAAATTAGGTCGAGACAAATCACCTAGAACTTTACAACAGTTTGGACTCAGCTGAATCCAATTTTTTTTTGTGATTGAAATAGTGCAAATCCAGTTAGGACCACCAAAAAAAAAATAGTATACTCACCTTTTCCGCTCGCCTGTCTTACATCTGCAGCTCCTCCGCTCTGTCCTCTGGGGCTCCCTCCAGTCAAGTGTCTTTTGGCCTTCCTTCACTTTGTGCCAGCGCTTATTGCACGAAAAAAGCCACAAATGACAAAGATATGACATCCTAATGTTGTGTCACCAAAATGTCACAATGTGTGTTATCCAAGACCTAAACGGCATAACACTGGAACAGAGTGAAGAAAGACTAGAAGAGACCAGAGCTTGAGGGACCTATGAAAGGACTGAGCAAGGAGCTGCATCTACAAGATAGGCAACTAGTGAGGTGAGTATGCTGTTTTATTTTTTAATATTTTCATTTGTTATGCTCTGGGGTCAGTAGAGACTTCAGAGTATGATAAGCCACATTTGATGCATATCAAATTTCCTGGCCAAATTCAAGCAAGCTGTCAAATTCAATTTTCATCAGATTCGCTCAACACTACTATAAGTGAATATTAACTCTTTCAAGAGAATTGCAACATGATTTTGGATATTTTTCAAAAGGAAAAGACCTCCATTAATATACAGCTGTTTTGAGGTTTCTGTTCCTCGGTTTCTCACAATAGGAAACTTTTTTTTTCCTGGGTGTCATTTTCTTGTCAGTACCAAATTCATATAGTTTGTTTATGTTTTCTTTCCAATGTTCAATAAAATCCATTAACAAATCATCTTGGGGCAGCACGGTGGCTCAGTGGATAGCATTGCAGCGCTGGAGTCCTGGGTTCTAATCCCACCTTGGACAACATCTGCAAGGAGTTTGTATGTTCTCCCCAAGTTGCGTGGGTTTCCTCCGGTTTCCTCCCACATTCCAAAGACATACTGATAGGGAATGTAGATTGTGAGCCCCATCGGGGACAGCGATGATAATGTGTGCAAACTGTAAAGCGCTGCGGAATATGTTAGTGCTATATAAAGATTATTTATTTATTATCTCTTTTCATGTCACCATTTTCTGAGAGCCATAACTAATGTTTTGTGTCAGAAGAGTTGTATAAGGCTTATTTTTTGCAGGATGACTTATTGCTTTCTTGGGTTCAATTTTAAAGTGCACATGATGTTTTCTATTTATAACTTTATTATTTTTTTGGGGTGGTGAAAACAGCAATTTGTGATTTTTTGTTCATGATACAAGTTACGGTAAGTATTGTGACATTTTTATAGCTAGGGTTGTTTTGAATATGGCAATACCAATTATGTCTGTTTTTTTATTATTTTTCGTTTCCCCAGAAAAATCAGAAAGGTGCACCGAACTACTTGTCTACACCATAAGTGCACCAAGTGCCCATGCTTAGTTTTAACAACCATGTTAGACTTCCCTTAAGCAAGCGGTATGAATTACAAAAACAGAACTAAAGGATTGCAATAGCTTACCACTCTGACTTGAACAGAATTGAAATTTTGTAGCAAGGCTTAAAAGAATCAGATTTTGCATAAAAACATACAAATGTATCTGAATTGTAGCAGTTCTGCAAAAAAGAGTGGGCCACAAATCTTCAACTGTGATACAAAAGACTGACTTCAAATTATTGGAATAGTTAAATATTTTATATCAATGGTGGTTATTAGGCTTAAGCACACCTCGAGCTAGCCATTGGACGAGAGTGACATGGTCTCTACAAAAATTCATATTCTTATTTCTACTTTTTGAAAACTCAGTTGAGGGTTATCTGGAGTTGCTATCACAGAAATATCAGAGTGATGACATTCACATGTCAGTGGTTCTGCGTGGTGGTCTAGGATCTCATCGTGCTGTGCCTGTGACCCATATCCATGAGGGCTTTGTGTGGCAGCACGAGACCTGTTATTCTGCTGGGTTTTTCTCCTTCCAACAATGCTGGTTGTCTGAAAGGTCTCGACAGTAGCTTTATAGCTTGATCAAATTAAGAAAATTTCATTAATTTTTTAAAAATTATGCTTAACAGGGATCGATCAGTATTTTATCCTGTAGAAAATGCTCCAACTTAACAAATGCATTTACAAAAGGAGGAAAAAACGTTTTCAAAAGATGTTTTTGCAATTACTTGATTATTATACCTGGGTCTTATAAATGTTTTTTGCCAACGTATGTCAGTAAAGGACAAGAAAATCAAAAAATTATTGTGAGAACAGCAATACCTTCTTGACCCAGGAGCAAAAAGATACTTTGTGTCTTAAGTTGATTTTTGGTCATGGCCCTTTGATACGAATAACCCAGCTTAGCATATTTGTGTTATCTAAGATTCCTCTTCAACTTATCTTTACTTTGCAGTTTCTTTCAGCGGATTTGTCTGCCACACATTATTAATCCGTGAAGTCTTCTTAATTACAGAGGCTTCTTTACAAAGGAGATAAGTGATTTCTGATTATATATTTTATCATAGGCATTATTCCACACTTGCACTATTCATAGTGATTATGATATTCATTGCTTTAGCCTATTTAGTTGATTAAATAGCATGCTTAGGAGAATATAATAGATTTTTATTTAGCTTGGATGATTAACAACAATGGTAAAACATCTGGGAAACATTTTTCCAGTTTAGACTTCCTATAAGTTAGACTTCGGACTATAGCATTACTGTAGATATAGAACCACTATCATTGTTGGAATGCAGCAGAAAATGCTCCAGTCATGATGCTTAATTTAACCTCTTAACGACCGCTGATACACCTTTTAATGGTGGCAATTAAGGGTACTTAAACCACAGCGCTGCTTTTTAACGGCGCTGAGGTTTCAGTGTATAGCGCCCCCCAGCGTCGGAATTTCTCCTGGGTCTCAGCTACTGGGGGTATGATTCAGTTCGGTTTTTAAAGACCCCACTGTTGCTATCGCTGTTATAGTTTATCCCAAAAATGTTATATGGGGTTGAGATCTTGTTGTGGCCAAGTCCTTTCACTTCACTCCAAACTCATCCACCCATGCCTTTGTGCCCCACTGCAGAAAGCAAGGTAAATAGTCACGCGGGAACAAAAAAGGCCCTTCCCAAACTGTCCCCAAAGAGATGGAAGCATAGAATTGTATTTGGCTCCTTCCTGTAGTAATGTCCCTCATTTTGAGCCACTTCCTTTTATAATGTCCCCTATCCTGTCCCCTTTCTGTAATAATGTCCCTCATCATGTGCCTTTCCTGTAATAATGTCTCACATCTGGTGGATTATAAACGCTTTCAATTTTCAAATACTACTCACAGATGACTGTGAAAAAAATGTTTAGGAGGGAATAAATTTGACAAACTGCCTTGATTTCAGTGTGCGCTCTAGAAATAGCTGACTGCTTGGCTAGGAGCTTGATTTTATACACCACACCTGAGATCAATGATAATGAAATATGTTTCAAAACTTTTCATATTTGCTGGGAGTCCAACTGATGGAACCACTGCTGATCATGAGAACCAAGATCCCACAGTCCCCATTGTGAATGAGCAGTAGTGAGCATGTGCAATCATTGCCCTGTACACTGACATTAGGAGTGGTGGTTCTTTAGATGGAAGTATCAGTAGCTGCAGCCCCAGAAAGCCTCGTATTTATCATCTTTCCTGTGGATAGGTGGCAGTTATTGTTTATGGATCAACTGCATTTAAAGGCGTTTGACCACGTTAAACTGGCCCAAAATTTCTCCTCTTCATTTTGGAGATATTACTGTAGCTTGCAGAGTTTTTGTTATTATTTTTGTTAAGTTCAATAAGGTGTTACCATAGATTTTTCTCTAGGGGGATATACTTTTTCCAGTGTATGACAAACTATTTCTTTATTATTTGTCTCTACACTTACAGTATGTGTTGAGTTTTCTTAAAGGTATCAGACCTCCTAAGTCATCTCTATAGCATGTTATCAGTCTGAAAAAAACATATACCATACAGATACGGCCTTCCCAAACCCTGTCTGATGACAAATGCACTAGCAGGATGCAACAGGCCTCCACTAATAAAGGCAAGGGGCAGCACAGGTGCACGCTACTGATAAAAACAGCCAACCCCACACCTACCAGATTATGGAGGGGTTGGATGCCTAGTAGAAAACAATTGCACACTAATAGGGCTTGCATAGGACACCAGTCACACAGGTAAATGTGATGCAAAGTGTCTAGCATCCTGCTAGTACATTTATCATCAGACAGGGTTTGAGAAGGCCGTATCTGTATGGTATGTGTTTTTTTGAATTTTTCTATGTTAGCTGTTTTTGATATTAGTGTTAGGACTCGCAAGCATGAGGACCCTAGACGTTGGGTTGCGAGCTTATCTATTCTGGCCAAAATATTAACCAATACCTCATTTAATGTATTTATCATATACATTAATTTTTTGCACTTTTTATCATATCATTTTTTGAAGGATGCAGCTAGGCCTCTTTTTGTTGGCTTGGTTCATTAGGGTGTCTGTCACTGTGTGGTGCATATTATAGTGCTGGGCAGCCCGCCTGCTAATACCATGGGCGTCATTAATAGGCTGCAAGCCAGACACTGTGCATCACACTTACCTGTGTGACTGGCGTCCTATGCAAGCCCTATTAGTGTGCAATTTTTTTCTACTGGGCAGCCTACCCCTCCATAATCTGGTAGGTGTGGGGTTGGCTGTTTTTATCAGTAGCGTGCACCTGTGCTGCCCCTTGCCTTTATTAGTGGAGGCCTGCTGTATCCTGCTAGTGCATTTGTCATCAGACAGGGTTTGGCAAGGCCGTATCTGTAAGGTATATGGTTTTTTAATTTTTCTATGTTACATGTAATCAGTCTGCCCTCCTGGTCCTCATGTCTCACACTGGTAATGTCCCCTTTCATTTAGAATAATCTCGAGGCACTTTGTAAAAATGACACTACTACTGGATCCAAAACCAAATCAGTGAAACTCTGACTTGTTAGTGAACCTGTAATGAAGACTAGGGATATCTGGCTACTGTAAGTTATGCCACTCCACACACAAATCCTAGAAGTAGGACTGGTGTGATGTTTCCTGGTCAAGATCTCATGAAGTTGCCCATGTGGTCTCCAGACCAATCTCTGGTCATCATTGCATCCAAGACAAAAATTGGACTCACTGCTGATGATGATAGAGCTCCATAGCAGCCTGCATTGCCATCTTGTCCTACACTTGGAGTGGGGAACCTTTTATCGGCCAAGGGCCATTTTGATATTGATAAAATCATTCATGGCCCGTACAAAATTATCAACTTGAAAATTAAATTATCTTGCTATATTTAGTCAAACAATTAACTCATCACTAATGTGAACTGCTTCTCTTTGGTGAGGTCTATGATGTTAGGTGGTAAGGATGATGTTGTTCTTGCAACAGCTTTTCCAGATTTACATCGGTCTGGAGTGCAGTTGACTTTTTAAGATTACATTCATGTTACATTTATAGAACTCAAGCAGTGGGAGATTTGCAGTATAAACATCACATATCACATAGGAGACCCCGAGACTGCCTTATGAATCAAAGGAAGCAATACTGATTGACAATGATTTTCACATGCTGTTGTGCAAATGGAATAGACAACAGATGGAAATTATTGGCAATTATCAAGACACCCTCAATAAAGAAGTGGTTCTGCAGGTGGGGACTAAAGACCACATCTCAGTACCAATGCTTTCTGGCTGATGTTTTGGTCACTTTTGAATGTTGGTTGTGCTTTCACATTAATTGTAGCATGAGATGGACTCTACAACCCACACAAGTGGCTCAGGTAGTGCAGCTCATCCAGGATGGCACATCAATGTGAGCTTTGGTAAGAAGGTTTGCTGTCTGTCAGCGCAGTGTCCAGAGACTGGAGGCGCTATCAGGAGACAAGCCAGTGCCCCAGGAGATGTGGAAGGGCCGTAGGAGGGCAACAACCCAGCAGCAAGACCGCTAACTCCGCCTTTGTGCAAGGAGGAACAGGAGGAGCACTGCCAAAGCCCTGCAAAATGACCTCCAGCAGGCCACAAATGTGCATATGTCTGCACAAACGGTTAGAAACCGACTCCATGAGGATGGTCTTAGTGCCCGACGTCCACAGAAGGGGGTTGTGCTCACATCCCAACACCATGCAGGATGCTTGGCATTTGCCGCAGAACACCAGGATTGGCAAATTCGCCACTGGCTCCTTGTGCTCTTCATAGATGAAAGTAGGTTCACACTGAGCACATGTGACAGATGTGACAGAGTCTGGAGATGCCGTGGAGAGCGATCTGCTGCCTGCAACATCCTTCAGCATGACCGGTTTGGCAGTGGGTCAGTAATGGTGTGGGGTGGCATTTCTTTGGAGGGCCGCACAGCCATCCATGTGCTTGCCAGAGGTAGCCTGACTGCCATTAGTTACCAAGATGAGATCCTCAGACCCCTTACTGGTGCGGTTGGCCCTGGGTTCCTAATGCAGGGCAATGCCAGACCTCATGTGGCTGGAGTGTGTCAGCAGTTGCTGCAAGATGAAGGCATTGAAGCTATGGACTGGCTCGCCCGTTCCCCAGACCTGAATCCGATTGAGCACATCTGGGACATCATGTCTTGCTCCATCCACCAACGTCACGTTGCACCACAGATTGTCCAGAAGTTGGCAAATGCTTTAGTCCGGGTTTGGGAGGAGATCCCTCAGGAGACCATCCACCGCCTCATCAGGAGCATGCCCAGGCGTTGCACAGTAGGGAGGTCATACAGGCACATGAAGGCCACACACAATACTGAGCATCTTTTCCTTGTCATGAGGCATTTCCACTGAAGTTGAATCAGCCTGTAATTTAATTTTCCACTTTGATTTTGAGTATCATTCCAAATCCAGACCTCCATGGGATATTCATTTTGATCTACATTAATAATTCATACGTTTTATTGTTCTGAACACATTCCAGTATGCAATGAATAAAATTTGCAAGTGGAATATTTCATTCAGAGATATCTAGGATGTGGTATTTTAGTGTTAACTTTTGAAATTGTGTGTTTATTATGTGTCAAGAAACACAGGTTATTGTTTGTATGAAACTTTAATGTTGACTTTTGAGGTGATGTTTGTTGTAACTTGTTGTCTGGTATCTTTCCATGCAAGGACTCAGGGTCACTGAACAATGGATGTTTGCTAAATATGTTGATTGACCATTGTGTGGGTCCTGTGGCTTGTTGACCTGCAAAACAGAGGAAAACAAACTATGCAGATTGATTAAATGCTCAAACAATGCAAGTTAATCTCATCACACCTTCTCTTTGACCTATGGATGATGGCTTGAAGGACAACAGTTGTGAACTATATGAGGGGAATATGCCTCTGTAACAAGAGGATCAGAGACTCTTTGCAAAACCACAACCAGGAACATTCCACATGACAGCAGTCAGGACATCATGGCTCCATCATGTGAAACGCAGATTTGACATTCTACAGGATGTCAGCTTAGGGTACCATAGGCCCCACTGAAAGAATACAGATCTTCTCCATTGACCATCACTGAACTCATGGATACATTTGGAGAAGCCAGGATTGGGACCCACCGGTCACCTGACTCCATGGAGATGTTCGCAGAAGCCAGGTTGTGACCCTCTGGTCTCCTAGTCACTTATTGCAATGGACTGTCAGCTTCCTAAGTTTGTCATTACCTCCTCTCTGTGTGTGCCACCGGTGGGGATATTTGGCCCTGGAAACTCCAAAGTCGCAGCTGTTCTGATCCTGGCATGTCAGCAGAGGGGTGAGACTCTGTCATTTTGCACAATTTTGGGTATTTTTCTTGGACTGTTCTATATGTTACACTCTGTTACACTCTGGTGTTCAATACAGTATTGCCACTCTGTTTTACCCTCACCCTGCGTTGTCTGAGTAGTATAATGCCCACAAGCAAAGAAGAGCTGGCGTTCAGTGGGATGAGCCCAGTGTCAGACTGAAGAACATTGAGCCCACCAGAATATTTTGATTCTGAAGGCCCACCTCTCTCCCCCGCTCTAGAGGCCAAAAGCAGCTTCAAGGTTTACACTATTAACTCTCCTGAAGTAGAAGTCAGGACCTACCAGAGGATTCTCCTGTTCTTTGGTGGACCAGTCCAACCCTGGATGAGCCCTTGCCCATGTGGTCTCAGGCCAGTGTACTAGAGCACCTACTGACCCCCAATATCTCCACAACATACATAGGGACAGACCTTTCAGTTTGGTTGAGTTGGGTAGGATGAACTGCCCCAAACTAGTTATCCGAGATGTATAGACCCCAGCTGTCTTTTCAAAGCATGTTTTCTCTGATATGCTGCAGCATTTCAGAGTAAATTATAAACGCCTGCAATACCGCATCCAGTGACTCATTCATGGTGCTCCTGTATGAATCTTCTTCAATCAGGTTCACTTTATTACAATTTTGTTAGGAATTTCTTCTGCTACTCCTCTTTTTTGTTTGTTTGCAGTGCATACAACGTCTCAGGTCACATATGTAAATGCAATTATGAAACACATATACTGTGAATACATACTTAGTTATACTATCCCTAAACAGACATCTACTATATATATCTTGCTCCAAGGCTATTGCTCTTATCAATCACTTTTATGAAATAAAATGCACAATGTTATCTTCCCAGTTCTCTTCCTTCACTTTTAGCTATTTTTACTGTTTTGTGTGGCTTTATGTTAGTTTTAAATGGTTTACAAAATTTTTGTACGTTGGTGTTTTTATGTTTTTATTCATTGGATTTTGTATTTTATACCCCTAGGGGGCAGCATGTTACCTTGGCAGAGCAGCACTACACTACATAATTCATATGTTTTGAAATTCGTTTTACCATGAAGAGAGAATCTTACTGAGAGAGCGGATTATGGTCATCACACAAATACTTTGAAGAAGCGGTAAAAGTAATACATTGTTCTTCACAAATCTGCCAGCATATCTTTATCTTTTATATTCATAGGAGAAATACTGTATGTAACATAATATAACTGTCACAGTTTTGACTCTTTGGTTATAGCTCAGAAAGACATACCCATGATTTTTCAGCTCATAGGCCCCAATTCATCATTTCTATTTTTTTAAAGTCACCTTTCTTTTCTGTCTGGTAGTTTTTGTTGCCGTTTTGTGCCAAATTCTTCAAAATGGCGCATGTGCTTTATGAATGGCGCAAAATAGAAATGTTATTTCTTCTGGTTTTGACCAGTTTTGCCAATTTTTAGCACAAAAAGTAGCACATTTCGCAAACTGTGCCAAAATAAAAGATACATATATATCTAAACATACTGTATGTATTTAAAGTCTTATTTGATCAATTTGTCAAAACATTGTATAAAGCAGCAATGACTTAAAAATCTGAAAATTAGCGAAGCAATAAGACAACTATAAAGAAGATGAAAATCCTGCGATGAATTTGTCACTAATTGAAAGGTTTTCAAGCCAAAAAAAGGCAAAAATGTAATGATGAATTAATCGACATTGATCTAAAGGTGAAAATAATATTGTGCCATACAACAACTATGTGGTTCAGCTTTACAAGGCCAATACATTCTAAAGGCACACTCACACCCCCATATTTTTCATCTTAGTGCGATCTAACAAAATATTGGATTTCACCCAATCGTGGACATTTTCGATATTTTTACTTTGAAAAAAATCACAGCATGGGCCTGATTCTCCCAAAACTACAGCCATCTGCACCTGCCCTAATTATGAAGGGACAATACAAAGTGAAAGCAGGAAAATGTCACATACACTGTATGTATTATGTACTGCACATTTAAAGGGGTTGGCCACTTTATTCTACCAGGATTTTGTGGTACTAATTAGAAATGATTAAATCCATTCATAGAAAATCTAATTTCAGTAGAATTGTCTGAAATCTTCAGGTCCCACCAAATTCAAACAATGTGTGATTCAATCAAATTTGTGCAAATCGCCAAAAACGGCCGCCACCATTTTGCACATTGTAGTAGATTGCATCTAGTGATGAGCGAATATACTCGTTACTCGAGATTTCCCGAGCATGCTCGGGGGTCCTCCGAGTATTTGTTAGTGCTCGGAGATTTCGTTTTCATCACCTCAGCTGAATGATTTACATCTACTAGCCAGCATAAGTACATGTGGGGGTTGCCTGGTTGCTAGGGAACCCCCACATGTACTTATGCTGGCTAACAGATGTAAATCATTCAGCTGAGGTGAGGAAAACGAAATCTCCGGGCACTAAAAAATACCCGGAGGTAATCCGAGCATGCTCGGGAAATCTCGAGTAACGAATATATTCGCTTGTCACTAATTGCATCTGTGACGGACTGATCCACAGGTTTCCCCAACATGTCTTGCAGCTGTACGACCGTCTCTCACTTTCGGCACTAAAGGCCATCCCTCACTTGTATCAGATCCTACTAAAAGCCTGCTAAGAAATAGGCGGCACAGCTAATAGCCCTCATTACACAGCGCACTCCACACTAAGGTTACATTCCCACGATGAGTTTTTCACAGAAAAAAAACGCAGCATCTTACAGTTACAATAAAGTGGATGGGATTCCTAGAAATCTCATGCCCGTTGTGATTTCTAAGTGACGTAAACCGACATGCGGTGCGTTTTTAAAAGAGCGGCGTATAAATTCCTCCTGTTAGTACGCCGAGTTTTATGTGTGAATTTTTACAACAGAATCACATCAGTAGTGGAAAATCTCCAAGTTCAAAAATGCAGAAGCATTTCTGATGCGTTGTTTTTTCATGCATTTTTATCATGGGAACGTGGCCTAATAGTTTCTCATTTCTCATCTCTACTGCCTTAGTTTTTTCCCACTTTTCTTTCCTCTTATAGTTAACTTTACATGATTTAACATGGTACACATTTTCTAGAACCATTACGGAAAACAGACACAGGATTCACATGTCCATAAGGACATATGGAGTATCATGACTAGCACACCTTGTCCTGCGCCAGAAATGTCTCCTTCTCTCTTTCTCACATCTAATCTGCCACTTCCTGAGGTCACATAAATACTATAAAACAAGCAGAAGACACTAGTAGGAAACCTGACATTATCATTTCAGGAAAATTAAACTACCTGCAAATTGCTGCAAATCAAATTTGAGGGGAAAAAAATTGCCAAACCTGGTGAATTTGAATTCTAAAAGTTTTGCTCATACCTAGTACTAATATATAAGTATTAGAAGTTTTCCTCCTGAACTTATTAATGAAACATTTTTCACAGGATATACAGCTACTTGTCTAGGGGCATATGACCAAAACCTGTTCTTCAACTCCTCCAATTGAATTAAAGCTTTCCAATGAACAGTGGTTTTCAATTGGAGGAGGCTGATGGGCAGATCTACAGTTAGCAGTCAAGTGGGTGGTCCTACTCAGGGATTGTACTCAGCCTTCTATGTCTGACTGTAGATACAGTGATAGAGACTACAAATTAGGTGCACTTGCAAAAAAAAGGTTTTCCAGGTTTTGGAAAACCACTCTTTCCCTGCTAAGATTTGCCTGGAAAAAAAAAAGCAAATGACGCTTTACTCAGCAATGAGCCTCTGCAGCTGCTGCTCCAAGTTACTGTTCTTGTCTGCAGCACTGACATGGTGATTAGGGTATTTTTCTACGTAAAACGCATATGCATTGCATTTTTTTTTAAAATGCAAAGTTTTAACTACTTTGTTTGGTACCAGGTGACATAATGTCGACAATCCTGCAGCCAATCAGTGCATACAACAATTCTAAGCTATTGGTACCATAAGCTGATCTCATATATTAGCTGCACATCGCCAGCACTGCAAACAATGACAGACACCAGAAGTAGTAGTGGACCCAGAAGAGGTGAGTAACGCTCAGTTTTGTTATTTTTTAAACAAACTGCAGCCAGGAAAAAGGGTTATTCCAAAACCCCAAAATCCCGTTAAAGGAAATTTGTCAGCAGATTTTTGCTATCTCATCTGAGAGCAGTATGATGTAGGTAAAGAGACCCTGAATCCAGCAATGTATCATTTAGATTACCGCATCTGCCACAGAACACCAGGATTGGCAAACTCGCCACTGGCTCCCTGTGCTCTTCCCAGATGAAAGCAGGTTCACACTGAGCACATGTGACAGACATGACAGAGAATGGAGATGCCTTGGAGAGCGATCTGCTGCCTGCAACATCCTTCAGCATGACTGATTTGGCAGTGGGTCAGTAATGGTATGGGATGGCATTTCTTTGGATGGCCGCACATCCCTCCATGTACTCGCCAGAGGTAGCCTGACTGCCATTAGGTACCGAGATGAGATCCTCAGACCCCTTGTGAGACCATATGCTGGTGCGGTTGGCCCTGGGTTCCCCCTAATGCAGGACAATGCCAGACCTCATGTGGCTGGAGTGTGTCAGCAGTTCCTGCAAGATGAAGGCATTGAAGCTACGGACCGGCCCGCCCATTCCCCAGACCTGAATCCGATTGAACACATCTGGGACATCATGTCTCGCAACATCCACCAACGTTGCACCACAGACTGTCCAGGAGTTGGCAGATGCTTTAGTCCAGGTCTGGGGGGAGACCCCTCAGGAGACCATCCCCCACCTCATCAGGAGCATGCCCAGGCATTGTAGGGAGATCATACAGGCACCTAGAGGCCACACACACTACTGAGCATAATTTCCTTGTCTTGAGGCATTTCCACTGAAGTTGGATGAGCCTGTAACTTATTTTTCCACTTTGATTTTGAGCATCATGCCAACTACAGACCTCCGTGGGATATTAGTTGCGATTTACGTTGATCATTTTTAGGTTTTATTGTTCTCAACACATTCCACTATGTAATGAATAAAGATTTACAACTGAAATATTTCATTCAGTGATATCTAGGATGTGGGATTTTAGTGTTCTCTTTATTTTTTTGAGCAGTGTATATCGCCCATACATTGCACAATATTTCCAACCTGGCATAGTCCCTTTAATTTAGAGCTGCTTTAATCTACTGCATTAGTTATGTCCACAGAGAGATGTGTATATTGCTTGATGTGTGCACTAACAGTTTCTTATTTCTTGAATATTGTATAACCTTACATTGAGACAAACACTTTGGCTAAACTTGTGCTTTTCTAATGGTTGTATTTACTATGGCATTTTCCAGCTAGTCCATTCCAACTATGACTCTTTACTCCTGGAAAACATTGATGCTTTCATTTGAAGAAAAATGAATAAAAATAACCTTTTCCTATACACCACAGAAGCATTCGCAATGTAAATCACATCTTGTAAACTTAAAGGAATTTTTTTTATTAGCCGCCACGTTGCCAGTAAAAAAATATATCACATAAAAAAGGAAATCAAATACATTGCTTTGTGGTTATTGTGAGATTATTCTAGATTTTCTTTTTAGTTATAATGAGTAAAAGGTCTTACAGTTGTAGAAAAACTTTACTGCGAAAATGTGCAATTTAGCAAAAGGTATGGTATATGATTAAAGTGATTAAACATTTGCTATGTGTTTATGTTATTTCACATTTTATTTTGCCTTTTTCTCCTGTAAGTTTATAGCTTTGGCAATTTTCTGACTAGTTGCACAAACAATTTCATCATTTTCACACCTCTGGAACTTAATTAGGATTTCCTGTGGGTCATTTAGATAATATTATGGACTGGTGCCATTTAAAAGGTGAGTGAACTAACGGTGCCTGGAATCCCACTGAGTAAAATTATATGGTGTAGTCTGTCAACATGACAGCAGGAGGAATAGAAATTAGGGATTGAAGGAACTCTAAGCCTAGAAATAAATGTTGTCATTGAACAGCAGAGAAAATTACCTACATAGTTTGTAAATCTGCAAAATTGTATGAAGCCACTGAAATACCAATTTGTTAGAATCTTGCAAAGAACACATTTTAGTTATTTATGGTGCCTTCCATCTTTTTTGGCAGATTGTAAATGGGGTGGTATTTAGTCCTTGGTAGTCCCAAGTGTTCCTGTCTCCAGTCGCAGACAGAGCAGTGGAAGAAGAAGGTTCCTTTCCAAACCAGTGTCTTACATCTGGACCCAAGGATATGAGTCGGAGAAGACCAGGACTTATTCATTTTCTTGTAAACACTGTGCAAATTAACAACTGTAAAAAGTTTTGCAACACTATGGATGTATTTATACACAGCAGATTTCTGCGACAGTCCCTCCTAAATGGACCTCCCAAAAATTCATGATGTTGTATCGGGCACAAACCAGTAACAACAGTGTCACTATTTTTTTTTTTTGAGAAAATATACATTAATGTAAAATACAGAACATCCACTCCGTGGAAGAGAAGCAGTTCCAGCAGGATGAAGAAAATGGGCAATATCACTGATTGTAGGGCTGCAACAGCTATGTCCGTGTGTGTAAGGACTTGGACTGTATATCTGTTTCTGTTTGCTGTTTGCCCTCAGTTCAGTTACTTTTGCCCTTACCTAAGATGGAGTCATTGGCCTCACGGGGGCATCTTGTTTCCTGTCAGATTTTCCTTTTTCCTGTCTGTGGTGCATTTAAGAGAGCTCTTTATATATACTCATTGCTTGAGTATCTTGTTCCTGACTTGTGATCAAGCTGGAAGAACTGCTATCTTGCTGGTTTCTTCGTTACTTTGGGATACCCCGTCTGTCTCCGGTTCTACATCTCTTCATTGCAAAGACTTGTTTCCCTGGATCTGCTCTGCACTCGTCTCTGCCGCTGGACTGCTCCCTGCTAGGAGGCCTGGTCTGGTCTCCAGGTCTCTGGACCTGACATACTTGGACTTCCACGGTCTGTACACGTGCTTACTGCCTATCCAGCTCTCTCTGCTACTAACCTGCTGTCTCATAGCTGTTTACCTGCATATCATTTTAAATATTCTTGAACTCTTAAGGTACCGTCACGCTCAGCAACTTTGCAACGAGAACGGCAACGATCTCATTGTGTTTGACATGCAGCAGCAATCTGGATCCCGCTGTGACATCGCTGGTCGGATCTAGAAGTCCAGAACTTTATTTCATCATCAGTTTGGCGTGTATCGTCATGTTTGACATGAAAAGCAACGATGCCAGCAATGTTTTACATGGAGCTAACAACCAGCGAGAACGATAAGTGAGTCGCCATTACGTCACTGGATCGCTCCTGCATTGTTCTGGAGCTGCTGTATTTGACGTCTCTACAGCGACCTAAACAGCGACGCTCCAGCGATCGGCTCGTTGTCTATATCGCTGCAGCGTCGCTGAGTGTGTCGGTACTTTTAACCTATGGTCTCTCGGCCTCTTTTCTGAACCATGATACTGATTGCCACTGCACTTAGCACTAAGTTTATTACAGAATACTCAAGCCCAAAAAATGGAGATCTCTGGGTCAGATTCTATGGAGGTGCGAATGAAAAAACTTTGCTCATTTGTCTCTGGACTTCATGGGGAGCTGCAGGCTATAAAAACTAAACTTGGGACATTAGAATCGCAAACTAATCACAATGCGAATGTGGACGATACGTCTATTCAGGCCTTAAGGTACCGTCACACATAACGATATCGTTAACGATATCGTTGCTTTTTGTGACGTAGCAACGATGTCGTTAACGAAATCGTTAAGTGTGACAGCGACCAACGATCAGGCCCCTGCTGGGAGATCGTTGGTCGCTGGGGAAAGTCCAGGACTTTATTTTGTCGCTGGATCTCCCGCTGACATTGCTGAATCGGCGTGTGTGACACCAATTCAGCGATGTCTTCACTGGTAACCAGGGTAAATATCGGGTTACTAAGTGCAGGGCCGCGCTTAGTAACCCGATATTTACCCTGGTTACCATTGTAAATGTAAAAAAACAAACACTACATACTTACATTCCGGTGTCTGGTCAGGTCCCTCGCCGTCAGCTTCCCGCACTGACTGGTGAGCGCCGGCCGGCTGTAAAGCACGCTGTGCAGCGGTGACGTCACCACTGTACTTTACGGCCGGCGCTCAGTCAGTGCGGGAAGCTGAAGGCGAGGGACCTGACCAGACACCGGGAATGTAAGTATGTAGTGTTTGTTTTTTTACATTTACAACGGTAATCAGGGTAAACATCGGGTTACTAAGCGCGGCCCTGCGCTTAGTAACCCAATGTTTACCCTGGTTACCCGGGGACTTCGGGATCGTTGGTCGCTGGAGAGCTGTCTGTGTAACAGCTCTCCAGCAACCAAACAGCGACGCTGCAGCGATCGACATCGTTGTCAGTATCGCTGCAGTGCCGCTTAGAGTGACGGTACCTTTAGTATCTCGACTTTCAAATGTGGAGACTACAGCTGCAACCATGGTATCTGCTCCAATCCCGGCTCCTGGTCCGGCTTTTCCTAAACTCCCCCCATTCAGGTTTGGTGGTGAAAGAGAGAAATTTTGAGGGTTTTTGAATCAATGTCAGCTGTATTTCTCTGCACGTGCTGCCCAGTTTGCAACTGATCGGGATAAAGTGTTGACCATAATTATGTTGCTAACAAACAAAGCGTTAGCCTGGGCTAATCCACTGATTGAGACTAATGATGTGTGCCTGAATTCCCTGAAAGACTTTACTGCAGCAATGTGTCAAATGTTTGATGACCCTAATCGGAGTATCACAGCTAAAACCGCATTACTGACACTACGTCAGGGGAAGCGTCCTGTTGTGGAATACGCAATGGAGTTTCGGAAATGGATGCTGGATACTACATGGTGCGATTCAGCGAAATATGCAGTATTTAGAAGAGGTTTATCTGCTTCCATCAAAGATGAACTAGCTCGAGGTGAATCACCTACTAACTTGACTGACTTTATACATCATTGCATTCGGATTGATATTCGTCTTACCGAACGTCGCCAAGAAAAATGGGCCGATGCTAATCGTAATAACTTTATGCCTTTTCCATCCACCAAGGAGGCGCTGACTAAGACTTTATCTCAGACAGAGCTGGAACCTATGCAGGTTGACGTAGTACGTGGGAAACACATCGATGCACATAAAGAATATCGTTTTAAGGAGAATTTATGTTTTTACTGCGGTAAATCGGGTCATTATATTTCAGAGTGCCCCGGGAAAAATCGCAAGTCCGCAGCTGCGGTAACTGGACCTACCTTCAGTGTGTTCTCTTCCACACAGACAGGAAATATCTGCTGAAAACTTTGATTTTCCTGATGACTCATCAGTAACATCATCACCTGTGGACATAGCTTTACTTTCCGTAAGTTGTACCACAGCAAGGAGGGATTTGCTCTGTTGCGTTTCATCAAAATTTGGGTGTGTTCCTGCTGGATCACCTGCTCCGCCACGATAGACTCTGGAGCTTGCAGCAATCTTATGGACATCTTTTCTGCTGAAAAACATGGCATTCGCTCACGAAAAAGAGACTCTCCGGTCTTTATGGAAACCGTGGACGGGTCTCCACTAATTTCTGGACCTGTGAAACTCGAAACAGTCCCATTAAAGATCCGTATGGGCGCGGATCATTCTGAAAATATGTCCTTTTTGTTGATTTCATCTCCCAATTTTCCTATTATTTTAGGTTTGCCCTGGTTGCGGCTGCAAAATCTGACTATCAATTGGACAACAAAAGAATTACAGTTTCCAAATGAATCAGCATTGTCCGGAGAGCTGGCTCCAGTGAAGACAGCAGTCACGGTCGACTCGACATTGCTGGTAGAGTATCGGGATTTTAGTGATGTGTGTGACAAAAAAAATGCGGATAAATTACCGCCACATCAGCATTATGACTGTCCCGTGGAATTATTGCCTGGTGCCGCGATTTCTTTCGGGAGTATTTATCCATTGTCTGTGCCAGAATTAAAAGCTCTCAAGGAATACATAGATGAAAACCTAGCTAAGAGGTTTATACGACCATTTTCCTCCCAAGCAGGTGCTCCAATCTTCTTTGTCAAAAAGGAAGATGGCTCACTCCGACCATGCATTGATTACCGGGAGCTCAACAAAATCACAATCAGAAACTCTTATCCACTTTCACTAATTCCCGAATTACTTGAGAGAGTGCGACATGCCAAAATCTTCACAAAATTGGATCTTCGTGGAGCGTACAATCTAGTAAGGATTCGTCCTGGCGATGAGTGGAAAACGGCTTTTTGGTCGCGTTATGGGCATTTTGAGTATCTCGTTATGTTTTTCGGCCTTCGTAACGCACCGGCTACATTCTAGCATTTGGCGAATTATAATTCAGGGATATACTCGATATTTTTGTTGTAATTTATTTGGATGACATTTTGATTTTTTCCAGCAATATGGAGGACCATCAGCGACACATGAAAATGGTTTTGGATCGTATACGGCAGAATCACTTATACATCAAATTGGAGAAATGTGAGTTTCACAAAACAGAAAAACAGAAATTCAATTCTTGGGATATGTTATTTCTCCCCAGGGTCTCAGTATGGACACAAGCAAGACACAAGCCATTCAGGAGTGGCCAACTCCTAAGTCGGTGAAGGAAGTGCAGCGATTCATCGGATTCGCCAATTTTTACAGACGCTTTATTAAAAAATTTTCAGTGATTGTTGCGCCCATGACTCAGTTAACCCAGAAGAAGACGCCATTTGTCTGGTCTCCTCAAGCTCAAACAGCATTTTCGACTTTGAAATCTAGATTTCCGACAGCTCCCATTCTTGTCCACCCTGATCCAGACAAGGCCTTCATAGTGGAAGTGGATGCCTCGGACTGTGCTGTAGGGGCCATACTTTTGCAAAGAGCAGGTGAGAAAGATCTCTTGCATCCGTGTGCCTTTCTCTCGCAAAAATTGTCACCCGCAGAAAAGAATTATGATGTTGACAATAAGGAACTGTTAGCCATCATAACTGCTTTTAAGGAAAGGAGACATCTGTTACAAGGAGCATCCCAAAAGATTGTTATACTCACGGATCATCGGAATCTCGAATTCATGAGGTCGGCAAGATGTCTGAAACCTAGACAGGCTCGGTGGAATCTTTTTCTTAATCAATTTGATTTTGTCATTTCCTACAGGCCGGGCTCGCGTAATAAGAAGGCTGATGCACTATCCAGGATTCATTTAGATGAAGCAACTTCAGCTTCGTCTTCAAGGACCATTCTTTCTAAGAAAAACTTTGTAAGCGTCTTGCATAATCAGGATCTTCTAACTGAGATTAAGGAAGCTTATGCTGCGGATTCGCTTTTGAGTCAACCACCCACTCAGGTAAATCTGACTTTCAAGAATGGACTTTGGTTTCAAGGACAGCGTTTGTATATCCCAGAAACAGTAGAACTGAGTGTGTTGAAATTAATGCATGACTTAGTTTGCCGGTCATAGGGGAGTTCAGAAGACTCAGGAATTTCTGTCTCGTTTTTTCTGGTGGCCGACTTTTCGGAAAGATGTTCTTCGGTATGTCTCATTATGTGAGGTATGTGCCAAGTCAAAAGTTCCTCATTCTTCACCTACTGGACTGTTGCAACCTCTGCCTGTTCCATTCCATCCCTGGGGCTCTATTTCAATGGATTTTATTGTGGAGTTGCCTTTGTCACAGGAAAAAACCACGATTCTTGTAGTAGTTGAGCGGTTGACGAAAGCTGCTCATTTTATTCCCTGTGCTGGTATCCCAACAGCTAAGCAAACAGCGGATCTTGTTGTGCAAAATGTTTTTCGTTTACACGGAGCTCCGGATGAAGTAATATCTGATCGTGGGGTTCAATTCGCCTCACGGTTCTGGCAAAGCTTCTGTGCTGCTCTGGACATCAAAGTAAAATTATCATCTGCTTTTCATCCACAGTCTAACGGCCAAACAGAGCGAACCAACCAAACTTTGGAGCAGTATCTGCGTTGCTACGTGTGTCATCTTCAAGACGATTGGGTGAGTCTACTGCCGTTGGCCGAGTTAATGTATAACAACTCTCAGAATGCTTCCACCAAATTATCTCCGTTCTTTGCTAACAAGGGATATCATCCCAGTATTCTCCCTCGACTCCCCATAGAAATGTCTGTGCCTGCGGTTGCTGACCGCATTGAATCTTTACAGCAAAATTTGGACGTTCTAAAGAATACAACAAATTTAATAAAGGGGATGGGAGAACTACAATACCCAGATAGATTAGCGAAATTAGGATTATTTAGTCTAGAAAAAAGACGACTGAGGGGCGATCTAATAACCATGTATAAGTATATAAGGGGACAATACAAATATCTCGCTGAGGATCTGTTTATACCAAGGAAGGTGACGGGCACAAGGGGGCATTCTTTGCGTCTGGAGGAGAGAAGGTTTTTCCACCAACATAGAAGAGGACTCTTTACTGTTAGGGCAGTGAGAATCTGGAATTGCTTGCCTGAGGAGGTGGTGATGGCGAACTCAGTCGAGGGGTTCAAGAGAGGCCTGGATGTCTTCCTGGAGCAGAACAATATTGTATCATACAATTATTAGGTTCTGTAGAAGGACGTAGATCTGGGGATTTATTATGATGGAATATAGGCTGAACTGGATGGACAAATGTCTTTTTTCGGCCTTACTAACTATGTTACTATGTTACTATGTTACCTTAGTTTCAGCACAGGAAAGATTCAAAAAGGCAGCAGACAGATTCCGTAAGCCAGCACCAACATACAAGGTAGGAGACATGGTCTGGCTCTCAACAAAAAACTTGAAACTCAGAATTTTGACTTCCAAGTTGGGGCAAAAATATGTTGGCCCATATAAGATCAGTGGTATTGTGAGTCCTGTAGCCTGTCGACTCAAGTTGCCTAACTCTCTAAGAATTCATCCTGTTTTCCATGTTTCCCTGCTTAAACCAGCAGTGCCTAATTCTTTTCCCGGACGCACCTCTGCTCCTCCTGATCCAGTCCTCATTGACGGGCAAGAGGAATTTGTTGTGGAGAAAATCTTGGATTCACGGATTCATAGGAGACGTCTTCAGTATCTGGTGAAATGGCAGGGATATTCGGCTGAAGAAAATTCCTGGGAACCTCTGGAGAACATCCATGCTCCCCATCTGATCAGAATGTTTCACAGCAGATACCCCAATTAACCAGATTTGAGATCGTCCATAGGACGTCTTTTAAGAAGGGAGTAATGTAAGGACTTGGACTGTATATCTGTTTCTGTTTGCCGTTTGCCCTCAGTTCAGTTACTTTTGCCCTTACCTAAGATGGAGTCATTGGCTTCACGGGGGCCATCTTGTTTCCTGTCAGATTTTCCTTGTTCCTGTCTGTGGTGTATTTAAGGGAGCTCTGTATATATACTCATTGCTTGAGTATCTTGTTCCTGACTTGTGATCAAGCTGGAAGAACTGCTATCTTGCTGGTTTCTTCATTACTTTGGGATACCCCGTCTGTCTCTGGTTCTACATCTCTTCATTGCAAAGACTTGTTTCCCTGGATCTGCTCTGCACTTGTCTCTGCCGCTGGACTGCTCCCTGCTAGGAGGCCTGGTCTGGTCTCCAGGTCTCTGGACCTGACATACTTGGACTTCCACGGTCTGTACATGTGCTTACTGCCTATCCAGCTCTGTCTGCTACTAACCTGCTGTGTCATAGCTGTTTACCTGCATATCAATATACCGTATTTTTCCGACCATAAGACGCACTTTTTTTCCTCCAAATTTGGGAGGAAAGTGTGGGTGCGTCTTATGGTACGGATGTAGCATGTGGGGAGGGGGGCAGCAGTGAGTGGGATCGCACTGTTATCCCACTTCAGGATGCCCCGCTGCCCAGAATCACCGCTGGGGAAACCATGTGGTCCCGATGATTAAGTGCAGTGAATATTCATTAGCGGCTCCCCGCCCACCTGAGCTGTGAGCCTGGAGCAGCAAATGAATACTGCACTTAAGCAGGGACACACATGGCTTCTCCAGCGCTGATTCCTGCAGCAGCTAGTGAGGTCTGTGTGTCCGGGGGAGGAGGAGGCAGCAGCAGCAGGGGCCAGAGGAGAGAGGAGATCGCTGCATACCTGCCTGCCATGCCTGGGCTGGACACTGAGTGCTGTGCACAAACAGGACCTGTTTGATGTCAGGAGTGGGCGGGCTGGAGCATCACATGGCAGCTCAGAGCCTTCCCTCTTCTTGACATCATCACAGGTCCTTCAGGCTCTCCACTAGAATCTGCAGCTTCCTCATAACCTGTGCTGTGGAAAGAAAACGAGGGAAGGCTCTGTGTGCAGTCATGGGATGCTTTTACCTCACCACAGTGTGGCTGGCTGCCACATTTAAGAGGTTAGTCTTTACAAAACACAATAAAGCACTCTGCCACTCCTTTGGTGAACTATAACTCCCAGCATGTCATAGGATCTGCAGGACATGCTGGGGGTTATAGTTCTCCCATGGGATTTTAAAGCAGCACTCCAGTGTTATTTTGCAGTGCTGGAGTGGTGCTTTCAATATAAGCCCTGTGCCCCCATTCTTATACTCACCCTCCAGCATCTTCATATAGTACTGTACAGACACCACACTGGTCCCGCAGCTTCCAACATAATAACATACTATTATATATAATAACACCATATATAATAGTATGTTATTTATGTTATTAAATATTTTACCACATTTTTTTTGCTTCAAATATTTTTTTTCCCTATTTTCCACCTCTAAAACCTGGGTGCGCCTTATAGTCCGGTGCGTCTTATAGTCCGAAAAATACGGTAAATATTCTTGAACTCTTAACCTATTGTCTCGCGGCCTCTTTTCTGACCCATGATACTGATCTCCACTGCACTTAGCACTAAGTTTATTACAGTGTGATCATAAGTACCACATTTTTCGGATTATAAGACGCTCCTGATTATAAGAAGTACCCTAAATTTATAATCCATGCATCTTATTGCTTACCGGGGGTGGTGGCTGGGGTGAAGCGGGATCCCAGGGTCGCTGCTTGGGAAGGCAGGCTGCATGCTGGGAAGAGGGGGTGTTCCGATGTGCTGCACACTGCAGCGGGTGTCTGGTGCTGCTGCGGGGTGTCCGATGCTTCTGCGGGGTGTCCGATGCTGCTGCGGAGGTGTCTGGTGCTGCTGCAGGTGTCTCCAGTGCTGCGGGGCTCTACCAACATTGTGTGAAAGCACTGAGATCTCATCTCCCGAGATCTTGGTGCCGAGATCTCCATCTGTGCATGCGCTGCCCCAGGTGGCCATTTTCCCAAGTCCACTGCATAGGAAACCATGGAACTGCCGGGGTTCTGGCCTTTCACAAAATGTCAGCAGAGCCCCCGCAGCACTGGAGACACCCACAGCAGTACCGGATACCCCCGCGGCACCGCCAGACACCCTTGCAGCACCGCCAGGCACCTGCAGCACCGCCAAGCACCTGCAGCACTGCCGGCACCCCTCATCCCAGCCTGCAACAATGGTATTGGTAAGGTATATCCGCATTATAAGATGCACCCCCATTTTTCCCTCAAATTTGGGTGAAAAAAGTGTGTCTGAAAAATACGGTAATTGACAGCCTCATTCTAGTGCTAGTGAATTAGAAAAACTCCCACCTGATCATTTACCCCTGAAGAACCATGTCTTGTGATAATTTCAGTAAACACATACTTCAGGTATTTTAGATGTGGAAAACTTTTGTCTTTATTTTTTTATCCCCAAACTTGTCTTTCATGATCTGATAAATAGGCAGTAAAGTTATGTATTCTGTTCATTTTAACAACTAACACAAAAAAACTAAGAAGTTATTCTAGAATGGTAATAATCCATACAAATAATACTTTTCTGAGAAAAACGATTCTTAAAAACATGTGACTCATTCTGTAAAAAGGCAAAGGCAATAATACATCAAGGACTTTTGTGCAGCCTAAAATTGAACAAAAATGTTGTATGCAAATTGCCTTTGCAGAGAGGAAGATGACCAAGAATCTAGTGCCACCTCTTGGAAGTAGCAACTAGGGTTGAGCGAAACGGGTCGGAAATTTTCAGAAGTCGCCGACTTTTGGCAAAGTCGGGTTTCATGAAACCCGACCCGACCCCTGTGTGGGGTCGGCCATGAAGTCGGCGATCTTCTGAATCTGGAATCGGAATTCCGATACCGATTCCCGATATGTTGAAGATATCGGGAATTGGTATCAGAATTCAGATTTAAGTGTAAAATAAAGAATTAAAATAAAAAATATCGCCATACTTACCCTCTGACACGCCCTGGTACTAACCGGGAACCTTCCTTCCTTCGAATCAGCCTTCCAGGACCTTGCGGTGACGTCGCGGTGGTGTCGCGGCTTGTGATTAGTCGCGCGGCCGCCCATGTGACCGCTCACGCGACCAATCACAAGCCGCGACGTCACCGCAAGGTCCTGGAAGGCTGATTCGAAGGAAGGAAGGTTCCCGGTTAGTACCAGGGCGCGTCAGAGGGTAAGTATGGCGATATTTTTTATTTTAATTCTTTATTTTACACTTAAATATGGATCCCAGGGCCTGAAGGAGAGTTTCCGCTCCTTCAGACCCTGGGAACCATTGGAAACCCAATGCACTGCATTGGGTTTCGATTTTCGGGCGACCCCGACCCCAACTTTTTTATAGGATCGGCCGATTTCACTCGACCCGACTTTTGAAGAAGTCGGGTTTCGTGAAACCAGACCCGATCCTATAAAAGTAAAGGTCGCTCAACCCTAGTAGCAACCTTAAAAGTCAATATCAACCTTTTCATGAGCCTTGCCACATAGGGCTCAAAATCTAATTTCCAATTTCCCAATCAGTATACCTTTGCAGTGTGGGTAAGAAACCGGAGCAAGCAGAGGAAAGACAAGCAAACGGGGAGAATATACAAACTCCTTAAAGATATTGTCCTTGGTTGAACCCAGGACCCCAGCTCTGCAAAGCTGCAGTGCTAACCACTGAGCCACTTTGCTGCCCTACCTCTTCAACCTATACAGCTACGTCCACTCGGACCTGTTCGTCCTGGTTCAAGATTTTTATTTTTTATTTCTACTGTGCTTAGCATAGTGACAGGACGCAGCTGTAGTAAGAGACAGTATTAGGTTTTGCATGTGCGTAGTTTTACAAAAACACTCTCTGTGTGTACTCTGCACCTGTGTCTGTGATAATACTGCTGCTAACCAAAAGTTTTAATAATCTGCAACTGTGTTGGTGGGAGTGATGTGGGTCTAAACATATTTTTCTACTCTTATGCCACAATGTCTGTGATAGCACTGTGCCAAAAGCCGCTGTGTGTATTCTTTAATCCATATCTGTGGGAGTAATGTGCCTTTAAGCTACTCTGCAGCCCTGCCTATGGGTGTACTGTGGGCCATTGTATGGGTGTGAAATCTGTTATCCGCTTCCCTGGGATAAATGTGGTAACAAGCTCTGTGGGTGAAATGAAATGTGTTATTAGCTTCTGTGGGGGTACTGGCTGAAAATATCCTGTGGATTTTCTGACTCTTGTCAATTTTCGCACTGTATTGGAGCCCTGGATGAGAAACATAACAGGGTGCGTAAGCCGCCGAACTCGGGAACCCAATTTTTCAATTATAAGCAGTTTTTCTCTGTAGCTCTGTTAGCTGTAGTTGACAGTAACTACAGGTTTATAATTGTAGATATTGGGGCCTATGGGTGAACTGGAGACTCTAGAGTCTTCAATGCGTCCATTATGGGACGGCAGCTAAGTGAAAACCTGTTGGACCTCCCACCACCACAACAACTCCCAGGCTCCAATGCTGCAGCAGTTCCATATGTACTTGAGGCAGATGAGGCCTTCCAATTGACCAGGCATGTCATGAGGCCTTATCCCCGATGCAACCTGGACATCCGGCGGCGTGTGTTTAATGTCAGACTTACATGGGCACGGCAACTGGTGGAGTGTGCCTTTGGCATTTTGGCATCCAAATGGCGTGTTCTCCAGTCTGCCATTCAGCTGAGTGAAGCAAATGTTAATGAAGTCATAAAAGCTTGTATTGTCTTACACAACTTCACAAGAATTCATGAGTGCTCCTCAGCTGACAGTGGTGAAGGCATGTTGGACAATGTGGATAGGCCTACAACACAAGTCCTTCCTTAGCAGCGTCCCCTTTCTGGCATAAAAGTTAGAGATATTTTTACAAATTATTTTATTTCTCCATAGGGTGCTACTCCCTGGCAAAATAATGCTGTCTCTATGTTGTAGTTTTTTCCTTTATTTCTATATATTTGTGCCTTAAAAATCCCTAAATTACTTAAATTACTTAACTATGTGTGTTTCAATGACTTCTTTAACAGATGTTTAGGAACCTAGTAATTGAGTATGATGTTGTAATGATTGGTCCAACAAACTGAAATAGACTTTTGACTATAAATTTTTATTATAGCAAAAACCTTTTCTTTTGGTTAAACACCATATTAATATCATATGGTATTTTTATTTAAAATAAACTTGACATAACAAATTACTTTAGAAAAATTAAACAAAGTGATATCACAGCAGAGAAAATCAAAACATGGTTAGCAACCAAAAATATTTACACCAGAAAACATTTTCAATTACAGATTCCTGTAAGTTGGTAGAGGTGATGGCGGCAGCTCAGGGTCCTGGTCAGGTGGCGTTTGTTGGGCCAATTGTCCATCACCCTGTGTGTATGATGTCTGGCCCTGATAAAAATGCTGCCCTTACTCATATTGGCTAGTTGTGTATTAGCCATAAGGGTTTTGAGTATGGCCCTCATGAGGTTGGAAAAAATGACTTGCCTTATACCCCCCAATATGACCATGTCGTCCAAACCCAGGTTGGGACCAGCCTCCAGCACTGGGTCTGTACAATTGGCCATATTGGGAAGGTTGATGGTATGATGGCATATTGTAATGTGGTGGCATTGGTGGGTTTTGGGTGGGAACGGGTAGTGGTGTAGGCACAAGTGGAGGGGGTGCTTCAAATACTTGTTGAGCATTCACCTGTTGAGATGATGGAAGGCGCAGGATGTTACGTGCTGACAGCTGCCACCGCTCAATGAACTCAAACAATTCATATGGCTCATTTGGTGGAGTACATGCGTCAATAAGTATTTGAAAACACCCTCTCACACGTAGCCTCACTTCACGGGGTATGGGACGGAGGTATCGGGCCAGGCTCCTCGCATAGATCTCCTCACCATCATCCTGTGCAGCCCTGGCCAAATAATTAAGGACCCCAGTGTCCACATTCCTGCAAGTTTCTTGCAGCTCTCTCCTTCTGCAGCCACGGCGGAAAATGACAGCAGGCTGTGGGGATGTCTCCAGTGGAACAGTAGGGCTGCTACTATTTCCGGGATCATCCTGGCTTACTGGATGTGGTGCTGCTGTGGGTGGTGGTGCAGCTTCTTGGCCAGTTGCTTCTGGATCTTGTGTTCCAACTGAAGATGTTGCAGGAGGGATGTCACTGGAAGGATGTGAAGATGGGCCAGCCACCTCTTCTACTTCCCCAACCGGATCTATCATGGCCTCCGAGTCGGAGCCGGTCTCCCGCTCAGTGAGGTTGGACTGTGTTCTGTTAGTAAAGTATGAGAATAAGTAATTCAAATTTTAACAAGTGAGGTATCGCGCTAGAACAACTACAACAAACTAAACATGTGGGTTCTTACATAGAACCTGTAGTGTGCCCATATACGACTAATGCTGGAACTAACAATAATAATAATGATATTGTGGTATAGCGAAGTGACACTAAAAACTTACTTATTGCCCAGATCGTGGAAGATATGCCCGTAGGTATAAGGGCCTGCGGGTGTTGCTGGTGGGGATTCAGGTTACCCGGGCTGCAGGAGTAGGTTAGAGGATGCACAGAGCCAGAGCGCCCCGGCCGGTGGCGTTCCTGGATGCGCGGCTGAAAAAATGGCCGACGGTGCTCTGCAGCATGTGACGTCATAAAGCTACGGAGCCTTGCTAGGGCAAAAAAGCTAACCAACACGTTTCGAGGGACTCTGTCAGGTACCCTGACAAAGAGGGACGGAGTCCCTCGAAACGCGTTGGTTAGCTTTTTTGCCCTAGCAAGGCTCCGTAGCTTCGTGACGTCACACGCTGCAGAGCAACGTCGGCCATTTTTTTCAGCCGCGCATCCAGGAACGCCACCGGCCGGAGCGCTCTGGCTCTGCGCGTCCTCTAACCTACTCCTGCCACCCGGGTAACCTGAATCCCCACCAGCAACACCCACAGGCCCTTATACCTACGGGCATATCTTCCATGATCTGGGCAACAAGTAAGTTTTTAGTGTCACTTCGCTATACCACGGATATCATTATTATTATTGTTAGTTCCAGCATTAGTCGTATATGGGCACAACTACAGGTTCTATGTAAGAACCCACATATTTAGTTTGCTGTAGTTGTTCTAGCGCGATACCTCACTTGTTAGATTTTCTTTCTTCCACCTTGTAGGTGTGACAGGGGTGGCACGGCACCTGTCTGGTATCAGCAGCTTTAAACCCACTTATTCTTAGTGCCAGTGTGTCACTATCATTTTCTAATTCAAATTTTAAATTTTAACGTTAAAAACATATGTGTAAAGTGATTTTATGTTTTTACGTACAGTCTCAGATCCATACTGGGATCCAAAAAGGAGAGTCGGTCATAATAAATATATTTGCGCTTTTTGGCAGGCGCTGCTGACCCACTCCTGGCCCGCTGCTGCCTTTCTCTCCTATACTGATCGCGTATGCTGCACCATCATCTCATAACATCTTCCACTGCAATGAAAGAGAAATAAATAATGTATAAGGCCATTGTGCACAGTGGTACCACAAAGTGTCAGTGATATAACAGATTTCAATGTGGCCTAGTAACCTGCATTTATTAAAAAAGATCATCAATATAAATATTGAAAACACAAACAGCACAATACCATATAATGGAAATTACATAGAATTTAAGGCCATAAGGACAGAGTACTCTCCCCTCTGTAGCAGTCTGTCATTGTAAATTTGGTTACTGTAAATAACATCTATAATAGTCTGTATGTAACCCCTTTCTCATGTCCAGCACCATGTAATTAAAGGTGCTATATAAATAAATAAATTTAATATTAACCCCTTTACCCCCAAGGGTGGTTTGCACGTTAATGACCAGGCCAATTTTTACAATTCTGACCACTGTCCCTTTATGAGGTTATAACTCCGAAACGCTTCAACGGATCTTAGCGATTCTGAGATTGTTTTCTTGTAACATATTGTACTTCATGATAGTGCTAAAATTTCTTCGATATAACTTGCGTTTATTTGTGAAAAAAACGGAAATTTGGCGAAAATTTTGAAAATTTCACAATTTTCCAACTTTGAATTTTTATTCTGTTAAACCAGAGAGTTATGTGACACAATATAGTTAATAAATAACATTTCCCACATGTCTACTTTACATCAGCACAATTTTTGAAACAAACTTTTTTTTTTCAAGGAAGTTATAAGGGTTAAAATTTGACCAGCAATTTCTCATTTTTACAACCAAATTTACAAAACCATTTTTTTTAGGGACCACCTCACATTTGAAGTCATTTTGAAGGGTCTATATGGCAGAAAATACCCAAAAGCGACACCATTCTAAAAACTGCACCCCTCAAGGTGCTCAAAACCACATTCAAGAAGTTTATTAACCCTTCAGGTGATTCACAGCAGCAGAAGCAACATGGAAGGAAAAAATTAACATTTTACTTTTTAGTCACAAAAATGATCTTTCAGCAATAATCTTTTTAATTTCCCAAGGGTAAAAAGAGAAAATGGACCTCATAAGTTGTTGTCCAATTTATCCTGAGTACGCTGATACCCCACATGTGAGGGGGAACCACTTTTTGGGCGCATGGCAGGGCTCAGAAGGAAAGGAGCGCCGTTTGACTTTTTCAAGCTAAATTTGGCTGGAATTGAGATCGGACGCCATGTCGCGTTTGGCGACCCCCTGATGTGCCTAAACAGTGGAAACCCCCCACAAGTGACCCTATTTTGGAAACTAGACCCCATAAGGAACTTATCTAGATGTGTCATGAGCACTTTTATCCCCCAAGTGCTTCACGAAAGTTTATAACGCCCGGGCGTGAAAAAAAAAAATCCTATTTTTTCCACAAACATGATCGTTTAGTCCCCAATTTTTTATTTTCTCAAGGGTAAAAGGAGAAATTGGACCCCAAAAGTTGTTGTCCAATTTGTCCTGAGTACGCTGATACCCCATATGTGGGGGGGGACCACTGTTTGGGCGCATGGCAGGGCTCAGAAGGAAAGGAGCGCCGTTTGACCTTTTCAAGCTAAATTTGGCTGGAATTGAGATCGGACGCCATGTCGCGTTTGGCGACCCCCTGATGTGCCTAAACAGTGGAAACCCCCCACAAATGACCCCATTTTGGAACCTAGACCCCCTAAGGAACTTATCTAGATGTGTCATGAGCACTTTTATCCCCCAAGTTATTCACGAAAGTTTATAACGCCCGGGCGTGAAAAAAAAAATTCCTATTTTTTCCACAAACATGATCGTTTAGTCCCCAATTTTTTATTTTCTCAAGGGTAAAAGGAGAAATTGGACCCCAAAAGTTGTTGTCCAATTTGTCCTGAGTACGCTGATACCCCATATGTGGGGGGGACCACTGTTTGGGCGCATGGCAGGGCTCAGAAGGAAAGGAGCGCCGTTTGACTTTTTCAAGCTAAATTTGGCTGGAATTGAGATCGGACGCCATGTCGCGTTTGGCGACCCCCTGATGTGCCTAAACAGTGGAAACCCCCCACAAATGACCCCATTTTGGAAACTAGACCCCCTAAGGAACTTATCTAGATGTGTCATGAGCACTTTTATCCCCCAAGTGCTTCACGAAAGTTTATAACGCCCGGGCGTGAAAAAAAAAATTCCTATTTTTTCCACAAACATGATCGTTTAGTCCCCAATTTTTTATTTTCTCAAGGGTAAAAGGAGAAATTGGACCCCAAAAGTTGTTGTCCAATTTGTTCTGAGTACGCTGATACCCCATATGTGGGGGGGGGGACCACTGTTTGGGCGCATGGCAGGGCTCAGAAGGAAAGGAGCGCCGTTTGACTTTTTCAAGCTAACTTTGGCTGGAATTGAGATCGGACGCCATGTCGCGTTTGGCGACGCCCTGATGTGCCTAAACAGTGGAAACCCCCCACAAGTGACCCCATTTTGGAAACTAGACCCCCTAAGGAACTTATCTAGATGTGTCATGAGCACTTTTATCCCCCAAGTGCTTCACGAAAGTTTATAACGCCCGGGCGTGAAAAAAAAAATTCCTATTTTTTTCCACAAACATGATCGTTTAGTCCCCAATTTTTTATTTTCTCAAGGGTAAAAGGAGAAATTGGACCCCAAAAGTTGTTGTCCAATTTGTCCTGAGTATGCTGATACCCCATATTTGGGGGGAACCACTGTTTGGGCTCATGGCAGGGCTCAGAAGGAAAGGAGCGCCGTTTGACTTTTTCAAGCTAACTTTGGCTGGAATTGAGATCGGACGCCATGTCGCGTTTGGAGAGCCCATGATGTGCCTAAACAGTGGAAACCCCCCACAAGTGACCCCATTTTGGAACCTAGACCCTCTAAGGAACTTATCTAGTTGTGTGGTGAGAATTTTGAACCCCCACGTGCTTCACTAAAGTATATAATGCCCAGGCGTGAAAATAAAAAATCCTATTTTTTCCTACAAAAATGATATTTTAGTCCCCAATTTTTAATTTTCCCAAGGGTACCAGGAGAAATTGGACCCCAAAAGTTGTTGTCCAATTTGTCCTGAGTACGCTGATACCCCATATGTGGGGAGGAACTACTGTTTGGGCACACGTTGGGGCTCGAAAGGGAAGTAGTGACGTTTTGGAATGCAGACTTTGATGGAATGTTCTGCTGGCATCATGTTCCATTTGCAGAGCCCCTGATGTGACTAAACAGTAGAAACCCCCCACAAGTGACCCCATTTTGGAAACTGTACCCCCTAAGGAACTTATCTAGTTGTGTGGTGAGAATTTTGAACCCCCACGTGCTTCACTAAAGTTTATAATGCCCAGGTGTGAAAATAAAAAATCCTATTTTTTCCCACAAAAATGATATTTTAGTCCCCAATTTTTAATTTTCCCAAGGGTACCAGGAGAAATTGGACCCCAAAAGTTGTTGTCCAATTTGTCCTGAGTACGCTGATACCCCATATGTGGGGAGGAACTACTGTTTGGGCACACGTTGGGGCTCGAAAGGGAAGTAGTGACGTTTTGGAATGCAGACTTTGATGGAATGTTCTGCTGGCATCATGTTCCATTTGCAGAGCCCCTGATGTGACTAAACAGTAGAAACCCCCCACAAGTGACCCCATTTTGGAAACTGTACCCCCTAAGGAACTTATCTAGGTGTTTGGTGAGAAATTTGAACCCCCACGTGCTTCACTAAAGTTTATAATGCCCAGGCGTGAAAATAAAAAATCCTATTTTTTTCCCACAAAAATGATATTTTAGTCCCCAATTTTTAATTTTCCCAAAGGTAACAGGAGAAATTGGACATCAAAAGTTGTTGTCCAAATTGTCCTGATTACGCTGGTACGCCATATGTGGGAAAAAACTGTTTAGGCACACGTTGGGGCTCGAAAGGGAAGTTGTGACTTTTTGGAATGCAGAAATTGTCTGCGGTCGTCATGTTCCGTTTGCAGAGCCCCTGATGTGCCTAAACAGTAAAAAAAAACCACAAGTGACATCATTTTGGAACCTAGACCCCCCCCAAGGAACTTATCTAGATGTGCCCCCTTTTTGGAACTAATGGACGCTTTCTTGTAAAGTAAATTAGTAGTGCATGGAGGTGTGGTACAATCTGAAGCAATCCTTCATACACAGGCCAGGTTTTTCGGGGCAGATGTCGCATTGATAAATGGTGTCCTTGCGTATTCCCCTTTTGTAACACACTCGGCACCTTTTTTGCGGCTTACCTTTTCTGCCGGTTGGCGGGACCACCCCCGGAAAATGCTGGCCTGGTACGATACGAGCACCTTCAGTTCCGGAAGTACTGGGGCCCTCTCCTTCCGGAGTACCAAATATCAGGGCCTTAACCACTACCTCCTGGAACTGAAGGTACGACGTATCGGTGTGGCGTGCACATCGTAACAGCAGGAAAGCGTTGAGCATTGCCATTTGTACGATGTGGACGGCCAACTTTTTGTACCACACCTTGGCCTTTCTCAAAGCACTGTATGGTTGGAGGAGTTGATCAGAGAGATCAACCCCCCCATGCTTTTGTTGTAGCCCAGTACACAGTCCGGTTTGCAGACCTGTGTAGAGGTACCCCGTACAGTGCTGAGGGCTCTGCCATCACCATGTATGGTGGTCAAGAGAAGGAAATCCCTCTTGTCCTTGTACTTGACCACCAGCAGGTGGTCGCTACATTGGGCCTTGCTCTCACCTTTTCTGAGCATCTGCCGAAGTAGCGTCTTTGGGAGGCCTCTCTGATTTTTGCGCACAGTACCGCAGGCTGCGGTACCTCGCGCAGAGAGGGATTTGTAGAGTGGGATGCTGGTATAAAAGTTATCAGTATAGAGGTGATAACCTTTATCCAGCAGTGGGTGCACCAAATCCCACACGATCTTCCCACTCACTCCCAGGACAGGAGGACACTCAGGGGGTTCAATCCTGCTGTCCTTCCCTTCATACACTCTAAACCTGTGGATGTACCCTGAGGCACTCTCACACAGCTTGTAGAGTTTGATTCCGTACCTGGCCCTTTTGTTGGGCAGGTATTGACGGAATCCGAGCCGCCCCTTAAAATGGACCAAGGACTCATCCACGCAGATGTCCCTTTTGGGCACGTACACTTCAGAAAACTTTTTGTTGAAGTGTTCGATGACCGGCCGAACTTTGAACAGACGGTCAAAGTTGGGGTCATCTCGTGCGGGACACTGTGCATTATCGGAATAATGCAGGAATTTATGGATGGCCTCAAAACGTCTCCGAACCATGGCCATTCGGAATACTGGAGTGTTATATAAAACATCTACACTCCAATATTGCCGCATTTCTGGCTTCTTCACGATCCCCATGTGGAGGACCAGGCCCCAAAACTGCATCATTTCAACTGCGTCTACAGGAGACCAGTTGGAAAATGATGTACCGGGGTTTTGCTCCAAAAATTGACGAGCATACAAATTAGTTTGCTCCACCATGAGGTTAATAAAATCCTCAGAGAAAAAGACTTTGAAAAAGTCTATTTCTGTGAGGCCGGTGGTGTCAAACTTGATTCCTGATTCTGCCACAAAATCAGGAATCAGTGGCTCGTAATTTTCGGGGGGCGAGGTCCATGTGGGTTCCGCAGTGGGGAGCGCTGGTTCAGGAGTGGTGGGGGCTGCCTCATCTTCTGTCCTGGGGCGTCTGCGTGGTGGTTCCGCAGGACCCGAGGAGGAAGAGGAGGAGGAGGAGGAAGAGGATGAAGAATCAAAAAAGTGAAGAAAAGTGGGATCCTCTCCCTCGCTATCAGTGTCGGAGGCAAGGAAAGCATATGCCTCCTCCAATGAATAGCGCTGTTGGGACGAACGGGACGAGCGGGACATTTTTGTGTGAATATGGTGATTGGGTGCACTTTATTGATAACTGTATGTGTATGTGTGGGGGGATAGTGATATGTGCAAACTTATCTGAAAAGAAAATGCTAAAAGGAGAAGAAAAACCTGTAAAAAAAAAAAAAAAAAGGCAGGCACAAACTCTGATAAGAGAACTGCGTCACTTATCAAAGTTTGGTGGCTGCGGGATGTGTGTACGGAGGTTGCGCAAAAAGGCTGAAGGGAAAAAAGCGAGCGCGAGAGTTGATCGGTGAACTGCGTCACCAATCAACGCTCGGCGGCTGTTAAATGGGCGCACGGAAGGAGGTGCTAAGGGGGGTAAAAAGAGGGGGAAGGGAGATGGGGGTGGAAGTGGGGATTGGGCAGGGATCAGTGATCAAAACGTACGGTTGTAGTCAGGTGGCGCAAAAGGGGGGTGAAAAAAAAAAAAGGAAAACGGCAGGCACAAACTCTGATAAGTGAACTGCGTCACTTATCAAACTTTGGCGGCTGCGGAATGTGTGTACGGAGTTGGCGCAAGGGGGGTGAGGGAAAAAAAGCGAGCGCGAGCGTTGATCGGTGAACTGCGTCACCAATCAACGTTCGGCGGCTGTTAAATGGGCGCACGGAAGGAGGTGCAAAGGGGGGTAAAAAGAGGGGGAAGGGAGATGGGGGTGGAAGTGGGGATTGGGCAGGGATCAGTGATCAAAACGTACGGTTGTAGTCAGGTGGCGCAAAAGGGGGGTGAAAAAAAAAAAAAGGAAAACGGCAGGCACAAACTCTGATAAGTGAACTGCGTCACTTATCAAACTTTGGCGGCTGCGGAATGTGTGTACGGAGTTGGCGCAACGGGGGTGAGGGAAAAAAAGCGAGCGCGAGCGTTGATCGGTGAACTGCGTCACCAATCAACGCTCGGCGGCTGTTAAATGGGCGCACGGAAGGAGGTGCAAAGGGGGGTAAAAAGAGGGGGAAGGGAGATGGGGGTGGAAGTGGGGATTGGGCAGGGATCAGTGATCAAAACGTACGGTTGTAGTCAGGTGGCGCAAAAGGGGGGTAAAAAAAAAAAAAAGGAAAACGGCAGGCACAAACTCTGATAAGTGAACTGCGTCACTTATCAAACTTTGGCGGCTGCGGAATGTGTGTACGGAGTTGGCGCAACGGGGGTGAGGGAAAAAAAGCGAGCGCGAGCGTTGATCGGTGAACTACGTCACCAATCAACGTTCGGCGGCTGTTAAATGGGCGCACGGAAGGAGGTGCAAAGGGGGGTAAAAAGAGGGGGAAGGGAGATGGGGGTGGAAGTGGGGATTGGGCAGGGATCAGTGATCAAAACGTACGGTTGTAGTCAGGTGGCGCAAAAGGGGGGTGAAAAAAAAAAAAAGGAAAACGGCAGGCACAAACTCTGATAAGTGAACTGCGTCACTTATCAAACTTTGGCGGCTGCGGAATGTGTGTACGGAGTTGGCGCAACGGGGGCGAGGGAAAAAAAGCGAGCGCGAGCGTTGATCGGTGAACTGCGTCACCAATCAACGCTCAGCGGCTACTAAATGTGTGCACGGAGGCGGCACAAATGGGGGTGGAGGGGGTAAAAAGAGGGGGAAGGGGGGATTGGGGTGGATGAACGGGGATTGGGGTGGATGAACGGGGATTGGGGTGGATGAACGGGGATTGGGCAGGGATCAGGGATAAAACTTACGTTTAGTTGTCTTCTTTCTTTAGCAGGGATTGTGGTGCTACAGGCTGCTGTGGCACCACAATACCCAGCACGGCAGGGAGATCCAGGCACAAAATCCAGCAGGGAGATCCAGCAGTATGACCGCTCTGTAGGAATCCTCAGCTAGAATGAGGACCCTGCAGAGCGGTCATACACAGGTCAGGCAGGTGACACAGACAGGTCACAGAGCGGTCATGCTGCTGCTGTGACCTGTCATTGGTGGGATCGACCATAACATCGATCCCACCAATCAGAGCTTTCCTGGTGACCTGGCTGTGACCTGCCTAGGATCGGATCTGTTCGCGCCATCCTAGGCAGGTCACAGCCAGGTCACCTGCAGGGCACAGAGCGGTCACAGCGTGATCGCCGCTGCGCCCTGTGATTGGCGCGATCGACGATGACATCGATCGCGCCAATCGGCTCCTGCAGGCCCTGCTGGGCCTGCACTGTGTCCTATCCTAGGATCGGTGCTATTAGAGCACCGATCCACGCAGGTTCCGGCAGGGCACAGCGCGGTAATACCGCGCGGTGCCCTGCGATTGGCGCGATCGATGCGATCGGCGATCGCGTCAATCCGGGGTGTTCTTGCCGGTGCCTGGCGTTGCCAGGCACCGGACCTAGGATCGAGTACATCGGTACTCGATCCTAGCCTGTGACCTCATTGTTTCAGCCGCTCCGATTGGCTGAAACAATGAGAATGGCTGTGATTGGCTGTTCAGAATTGAACAGCCAATCACAGCGATCGAGAGGGCGGGTGGGCGGCGACAATGCCCTGGATGCCGAGGCCATCTCCCCCCAGGTGAGATGGCGTCGGAATTTTAATGCGATCACCGCGACTTAAGTCACGGTATCGCATTAAAGGGCAGGACGTACTATCCCGTCAAGGGTCAGATAGGCCCAGGGCACCTCGACGGGATAGTACGTCCAAGGTCACAGAGGGGTTAATGAAAATAACAATAGGACTAAATTCATGTAGGTAATGCAGTTGGCAATGTTAATTAATTGATTGCTAAACATTAGTGTACTTACTTATTTGCCTCTGGACCTCACGTGGCCGCTGCTCATATTCTGGGAAAAGGATCCCACATATGCTCCTCCAAGCAGCCTCTTTCCTTGCCCGATTCTCATAGTTTGCATCCCTTTGGTTCCAAATTTCGGGCCTTTCTTGGACCAAGAGGATGAGAAGCATGACTACATTTATTATTGAAGCCATGCTGCAGGAGACTCCATGGAGGCGTGCGGCAGACTTCCGGGATGTCTGTCTGGCTTTTTCAGCTAATTAGCATGTCTAAGCTTCCTGATTGAGGGCTTGGCACATTTCCTGTCACCTGCTGAACTCTTGCGTATTTTATGCAAATCACATTGTTGGTCCGTGTGTAATCCGTATTTTTTGCGCACCTACTTTCATTGGCGGATTTTTTGCACAATACGCTGACGAACGTAGCATGCTGCGATTTTCTACGCCCGTAAAATACGGATGTGTAATATACGGCAGATAGGATCTGCCCCATAGAGAAACATTGGTCCGTGTGCAATGCGTTGTTTTTGCGCCTCTCATACGTCCGTAAAACTCTCTAGTGTGACGCCGGCCTAAGGGCAAGTTTAGACTAGGCTTTTTTTTCAGCATTTTTTTCTGCAGCAAAACCTGACCTCTCGTCAGGAAAGAAACTGCAGAAAAAAAGCATGTTTTCCTTGGTTTCTCATGGTTTTTCTTGTGTTTTTGATGCATTTTGTGTGTGCGTTTTTTTGCTACATTTTTGTGTGGTTTTGTCTCTTGTGCATGCTGATAAAGTTTAGTGTTAAAAAAAAAAGTCAGATTCTATAGATTCAGGTTTTGGCACAAAACAACTAAGCAAAACCTGATACCTGCATTTCCGGTGCATTTTTTCAGCGTTTTTTCACCACCCATTCATTTCAATGAGTGAAAAACACTGAAAGAAGTGACATGCTTCATTGTGAAAAAAAGCATGCACAGCACAAAATCCTGCTGACCATTAACTAAGCTGTGTGCATGAGATTTTTGAAATCTCATAGACATAGCTTGTACTGTAAAACACAGCTGAAAATTTGCATGAAAACAAGCCTAGTGTGAACTTAGCCTTATGGGCAGAGACAGACTGCCGTACTTCTCATGCAAGAATCGCATCGTAAACCTCGTACTGGCTGTCGGCTCCCCCGACCTGAGCTCGACAGCTGCATTGTAATCCATCACGCTGCCTTGCTCAGGTCAGGAGAGGTGCCAGGCCAGTCCGTGCAGTGCAATGCGATCCTTACACGAGAAATACGGCAGTCTGTCTCTGCCCTAAAGATGAAATCCCTAACAGCAGTAAGTACATAATGCTGTGTAGCACCATTAGGCATGACTTAGCAGGTCTAATGTCATTTCCTTGTTTTGTAGGGTAGAGAAGATATTTTATTACTGGTTAATGTCTGTATTCCAGGTTTTTATTGAACAAGAGGTTACAGCGATGTTTTCTAGTGATCTAGGAAAAGAAAAGGTTGATGCTTGCATCCCTGCAGCCTAGGGCAGTAAGTAAGTTAATGCCTGTATTCCTAGTGATCGGGAAATAAGAAGGGGGTTAAAAGCAATAGTGCACAATTTTTATATTTATGACTTACTGTATCTACGGGATAGGTTGTCAATATTAGATCTGTGCCACCAATAACATTAATATACATTTTTGTTGTTGATTTAATCTCTTACTGGTGACAGCCTATTAGTAGAGTTGATGTGAATAGATTCACTGGAACCAGTCCATTTTCCTACTACCTCTTCTTCTGATAAGCAGACAAGCCAAATGCACTCAATCTCAATATGGGAAGATGTATATAAAACATATAATCAATTTCATCATATATGATAAAAGTGGTATTTTTTTTGTTATTGCAATTAATATTTAAATGTTAACAATTCTCCTATGTTTCAGTGGAACAATAGACAGTGACTAATAATATAATTTACAATAAATAAAATAAAGAATTAGAACAGAAATGAGTCTTGAGCTTTGAAAACCATGTGAACCAAGTATTCAGCTTTACCCAAGAATATATTAGTGACTAGAACAACCTAGAACGCTGAAAAAATAATAATTTTGGATCAATATATAAAATAAAAAATGTCATAATTAAGCTTGTCGTTCCTAGTCTTGCAGTATAGAAGTTGAGAACTGAACTGCATGTGCGAAAGAAGATATAGATAAGTGAAATCATGCCTTCCCTGGTAACTTTTACAATTGATCACACCTGGATAGCATTATTCTCAATTCCCCATTTTTAGAAAGCTTAACTTCATCTTGTTTTGCAAATCCTTAAGGATAGCACCAATATGAAGGCCTCTTTATAGATTCTTTCAATCATTTTTACTTCTTTCTTTTTCCTTATATCATCCGGTAAAATGGAACCTTGACCTTCATCTTTATTTGGTGAGAATTTCCTGAGTTTGTCTGAAGATGTGTAAGAAAATTACTATAGAGACATATGGGTTGTTATAACTTTATCTATATTGGCTTTTAATTTAAATCCCTTTTAAGCAGGGGTCCTGTGGTTTTCCTGATCTCTATCCCATAGTTTAGTGAGCGTTCTTAAAGTGAATTAGGAAGTGACTGAATAAAATTGAGAGTTCTTAAATAAAACTGTGAATCTACAAGGATTTCCATATGCACCAAAGTTGGCCTATTTCCCAGATATCTGTTTTTTTGACTGTAGATATATTGCGACGCAGTTCTATTATTAAAGAGCTTTCTTTCACCTGGCAGGTGTTTATGTAGTGTGATTTTTAAATAAAGCATACACTGAAATGGAAAAGATAACACATTTAATAAAAAGAAAGTAATTACATTAATTTACATGCATTATCCTTTTTTCCACAGCTCATGAATTTTTTCAATCAAATGCCATTTCTGAAAAGGTATAACTGTGGAAAGATGCTTCTATCACATTCATTATTTTCACCAAATTTCCAATATTATTGAAATACTACTACGGTATTTAATAAAATACTAGTCATACAACATCCCCCTGAGGAAGCAAAAGATGCGAAACGCATGTTGGGGAGGAAGTACGGTATGCTCCCTAAATCCACTACAGGTAAAAGCACCTTCCATTTTTCTAAACCTATTGCTGGCTGCAATATCTAGGTGGTGATACCATATTGTCTGTGGAAATTGAATTTATGCAATGTGGTTATATGTGTCCCTTATAGACTTTTACTGTACTATTCTGATTGTATATACTATACTCTTTTGTAATGCACAGCCATATATTCTGAGGCATTGACCTTTTGTTTTTTTGCATTAGCGTATGTGATTTTTTTATCCCATACAATCTGGGACCATAAGAGCCACACATTAAATATATATAGCTTTGACTTACTAACTGTATTAGTTAATAACTAATAACTATACATATCAGAAGTACACATGTACAGTATAACAGCTTAGACTTTAGGGCAGCTGAAAATATGGCTAGTTAGTTATATATCCTGAATTTTCTGAGGGGCTTATTCTTGTAGCATTGCAACATCACTATATTACCAGTGATCAATCCTTAACCCCTTCCCGACCTTTGACGCCACGTAGGCGTCATGAAAGTCGGTGCCATTCCGACCCATGACGCCTATGCGGCGTCATGGAAAGATCGCGTCCCTGCAGATCGGGTGAAAGGGTTAACTCCCATTTCACCCGATCTGCAGGGACAGGGGGAGTGGTAGTTTAGCCCAGGGGGGGTGGCTTCACCCCCTCGTGGCTACGATCGCTCTGATTGGCTGTTGAAAGTGAAACTGCCAATCAGAGCGATTTGTAATATTTCACCCATTATAACGGGTGAAATATTACAATCCAGCCATGGCCGATGCTGAAATATCATCGGCCATGGCTGGAAATACTAGTGTGCCCCCACCCCACCCCTCCGATCGCCCCCCCAGCCCTCCGATCTGGCCGGTACACTGCTCCGGCTCCCCTCCGTCCAGTGCTCCGCTCCCCCCCGTGCTCTTGTCCGCTCCCCCCGTGCTCCAATCACCCCCCGTGCTCCAATCACCCCCCCTGCACTCCGATCCACCCCCCCCGGTGCTCCGTTCCACCCCCCCGTGCTCCATTCCAGCCCCCCGTGCTCCGTTCCACGCCCCCCGTGCTCCGTTCCACCCCTCCCGCACTCCGATTCCCCCCCCCCGTGCTCCGATCCCCCCCCGGTGGCCCCCCCCACCCCATCATACTTACCGATCCAGCCGGGGTCCCGTCCGTCTTCTCCCTGGGCGCCGCCATCTTCCAAAATGGCGGGCGCATGCACAGTGCGCCCGCCGAATCTGCCGGCCGGCAGATTCGTTCCAAAGTGCATTTTGATCACTGAGATATAATCTATCTCAGTGATCAAAATAAAAAAAATAATAAATGACCCCCCCCCCTTTGTCACCCCCATAGGTAGGGACAATAAAAAAATAAAGAAATTTTTTTTTTCCACTAATGTTAGAATAGGGTTAGGGTTAGGGTTAGGGGTAGGGTTAGGGGTAGGGTTAGGGCTAGGGTTAGGGTTAGGGGTAGGGTTAGGGCTAGGGTTAGGGTTAGGGCTAGGGGTAGGGTTAGGGTTAGGGCTAGGGGTAGGGGTAGGGGTAGGGTTAGGGTTAGGGTTAGGGCTAGGGGTAGGGTTAGGGCTAGGGTTAGGGTTTCGGTATGTGCACACGTATTCTGGTCCTCTGCGGATTTTTCCGCTGCGGATTTGATAAATCCGCAGTGCTAAACCGCTGCGGATTTATGGCGGATTTACCGCGGTTTTTCTGCGCATTTCACTGCGGTTTTACAACTGCGATTTTCTATTTGAGCAGTTGTAAAACCGCTGCGGAATCCGCACAAAGAAGTGACATGCTGCGGAATGTAAATCGCTGCGTTTCCGTGCAGTTTTTCCGCAGCATGGGCACAGCGATTTTTGTTTCCCGTAGGTTTACATTGAACTGTAAACTCATGGGAAACTGCTGCGGATCCGCAGCATTTTCCGCAGCGTGTGCACATACCTTTAGAATTAGGCTATGTGCACACGGTGCGGATTTGGCTGCGGATTCGCAGCAGTGTTCCATCAGGTTTACAGTACCATGTAAACATATGGAAACCAAATCCGCTGTGCCCATGGTGCAGAAAATACCACGCGGAAAGGCTGCGTTGTATTTTCCGCAGCATGTCAATTCTTTGTGCGGATTCCGCAGCGTTTTACACCTGTTCCTCAATAGGAATCCGCAGGTGAAATCCGCACAAAAAACACTGGAAATCCGCGGAAAATCCGCAGGTAAAACGCAGTGCCTTTTACCCGCGGATTTTTCAAAAATGGTGCGAAAATATCTCACACGAATCCGCAACGTGGGCACATAGCCTTAGGGTTAGGGTTGGAATTAGGGTTGTGGTTATGGTTAGGGGTGTGTTGGGGTTAGGGTTGTGGTTAGGGGTGTGTTGCGGTTAGGGTTGTGTTTAGGGTTATGGCTACAGTTGGGATTAGGGTTAGGGGTGTGTTGGGGTTAGTGTTGGAGGTAGAATTGAGGGGTTACCACTGTTTAGGCACATCAGGGGTCTCCAAACGCAACATGGCGCCACCATTGATTCCAGCCAATCTCGTATTCAAAAAGTCAAATGGTGCTCCCTCACTTCCGAGCCCTGACGTGTGCCCAAACAGTGGTTTACCCCCACATATGGGGTACCAGCATACTCAGGACAAACTGCGCAACAATTACTGGGGTCCAATTTCTCCTGTTACCCTTGTGAATAAAAAAAAATGCTTGCTAAAACATAATTTTTGAGGAAAGAAAAATGATTTTTTATTTTCACGGCTCTGCGTTGTAAACGTCTGTGAAGCACTTGGGGGTTCAAAGTGCTCACCACATATCTAGATAAGTTCCTTGGGGGGTCTAATTTCTAAAATGGGGTCACTTGTGGGGGTTTCTACTGTTTAGGCACACCAGGGGCTCTGCAAACGCAACGTGACACCCGCAGACCATTCCATCAAAGTCTGCATTTCAAAAGTCACTACTTCCCTTCTGAGCCCCGACGTGTGCCCAAACAGTGGTTTACCCCCACTCATGGGGTATCAGCGTACTCAGGAGAAACTGGACAACAACTTTTGGGGTCCAATTTCTCCTGTAACCCTTGGGAAAATAAAAAATTCTGGGCTAAATAATTATTTTTGAGGAAAGAAAACGTATTTATTATTTTCACGGCTCTGCATTATAAACTTCTATGAAGCACTTGGGGGTTCAAAGTGCTCACCACACATCTAGATAAGTTCCTTTCGGGGTCTAGTTTCCAAAATGGGGTCACTTGTGGGGGGTTTCTACTGTTTAGGCACATCAGGGGCTCTGCAAACGCAACGTGACGCCCGCAGAGCATTCCATCAAAGTCTGCATTTCAAAACGTCACTACTTCAATTCCAAGCCCCGGCATGTGCCCAAACAGTAGTTTACCCCCACATATGGGGTATCACCATGCTCAGGAGAAACTGGACAACAAATATTGGGGTCAAATTTCTCCTGTTACCCTTGGGAAAATTAAAAAATTCTGGGCTAAATAATTATTTTTGAGGAAAGAAAACGTATTTATTATTTTCACGGCTCTGCATTATAAACTTCTATGAAGCGCTTGGGGGTTCAAAGTGCTCACCACACATCTAGATAAGTTCCTTTCGGGGTCTAGTTTCCAAAATGCGGTCACTTGTGGGGGGTTTCTACTGGTAAGCCACATCAGGGGCTCTGCAAACGCAACGTGACGCCCACAGAGCATTCCATCAAAGTCTGCATTTCAAAACGTCACTACTTCACTTCCGAGCCCCGGCATGTGCCCAAACAGTGATTTACCCCCACATATGGGGTATCAGCGTACTCAGGAGAAACTGGACAACAACTTTTGTGGTCAAATTTCTCCTGTTACCCTTGGGAAAATAAAAAATTGCAGGCTAAAAGATCATTTTTGAGAAAATAATTTTTTTTTTTTTTCATGGCTCTGCGTTATAAACTTCTGTGAAGCACTTGGGGGTTCAAAGTCCTCACCACACATCTAGATTAGTTCCTTTGGGGGTCTAGTTTCCAAAATGGTGTCATTTCTGGGGGATCTCCAATGTTTAGGCACACAGGGGCTCTCCAAACGTGACATGGTGTCCGCTAATGATTGGAGCTAATTTTCCATTTAAAAAGCCAAATGGCGTGCCATCCCTTCCGAGCCCTGCCGTGCGCCCAAACAGTGGTTTACCCCCACATATTGGGTATCTGCGTACTCAGGATAAACAGGACAACAATATTTGGGGTCCAATTTCTCCTATTATCCTTGGCAAAATAGGAAATTCCAGGCTAAAAAATCATTTTTGAGGAAAGAAAAATTATTTTTTATTTTCATGGCTCTGCGTTATAAACTTCTGTGAAGCACCTGGGGGTTTAAAGTGCTCAATATGCATCTAGATAAGTTCCTTGGGGGGTCTAGTTTCCAAAATGGGGTCACTTGTGGGGGAGCTCCAATGTTTAGGCACACAGGGGCTCTCCAAACGCGACATGGTGTCCGCTAACAATTGGAGCTAATATTCCATTCAAAAAGTCAAATGGCGCGCCTTCCCTTCCGAGCCCTGCCGAGTGCCCAAACAGTGGTTTACCCCCACATATGAGGTATCGACGTACTCGGGAGAAATTGCCCAACAAATTTTATGATCCATTTTACCCTACTGCCCATGTGAAAATGAAAAAATTGAGGCGAAAAGAATTTTTTTGTGAAAAAAAAGTACTTTTTCATTTTTACAGATCAATTTGTGAAGCACCTGAGGGTTTAAAGTGCTCACTAGGCATCTAAATAAGTTCCTTGGGGGGTCTAGTTTCCAAAATGGGGTCACTTGTGGGGGAGCGCCAATGTTTAGGCACACAGGAGCTCTCCAAACGCGACATGGTGTCCGCTAACGATGGAAATAATTTTTCATTCAAAAAGTCAAATGGCGCTCCTTCCCTTCCGAGCCTTACCATGTGCCCAAACAGTGGTTTACCCCCACATGTGAGGTATTGGTGTACTCAGGAGAAATTGCCCAACACATTTTAGGATCCATTTTATCCTGTTGCCCATGTGAAAATGAAAAAATTGAGGCTAAAAGAATTTTTTTGTGAAAAAAAAGTACTTTTTCATTTTTACGGATTAATTTGTGAAGCACCTGGGGGTTCAAAGTGCTCACTATGCATCTAGATAAGTTCCTTGGGGCGTCTAGTTTCCAAAATGGGGTCACTTATGGGGGAGCTCCAATTTTTAGGCACACGGGGGCTCTCCAAACGTGACATGGTGTCCGCTAAAGAGTGGAGCCAATTTTTGATTCAAAAAGTCAAGTGGCGCTCCTTCCCTTCCAAGCCCTGCCGTGCGCCCAAACAGTGGTTTACCCCCACATATGAGGTATCAGCGTACTCAGGACAAATTGGACAACAACTTTCGTGGTTCAGTTTCTCCTTTTACCATTGGGAAAATAAAAAAATTGTTGCTAAAAGATAATTTTTGTGACTAAAAAGTTAAATGTTCATTTTTTCCTTCCATGTTGCTTCTGCTGCTGTGAAGCACCTGAAGGGTTAATAAACTTCTTGAATGTGGTTTTGAGTACCTTGAGGGGTGCAGTTTTTAGAATGGTGTCACTTTTGGGTATTTTCAGCCATATAGACCCCTCAAACTGACTTCAAATGTGAGGTGGTCCGTAAAAAAAATGGTTTTGTAAATTTCGTTGTAAAAATGACAAATCGCTGGTCAAATTTTAACCCTTATAACTTCCTAACAAAAAAAAATTTTGTTTCCAAAATTGTGCTGATGTAAAGTAAACATGTGGGAAATGTTATTTATTAACTATTTTGTGTCACATATCTCTCTGGTTTAACAGAATAAAAATTCAAAATGTGAAAATTGCGAAATTTTCAAAATTTTCGCCAAATTTCCGTTTTTATCACAAATAAACGCAGAATTTATTGACCTAAATTTACCACTAACATGAAGCCCAATATGTCACGAAAAAACAATCTCAGAACCGCTAGGATCCGTTGAAGCGTTCCTGAGTTATTACCTCATAAAGGGACACTGGTCAGAATTGCAAAAAACGGCAAGGTCTTTAAGGTCAAAATAGGCTGGGTCATAAAGGGGTTAAACCATATCCAGATCATGCTAAGTATGGTTTTAATTGATCTAAATAAAATTGTGACATTTTATAAAATGTCTATGACTCGTATTTCTCTTGTTTGTATAAATTCATACAACAGTATTTTAAAGTGAACAGAACATGGATCCAAATAATTCAATAGAGTTGGTATTCACATCAGTTAAAGGGAATATGTCACCAGCTTTTTGATGCCTCATCAGCATAATGTAGAAAAAGAAAATCCAGCGAAGTGTCATTTCATTTACTGGGTGCAGCAGTTGTGATACCATCAACATTTTTATAAGTAACATGCAGCAGAGCTCAAAAAGCTAACCCCGCCCACACCCCTGATTAGCAGTCCTCTGTGTACATTGTATATTGACAATAAGCTGCTAATCAGTGCTGGGGGTGGAGTTGTCTAAAGGTACCGTCACACATAACGATATCGTTAACGATATCGTTGCTTTTTGTGACGTAGCAACGATATCGTTAAGGAAATCGTTATGTGTGACAGCGACCAACGATCAGGCCCCTCCTGGGAGATCGTTGGTCGCTGAGGAAAGTCCAGAACTTTATTTCGTCGCTGGATCTCCCGCTGACATCGCTGAATCGGCGTGTGTGACACCGATCCAGCGATGTCTTCACTGGTAACCAGGGTAAACATCAGGTTACTAAGCGCAGGGCCGCGCTTAGTAACTCGATGTTTACCATGGTTACCAGCGTAAACGTTAAAAAAACAAACACTACATACTTACCTTCAGCTGTCTGTCCTCGGCGCTGTGCTTCTCTGCACTCTTCCTGCATCCTGTGTCAGCGCCAGCCAGCCGGAAAGCAGAGCAGTGACGTCACCGCTCTGCTTTCCGGCTGACCGGCGCTGACAGTGCAGAGGAAAGCAGAGCGCCGGAGGACAGACAGCTGAAGGTAAGTATGTAGTGTTTGTTTTTTTAACGTTTACGCTGGTAACCAGGGTAAACATCGGGTTACTAAGCGCCGCCCTGCGCTTAGTAACCCGATGTTTACCCTGGTTACCGGGGACCTCGGGATCGTTGGTCGCTGGAGAGCTGTCTGTGTGACAGCTCTCCAGCGACCAAACAGCGATGCTGCAGCGATCGACATCGTTGTCGGTATCGCTGCAGCGTCTCTTAGTGTGACGGTACCCTAAGATGCACACAGACACCTAGTCCTGCAGTGATAATCTCCTGAAAAAACACTCATTGTATTGCAACAATATTACACAGCCTAATAAGGGGGCATCCTCTATGTCTGGAGGAAAGAAGGTTTAAGCATAATAACTGACGCGGATTCTTTACTGTAAGAGCAGTAAGACTATGGAACTCTCTACCGTATGATGTTGTAATGAGTGATTCATTACTAAAATTTAAGAGGGGACTGGATACCTTTCTTGAAAAGTATAATGTTACAGGTTATATATATTAGATTCCTTGATAGGGTGTTGATCCAGGGAACTAGTCTGATTGCCGTATGTGGAGTCGGGAAGGAATTTTTTTCCCCAATGTGGAGCTTACTCTTTGCCACATGGGTTTTTTTGCCTTCCTCTGGATCAACATGTTAGGGCATGCTAGGTTAGGCTATCGGTTGAACTAGATGGACTTAAAGTCTTCCTTCAACCTTAATAATTATGTTACTATGTTACTAATAAGTGTCACATCATTGTATCAGCCCCAACCTATTGCTGCCCTCAGATTACATTTCAAAAACAGCCCCTCAGAGCCCAAAAATCTCCAGAGTCTCAACTACTGGGGATAGCTAAAACCCTGGAGAGCACGATTAGGATAGTTTTTTCTGGTCCCCGATCAAAGAATAATGTCAATCATGTTAAAAAAGGGTGCCCGCTATTCTGACTTAATATACATGTCAGAGGAGAGAGAAATTATGTTCCTAAGCCCCCCTTCGAATTTTCCTATTGGTTAATGATTTGATCACAGCTATCACTGTGACCAAAAGCCAATAATTAGTAAATCTTCCCCTCGTGTCATCCTCTTAGTCAGATTTTTTTTTTTTTTATAACTTTATTTCTTATATACTTTGCTATTAGGGTTAGGCTTAGGGTTGGGCTTAGTGTTGGGGTTGGGCTTAGGGTTAGGGTTGGGGTTAAGGTTTTTTCAAAAGTTTAAAAAATGATGATGATATGATGACTAGTCAGGTATGCTAAGGTATGCAGCTATTATCGGGGTGCACGAGTGTCACAAAAGGGGTGACCTTTGGCCAGCACACTGCTATCACATGTGCAGGGGGCTTATCTTAGTTATCCCACCACTGCTACAATGTGATGAAAACACAAACAAGGCTATTGGCCTATCAAATTACCACAGGGGCTTATTTTAGTTATCCCACTGCTGCAACAATATGTCATAAACTGCAGGAATTTAGGTATATCTCGCTTTCCAGTTCCGCTTCGGAACTTGCAGCTCTCAGTCAGGGAACTACACCTAGGATAATTAATCGCCGGATGGGCCGCTTCACTGTGGATGGGCTACCAGGCATGCTGCAGTGAGGGAATTATAACTGCTCAGGCCGTAGCCAGATACTAGCTTATAAACCCCGTTCTGTCGCTGCCAGCTTTACCCACCTAGCCCAGAACACACTTTGCTGCCACCAGCTCAGATTCCTCAATAGAGGGGTTCGAAGCCAACCCAAATTAGTAGCGTAATTAACTTCAGGCACGTGAACATTCGCTATAGAACATGGAGAAGACATAGTAACATAGTAACATAATTATTAAGGTTGAAGGAAGACTTTAAGTCCATCTAGTTCAACCCATAGCCTAACCTAACATGCTCTCACATGTTGATCCAGAGGAAGGCAAAAAAAACCATGTGGCAAAGAGTAAGCTCTCTAATAAATAACGAACTAATAAATTTTATATTTTACTCCGAAAAGGTAGGCAGTGTTTACAAAAGGTATAGAAAGGTTTTACAATATGAGACAATTAAGGTATGTACAAGCAATTACTAACAAAAAACAGGGATTAAAGAAGATAAACACTCACATGTTGCTTAGATCATTCCAGGCTAACCCGCTGGTGGGAGGAGCCAGACATCCCAATGCATCAGAGGGTCTTAGTGCAACAGCTTCTCAGGTAAGACTGAAGGCTGGAACGACTGGCAGTAACTTAGACTTGTAGGCTGTGACATCACTAAAGGGGGTTGAGTTCAAATTGCCCTCCCTTTTTTCAGAATTACAAATTGGCTAGCAAAACCTATCATTATCCTAAGTTGCCTGGAGAACCTAGCATAGTAACGGCACACACATCACTCATCTTACATTGAAATTAGCTTTCAAATGATTCCACACTCGGACGAGCTATTCAACTCGATTCAGGAGAAATCCATTTCTCGGGTTCCTTGGAAGCTAGAATTTAACAAACGGCGCTGTAGCAAAGCTCTCTGTCAAAGCACATTCCAAATATGTAACCATCATATTTCTATCATACACTGGCGTCGCATTATGGCTTCTTTAATATTTCCCCCACATACAGCAAGCCCATGTGTTTTGAGGCAAAGACATTCCTACGGGAGTGGGGAAAGGAAGGAGTGAGAAGAGAGTGTGGGGTTACAGGAGCCAGGGGCTGCGATGGGGGGCCACATGCAGCGTGTGTGATAACAAGGGAAAATCATACTCCATTTTATACATTATCGTGACAACAAGTGACATGCTCAAGTCACCCCACATGTTCTGCAGCTGTTAGACAGCCAAAGAAAACATGCTAGGATTGCCTGCCATACAGGGGCAATTATCACATTTTTTGGAGTGTCTAACAGCCACAAAACATGCAGGGCTGGGACTTGATTATGTCACTTGAGCACCAGCAATACTTGTTGCATACCCGAGCACCAGATGTAAACTTGAGTAGAGAGCACATGCGCTCAACACTAATGATGGATATTCAATAGGACAACCTAATGTTATAACATTTTGTGTACTATCTTTGAGTTCAAAGTCCTCACTATACCCCTGGATAAAAGTCTTGAGGGGTGTAGTTTCCAAAATGGGGTCACTCAAGGGGGTTTATGTGTTTAGGCACTTTAGGGGACCTGCAATTGTGACATGTCACCTGCAAACTATTTCAGCCAGTTTGTGTGCCAAAATTCAAATGAAGCTCCTTCCTTTCCAAACCCTGACATTTGTCCAAGCAGAACTTTTTGACTACATATGGAGTATCACTGTGCTTGAAAGAACATGGGTAACAAATTATGGGATTCACGTTTTTTGGTGTTGCCTCTTGCAAAAGTGAAAAAATTGGAGCTAAAACAACATTTTAGATGTAAAATTATTATTTTTTCATTCCACTTTGCATTAATTCCTGCGTAGGACGTGAAGGGTTAAAAAATTTCCAAAGAACAGTTTTGAAATATATGAGGGGTATGGTTTTTAAAATAGTATCACTTTTGCGGAGTTTGCACTATGTAGTTGCCTCAAGGTTCATTAAAATTTGGATCATTCCATAAAGAAACAGGTTTTGTAAATTTGTTGAAAAAAAATGAGAAATTGCTACTAAACTGTTAATCCCTCTAACATCCTAACAAAATAAAATTACATTTGAAAAATGATGCAGATGTAAAGTAGACATATGGGAAATGTTATTTATTATTTTGTACAACATGACTAACTAGTTAATTCAATAAATAACCAATTGTATGCAAGGTATATGTCATGCACAACTAAACATAAATCATCCCAAACAAAACGTGCAACACAAAGACACTGTATTAAAATTTATTTTATTAATGGTAATATAAAGTAAACAATAATAATATACACAAATGAAGCTGATAAAATTAGAACACACTATAGTGGTATAATAAGACACCTCAAAAAAATATACAAACTAAATAATAATGCCTATACCTATATGGCACAAATATTGCACACAAAATATGATAAATATATAGTTATATATACCCAGATTGAAAAATAGTATAAAAAGTATATTTAATATAAATAAAAAATAATATGAATGAAATGTGCAAAATAGCAAAATTGTGCAAGATGTGAACACAAAAATATTAAAGCATTAAAAAGCAGTGTATGTGAAAAAAACTAATAAACCCAAAAAATATATATATATAATGCTAGATATATTGCACAACCCAACTAATTGTATATATATATATATATATATGTATATATATATATATATATGTGTGTGTGTGCAAATGGTGCTAAATAAAGATCTAGTGCAAAAAATAGAATATGCAAAATTGCAATCCCTGCATATAATATAATGTGTACTGATATAAAGTGCAACCGTGCTGATACTATAGATCCAGCCTGGGTCCCTATATTGCACAAAATTGTGCAAATAATGCTAAATCTAGATGCCAGAAAGTGCAAAAAAATGGCCCTGCATATAATATAATATGTACTGCTATAAAGTGCAGACGTGCTGAGAGCTAAAACTCAGTACCTTATATTGCACAGTACCACGCTAGAAACCACAATAGAAAGTAGTGCAACAGTAATAAGATAGTTTAATATAATCACGGTACTAAGGTGCAAACAGTGCCTAAATGAAACCGCCGCTATTGTACACTAGCAGCGGCATAGGTAGCATAAATAAAAGTAAGATAATTAAAAGAGGCTCCACATACCTATAGGTGCTCAGTCCCTACGTACGTTTCGGCTGAATGCCTTCTTCCGGGGGCGTACACAAGGGCTAATTGGGGTCAGTTTATATAGTGTGCTGATTGCCCCTGAGTGAGTGAAGCTGAGCGGTATATGCGGCGCATGCGCAGCTGCCCGGCCCATGGCCCCATCCACCCGGTGTCACCCCGGCAACGCGCACTCCACCAAAACCCCGCCAACGTAGATCACGTGATAGGGGAAGGTGGGGAACACGTCACCGAGGAGAGAGACGCCGCGCTGAATGAAACCAGAGACAAGGAAAGCCGCGCATGCGCACAGCCACCGAACTGCAACTCAGGGATACAAAGATGCCACAGAGAATGAAATACACTAGTCCAGATTACACTGTACACATCTATATATATAATTGTCTAAGGGTTTTTCCGTCTGTCTGTCTGTCTGTCTGTCCTGGAAATCCCGCCTCTCTGATTGCCATGGCGACGATGATGTCATAAAGGTTGCCTCGACCAATCAGCGACGGGCACAGTCTGCCGCGAATTCTTGAATCGTCATTGTCCATATACTATGGGGACATGCATATTCTAGAATACCCGATGCGTTAGAAAAGGACACCACTGTGCAGAGACCAAATGGAGTCCATAGTAACTCTACTGCCTCATTACAGTGAATGGCCCTGTCTGGAGTTTAATCTGGTTCATGAAATTTGGAGAGGTTCATGTAATTAGGATATTTAGATGGAAACCCTGATGTAAGTGCTCAGACTAGAGCACAGTATAAAGGTGATCCACAATTTTATGCAAAACATCCACACAAAAAATTCTACTCAGTCCACAAAAAAAGCAAGTCTTTAATCCGATCCATCATCTGTCAATGGAAATATATGGGACTTTTCTGGTACTGGTAGCATTAAGGCTTTAGAAAAGTGCTATAGCTCCTTGACCCCAAAAGAAATCAAGCAAATTTTGTGCTCCCAAATCCAAATGCCCCTCTCTCCCTTCCAAGCCCCACAGTGTGCCTTACCACATTTAGCTTCCATATGTTAAGCATTTCTGTAGGGACAAGAGCCTGGTTAATTTACATGAGCATGTCTCCAAAAGCATGAGCTGGGTATAATGTACAAGTACTACAATGTACTGGGCAAATTTGCAATTTTCATTCAACTACATCCACAGCTGCTTGTTTCTGGAAAACACCCATGGAGTCAAAATCATCACCTGTAGATAAATTCCCAGAGGAGTGTAATTTCCAAAATGAGGTCACTTGAGTGTGGATTCTGCTTTTTTGCACTTAAGGGCTATGTATATGCAGTCTGCAAACTATTCTGCAACAATTTATTAAAGTAGCGCTCCTTCCCTCCCAAGAATTAGTTCAGTATAGTATTCCCATGCACCATTGATGAGTACATGTTACTTGGCAGGACACCGTAAAGATCCTTATAAAAATCCAATGTTTATTTCAAAAAATGGACTTTCATTGTAACTGTATTTCAGACTTGAGAAAGGCCATTTGGCCTAAACGTTGTGATATTTTTGTCTCATCAATGCTGTGATGTTTTAAATATTTTGGAATAAAAATTGGATTTTTATAAGGATCTCTGTGGTTACTCAGCTATTTTTGGATTCTCCACCAAGTCTTTCTGTCTGTCTGTCTGTCCTGGAAATCTCGCGTCTCTGATTGGTCGAGGCCGCCAGGCCTCGACCAATCAGCGACGGGCACAGTGACGATGATGTCATAAAGGACGTAGACATCCCGCGTCTGATTGGTCGAGGTCGCCATGCCTCGACCAATCAGCGACGGGCACAGTATCGACGTAGATGTCATAATGGTTGCCATGGCGACGATGATGTCATAAAGGTTGCCTCGACCAATCAGCAACTGGCACAGTCTGCCGCGAATTCTGGAATCATCATTGTCCATATACTACGGGGACATGCACATTCTAGAATACCCGATGCGTTAGAATCGGGCCACAATCTAGTAATGTATAAATATATAAGTACTATATCATAATCCTACTCATAGACCAGACATGAAAACATAAATAATAATAAACATATACAGAATAAAATATGCATATAACAATATAATTATATGAGAATATTCCAAGACTGGTACATCTTCTAATGAACTCCGGATCGTCACTCAAGAAGATGATATGATTTTCGCATAAAATAAATAATCCAAATGCAATATCTTAGAGACCATAACTGTAAAATATGGAAAAATAAAAGATATTAATAAGAGCACATGACAACCATTTATACAGAAATATCAATAAATATAATATAAAAAGATTAAAAAATTATTTTTATTATTAAAACGATTTTTATTATTAAAAAGAGAATAAGGATGATCAGACAAAAGACGAGTAGCTTAAAGCCTCATTGAGACCCAGAGGTTGAAGAGTACGGAGGGTCCATATCCATCTACTCTCTTTTTGAGCAAGCCTACGACTAACGACTAACTAGTCGAGGGGTTCAAGAGAGGCCTGGATGTCTTCCTGGAGCAGAACAATATTGTATCATACAATTATTAGGTTCTGTAGAAGGACGTAGATCTGGGTATTTATTATGATGGAATATAGGCTGAACTGGATGGACAAATGTCTTTTTTCGGCCTTACTAACTATGTTACTATGTTACTATGTTACTATGTAACACTACCTCCGCGTAAATCGGTAATAATCCTGTCTACACCGATCACGCGGAGACCAGTTGGGTCGCATCCATGATGAATCTTGAAGTGCCGTGTAATTTTATATGGTCTTTTAAATTAAGTGCACGGCGTGCCGTAACACACGGACGCTCAGGTATATATTGCTTTAAAATAGGATCACTCGTGAGTATAGACCAAACATTGGTCTATAATCACGAGTAGGGTTGAGCGAAACGGGTCGAAATATTACAAAAGTCGCCGACTTTTGGCAAGGTCGGGTTTCATGACACCCGACCCGACCCCAGTGTGGGGTCGGCCATGAAGTCGGCGATCTTTTGAATCTGGAATCGGAATTCCGATACCGATTCCCGATATGTTTAAGATATCGGGAATTGGTATCGGAATTCAGATTTAAGTGTAAAATAAAGAATTAAAATAAAAAATATCGCAATACTTACCCTCTGACGCGCCCTGGTACTAACCGGCAGCCTTTCTTCCTTAGAATCAGCAGTCCAAGACCTTGCGGTGACGTCGCGGCTTCTGATTGGTCGCGCGGCGGTCACATGGGCGGCCGCGCGACCAATCACAAGCCGCGACGTCACCGCGACGTCACCGAAGGTCCTGGAAGCGCTGATTCTTAGGAAGGACCTTCGGTGACGTCGCGGTGACGTCGCGGCTTGTGATTGGTCGCGCGGCCGCCCATGTGACCGCCGCGCGACCAATCAGAAGCCGCGACGTCACCGCAAGGTCTTGGAAGGCTGATTCTAAGGAAGAAAGGCTGCCGGTTAGTACCAGGGCGCGTCAGAGGGTAAGTATTGCGATATTTTTTATTTTAATTCTTTATTTTACACTAAAATATGGATCGCAGGGCCTGAAGGAGAGTTTCCGCTCCTTCAGACCCTGGGAACCATGGAAACCCAATGCACTGCATTGGGTTTCGCGTTTCGGCCGACCCCGACCCCGACTTTTTTATAGGATCGGCCGATTTCACTTGACCCGACTTTTGAAAAAGTCGGGTTTCGTGAAACCCGACCCGATCCTATAAAAGCAAAGGTCGCTCAACCCTAATCACGAGTGATCCTATTTTAAAGCAATATATACCTGAGCGTCCGTGCACGTAATTTAAAAGACCATCTCACCAAAAGTTTCTATCCTGTTAATGATCAGTCGTTACTTTTTCCCTCTCTTGTCTCTAAACCAATTGAAAAATGGGGTTGTGCCCCATGTGGCAATTGCATTGCATGTTCCAACATAGATTGTGCTACCAGTTTTGTTGGATCGGACAACAAGCCATATAAAATTACGCAATCACGTGCAATACTAAAGCAGTAATTTATCATGCAACATGCCCATGTTCAAAAATTTATGTTGGGCTCACTACTAGACCATTGAAACTACGTGTGCGTGAACACGTAAGAGACATTAGAGCAGCTGAGAAGGAAGAAACTGTAGAACATTTAAAAACGCTACCACGGCACTTCAAGATTCATCATGGATGCGACCCAACTGGTCTCCGCGTGATCGGTATAGACAGGATTATTACCGATTTACGCGGAGGTAGTGTTAGTCGTAGGCTTGCTCAAAAAGAGAGTAGATGGATATGGACCCTCCGTACTCTTCAACCTCTGGGTCTCAATGAGGCTTTAAGCTACTCATCATTTCTCTGATCATCCTTATTCTCTTTTTAATAATAAAAATTGTTTTAATAATAAAAATAATTTTTTAATCTTTTTATATTATATTTATTGATATTTCTGTATAAATGGTTGTCATGTGCTCTTATTAATATCTTTTATTTTTCCATATTTTACAGTTTTGGTCTCTAAGATATTGCATTTGGATCATTTATTTTATGCGAAAATCATACCATCTTCTTGAGTGAAGATCCGGAGTTCATTAGAAGATGTACCAGTCTTGGAATATTCTCATATAATTATATTGTTATATGCATATTTTATTCTGTATATGTTTATTATTATTTATGTTTTCATGTCTGGTCTATGAGTAGGATTATGATACAGTACTTAAATATTTATACATTATGTGTACAGTGTAATCTGGACTAGTGTATTTCATTCTCTGTGGCATCTTTGTATCCCTGAGTTGCAGCTCGGCGGCAGTGCGCGTGCGCGGCTTTCCTTGTCTCTGGTTTCATTCAGCGCGGTGTCTATCTCCTCGGTGACGTGTTCCCCACCTTCCCCTATCACGTGATCTACGTGGGCGGGGTTTTGGTGGAGTGCGCGTTGCCGGGGTGACACCGGGTGGATGGGGCCATGGGCCGGGCAGCTGCGCATGCGCCGCATATACCGCTCAGCTTCACTCACTCAGGGGCAATCAGCACACTGACCCCAATTAGCCCTTGTATACGCCCCCGGAAGAAGGCATTCAGCCGAAACGTACGTAGGGACTGAGCACCTATAGGTATGTGGAGCCTCTTTTAATTATCTTACTTTTATTTATGCTACCTATGCCGCTGCTAGTGTACAATAGCGGCGGTTTCATTTAGGCACTGTTTGCACCTTAGTACCGTGATTATATTAAACTATCTTATTACTGTTGCACTACTTTCTATTGTGGTTTCTAGCGTGGTACTGTGCAATATAAGATACTGAGTATTATGTCATGATTCCAATGGCAGGGAATCACAAAAGGACAAGCACCAACGAGCTCTAGGGTGATGGAACCTGAGCTGACCGCGACCCTAAACCTGAACACACAAATAACAATAGCCGGGGAACGTGCCTACGTTGATCCTAGACGTCTCGCACCAGCCTAAGATCTAACTTCCCCTATTAGAAGAAACACAGACCTCTCTTGCCTCCAGAGAAATCCCCCACAGAAATAGCAGCCCCCCACATATAATGACGGTGAAATGAGAGGAAGGCACATACACAGTATGAAAACAGATTCAGCAAAATGAGGCCCGCTAAAACTAGATAGCAGAGGATACAAAAGTAAACTGCGCGGTCAGCAAAAAACCCTTCAAAAAACCATCCTGTAATTACTTGAACTCATGTTCCAACTCATGGAACATGAGGAGCAATTACAGCCCACTAGAGCAACCAGCAGCAAAGAAACAATTATATGCAAGCTGGACAAGACAAAAATAAAGCAAAACGTGGAACAAGAAAATCAAAAACTTAGCTTGTCCTGAAGATTACTGAAGCCAGAAGCTGAGGTAACAAAACACTCTGATAACCTTGATAGCCGGCGGGGAAATGACAAGAAAGCCCGGTTAAATAGGAAACTCCCAAATGCTAATAGAACAGGTGGACACCAGAGACAGCAGAACACAAATCACCCAGTACCATCAGTAACCACCAGAGGGAGCCCAAAAACAGAACTCACAACAGTACCCCCCCCTTGAGGAGGGGTCACCGAACCCTCACGAGAACCACCAGGGCGACCAGGATGAGCCCTATGAAAAGAGCGGACCAAATCATCAGCATGAACATCAGAGGCAACCACCCAAGAATTATCCTCCTGACCATAACCCTTCCACTTGACCAAATATTGGAGTTTCCATCTGGAAACACGAGAATCCAAGATCTTCTCCACAACATACTCCAATTCTCCCTCCACCAGCACCGGAGCAGGAGGCTCAAGCGAAGGAACAACAGGTACCTCATACCTCCGCAACAACGACCGATGGAACACATTATGAATAGCAAACGATACCGGGAGATCCAAACGAAACGACACAGGGTTAAGAATTTCCAAGATCCTATAAGGACCGATGAACCGAGGCTTGAACTTAGGAGAAGAGACCTTCATAGGAACAAAACGAGAAGACAACCACACCAAGTCCCCAACAAGAAGTCGAGGACCCACGCGGCGACGGCGATTAGCAAACTGCTGAGCCTTCTCCTGGGACAACTTCAAATTGTCCACCACATGACTCCAAATCCGATGCAACCCATCCACCACCATGTCCACTCCAGGACAATCAGAAGGCTCCACCTGACCAGAGGAAAAACGAGGATGAAACCCCGAATTACAAAAGAAAGGAGAAACCAAGGTAGCAGAACTAGCCCGATTATTAAGGGCAAACTCGGCCAGCGGCAAAAAGGTAACCCAGTCATCCTGATCAGCAGAAACAAAACACCTCAAATAAGTTTCCAAGGTCTGATTAGTTCGCTCCGTCTGGCCATTCGTCTGAGGGTGGAATGCAGACGAAAAGGACAAATCAATGCCCATCTTAGCACAGAACGTCCGCCAAAATCTAGACACAAACTGGGATCCCCTGTCAGAAACGATGTTCTCCGGAATCCCATGCAAACGAACCACGTTCTGGAAAAACAGAGGGACCAACTCAGAGGAGGAAGGCAACTTAGGCAAGGGTACAAGATGAACCATTTTAGAAAAGCGGTCACACACAACCCAGATGACGGACATTTTTTGAGAGACAGGGAGATCCGAAATAAAGTCCATGGAAATGTGCATCCAAGGCCTCTTCGGGATAGGCAAAGGTGACAACAATCCACTGGCTCGAGAACAGCAAGGCTTAGCCTGAGCACAAACCTCACAAGACTGCACAAAAGAACGCACATCCCTCGACAAGGAAGGCCACCAAAAAGACCTGGCCACCAAGTCTCTAGTACCAAATATTCCAGGATGACCTGCCAACGCAGAAGAATGGACCTCGGAGATGACTCTACTGGTCCAACTATCCGGAACAAACAGTCTCTCAGAAGGACAACGATCAGGTTTACCCGCCTGAAACTCCTGCAAAGCACGTCGCAAGTCTGGGAAGACGGCCGACAAAATCACCCCATCCCTAAGGATACCAGTGGGCTCAGAATTTCCAGGGGAGTCAGGCACAAAACTCCTAGAAAGAGCATCCGCCTTCACATTCTTTGAACCTGGCAGGTATGAAACCACAAAATTGAAACGAGAGAAAAACAGTGACCAACAAGCCTGTCTAGGATTCAGACGCCTGGCAGACTCAAGGTAAATCAGATTTTTGTGATCAGTCAAGACCACCACACGATGTCTAGCACCCTCCAGCCAATGACGCCACTCCTCAAATGCCCACTTCATGGCCAAAAGTTCCCGATTACCCACATCATAATTCCGCTCAGCGGGCGAAAACTTCCTAGAAAAGAACGCACATGGCTTCATCACCGAGCAATCGGAGCCTCTCTGCGACAAAACCGCCCCCGCTCCAATCTCGGAAGCATCAACCTCAACCTGGAAAGGAAGCGAAACATCAGGCTGACGCAACACAGGAGCAGAAGAAAACCGGCGTTTAAGTTCCTGAAAGGCCTCCACAGCCGCAGGAGACCAATCAGCAACATCAGCACCCTTCTTAGTCAAATCCGTCAAAGGCTTAACAACACTAGAAAAATTATTTATAAAACGACGATAGAAATTAGCAAAGCCCAAGAACTTCTGCAGACTCTTAAGAGATGCAGGCTGCGTCCAGTCACAAATAGCCCGAACCTTGACGGGATCCATCTCAATAGTAGAAGGGGAAAAAATATACCCCAAGAAAGAAATCTTCTGGACTCCAAAGAGACACTTTGAGCCCTTTACAAACAAGGAATTAGCCCGCAGGACCTGAAACACCTTCCTGACCTGCTGAACATGAGACTCCCAGTCATCAGAAAAAACCAAAATATCATCCAAATACACAATCATAAATTTATCCAGATATTCACGGAAAATATCGTGCATAAAGGACTGGAAGACTGAAGGAGCATTAGAAAGTCCAAAAGGCATTACCAAATACTCAAAATGGCCCTCAGGCGTATTAAATGCGGTTTTCCACTCATCACCTTGCTTTATTCGTATAAGATTATACGCACCCCGAAGATCAATCTTAGTGAACCATTTAGCCCCCTTAATGCGAGCAAACAAATCAGTCAACAAAGGCAAAGGATACTGATATTTTACGGTAATCTTATTCAAAAGACGATAATCTATACAAGGCCTCAAGGACCCATCTTTTTTGGCCACGAAAAAAAAACCTGCTCCCAAAGGGGACGAAGATGGACGGATATGTCCCTTTTCCAAGGACTCCTTAACATAATCCCGCATAGCAGTATGCTCTGGCACTGACAGATTGAACAAACGACCTTTAGGAAATTTACTACCAGGAATTAAATCTATAGCACAATCGCAATTCCTGTGAGGAGGAAGCGAACTGAGCTTAGGCTCCTCAAAAACATCCCGATAATCAGACAAAAATACAGGAACCTCAGAAGGAGTAGATGAAGCGATAGAAATCGGAGGTGCATCATCATGAACCCCCTGACATCCCCAGCTTAACACAGACATTGTTTTCCAGTCAAGGACTGGATTATGAGTTTGTAACCATGGCAGACCAAGTACTAGAACATCATGTAAATTATACAATACCAGGAAGCGAATCACCTCCTGATGAACGGGAGTCATACGCATGGTCACTTGTGTCCAGTACTGAGGTTTATTCATAGCCAAAGGTGTAGAGTCAATTCCCTTCAAAGGAATAGGGACTTCCAGAGGCTCAAGACTAAACCCACATCGCTTGGCAAATGACCAATCCATAAGACTCAGGGCAGCGCCTGAATCTACATAGGCATCGACGGAAATGGATGATAATGAGCAAATCAGAGTCACAGACAGAATGAACTTAGACTGTAACGTACTAATGGCAACAGACTTATCAACTTTTTTTGTGCGTTTAGAGCATGCTGATATAACATGAGCTGAATCACCACAATAAAAGCACAACCCATTTTTCCGCCTATAGTTTTGCCGTTCACTTCTAGACTGAACTCTATCACATTGCATTGTCTCAAGTGCCTGTTCAGAAGACACCGCCAAATGGTGCACAGGTTTGCGCTCCCGTAAACGCCGATCAATCTGAATAGCCATAGTCATAGACTCATTCAGACCCGTAGGCGCAGGGAACCCCACCATAACATCTTTAATGGCCTCAGAAAGGCCATCTCTGAACTTTGCAGCCAGGGCGCACTCATTCCACTGAGTAAGCACTGACCATTTCCGAAATTTTTGACAATATATTTCTGCTTCATCTTGCCCCTGAGAGAGAGCTAATAAAGCTTTTTCAGCCTGAATCTCCTGGTTAGGTTCCTCATAGAGCAAACCCAATGCCAGAAAAAACGCATCCACATTAAGCAACGCAGGATCCCCTGGTGCCAATGCAAATGCCCAATTTTGAGGGTCACCCCGCAGGAAAGATATAATAATCTTAACCTGCTGAGCAGGGTCTCCAGAAGAGCGAGATTTCAAAGAAAGGAACAGCTTGCAATTGTTCCTAAAATTCAGAAAACTAGATCTATCTCCAGCAAAGAACTCTGGAATAGGAATTCTAGGTTCAGACATAGGAGCATGTACAACAAAATCTTGTATATTTTGAACCTTAGCAGCAAGATTATTCAAGCTGGAAGCTAAACTCTGGACGTCCATGATAAACAGCTAAGGTCAGAGCCATTCAAGGTTTAAGAGGAGGAAAAAAAAAAAAAATAGCCAGGCTGCAATTAAGGCTAAGCAGCAACCTCAGAGGAGAAAAAAAAAAAAAAAAACTTCCTCAGACTACTTTTCCTCCTACTTCAGCCCAAACATTTACGCCGGCTATACTGTCATGATTCCAATGGCAGGGAATCACAAAAGGACAAGCACCAATGAGCTCTAGGGTGATGGAGCCTGAGCTGACCGCGACCCTAAACCTGAACACACAAATAACAATAGCCGGGGAACGTGCCTACGTTGATCCTAGACGTCTCGCACCAGCCTAAGATCTAACTTCCCCTATTAGAAGAAACACAGACCTCTCTTGCCTCCAGAGAAATCCCCCACAGAAATAGCAGCCCCCCACATATAATGACGGTGAAATGAGAGGAAGGCACATACACAGTATGAAAACAGATTCAGCAAAATGAGGCCCGCTAAAACTAGATAGCAGAGGATACAAAAGTAAACTGCGCGGTCAGCAAAAAACCCTTCAAAAAACCATCCTGTAATTACTTGAACTCATGTTCCAACTCATGGAACATGAGGAGCAATTACAGCCCACTAGAGCAACCAGCAGCAAAGAAACAATTATATGCAAGCTGGACAAGACAAAAATAAAGCAAAACGTGGAACAAGAAAATCAAAAACTTAGCTTGTCCTGAAGATTACTGAAGCCAGAAGCTGAGGTAACAAAACACTCTGATAACCTTGATAGCTGGTGGGGAAATGACAAGAAAGCCCGGTTAAATAGGAAACTCCCAAATGCTAATAGAACAGGTGGACACCAGAGACAGCAGAACACAAATCACCCAGTACCATCAGTAACCACCAGAGGGAGCCCAAAAACAGAACTCACAACAGTATTAGCTCTCAGCACGTCTGCACTTTATAGCAGTACATATTATATTATATGCAGGGCCATTTTTTTGCACTTTCTAGCGTCTAGATTTAGCATTATTTGCACAATTTTGTGCAATATAGGGACCCAGGCTTGATCTATAGTATCAGCACGGTTGCACTCTATATCAGTACACTTTATATTATAAGCAGGGATTGCAATTTTGAATATTCTATTTTTTGCACTAGATCTTTATTTAGCATCATTTGCACATATATATATATATATATATATACACTATATATATATATATACAATTAGTTGGGTTGTGCAATATATCTAGCATTATATATATATATTTTTTTTTTTTTTTGGTTTATTAGTTTTTTTCACATACACTGCTTTTTAGTGCTTTAATATTTTTGTGCTCACATCTTGCACAATTTTGCTATTTTGCACATTTCATTCATATTAATTTTTATTTATATTAAATATACTTTTTATACTATTTTTCAATCTGGGTATATATAACTATATATTTATCATATTTTGTGTGCAATATTTGTGCCATATAGGTATAGGCATTATTATTTAGTTTGTATATTTTTTTGAGGTGTCTTATTATACCACTATTGTGTGTTCTAATTTTATCAGCTTCATTTGTGTATATTATTATTGTTTACTTTATATTACCATTTATAAAATTAATTTTAATACAGTGTCTTTGTGTTGCACGTTTTGTTTGGGATGATTTATATAACATGACTAACTAGTCTAAGGATGTAAAGACCCCTTCATGACCGGTGTTTTTTTGGTCTTTTCGTTTTTCGCTCCCCTTCTTCCAGAGCCATAACTTTTTTTATTTTTCTGTCATATATTGTTTTCATGAACACCAAATATGTCTAGGTCCAGAGATTTTGTTTAACTTAGTATTTCATAAAAAGCAAAGTCACTCTGTGGATTGGATTTGAATTATGGTGTGTGTCTTTTTTGTGTGGTTTTCCTTTTATAGGGAATTTAGGGCAAGCCGCCGGTGAGCGGGGACGCCATTTGCGTTTCAAGAGGGTCCCAACCTCCGCTGGTAGGAAGGGGTTCAGCTAGGGTTACCTAGGGTCATATATGCCTATTTATACCCCTGCTGGATTCAGTTACAGATCAGCAAAAGATTTTTGGGTTGTTTTTTCATTTGGTTTTTCACTTTCTTGTATTTTGTGGTCTATTTCGTTTTTTAATATTGATCAATAAAAAGTAATTTTTAGGAGTATTAGTCTTTTTTGATGAGAGAATACTTCAATGTGGCTTTGTACAATTTGGAGGTTATGCAAGCAGGTTGTTTGGATGCAACAGCGCAAACAATGATGAGAAAGTGGCATTTTACCAACACTATTTATTTAATGAACACAAAAAGGAAAACCTATTTATAAGTATATAAATGGATATAATAGAGAATGTAGACCATCTGTTCTTGACCTAATGTTAAAGCACTTGGGTTTTGCAGCAGGACAATGATTCAAAACACACCAGCAAGTCCACCTCCAAAATGGCTAAAGAAAAACAAACATAAGACTTTGGAGTGGCCTAAGTCAAAGGCATGACCTTAATCCGATTGAGATGCTGTGACATGACCTTAAAAATGTGGTTCATGTTCAGAAACCCTCCAATGTGTCTGAATTACATCAATTCTGCAAAGATGAGTGTGCCAAAATTCCTCCAGAGTGTTGTAAATCATCACTTTTTCACACAGGAACCTGTAGGTTTGGATTTCTTTTTCCCTTAATAATAAAGACTTTTATTTAAAAACTACCGTGTTTTGCGGTTTATGAGACGCACTGGGTTATAAGACGCACCCCAAATTATGAGGAGAAAAATAAGAAAAAAAAATTTTTTTAATAAAATGGTGGTGCTTTTAACAATCCACTCATCTTATTGCTTACCGAAGGTGGTGGCTGTGGTGAAGCGGGGTCCCAGGGTTGCTGCCACCGGAGGTAGGAGTGGTGCGATGCTGCGGACTCCAGACTGGGAGAAAGGGATGTTCAGATGTGCGACGCTGTGGGTGTTCGGTGGTGCGGGGGCTCCGCCGAAAATTTGTGAAAGCCCAGAGCCCCCGTACTTCCATGGTTTACTTTGTGGTGGACTCCGGGAAAATGGCTGCTGGGGCGGCGCATGCACAGATGGAGATCTTGCCCCTGAGATCTCATCTCCCGAGACCTTGGTGCTGAGATATCCATCTGTGCATGAGCTGCCCCCGGCAGACATTTTCCCACAGTCCACTGCAATGTAAACCTTAGAAGTGCGGGAGGCCTGGACTTTCACAAAATATCAACGGGACCCCCACACCACTGAACACCCACAGTGTTGCACCTCCAAACACCCCCTCATCCCAGCCTGGAGCCTGCAGCAATGCGCCACTCTTGCCTCCTCCACCTAGGACCCTGCTCCACCACTGTCGATAAGGTATATTCAAATTACAAATTTTGGGGAAAAATAATAATCCAAAAAATACAGTATATTTTTTATTTACTTGTCTTATCTTTGTCTAATATTTACATTTGGTGATCTGAAATATTTAAGTGAGACAAACACGCAAACGAGTAGGAAATCAGGAAGGGGCAAACTTTTCCACACAACTGTATACTGCATACAAGTAAGCACTATATTGGCAGTAATAGTAATAGGGTCAATACACTGTGTTCCAAGTTATTATGCAAATTGGATTTAAGTGTCATTAAGATTTAATTGTTTTGTTTTTCAAATAAACTCGTGGATGGTAATGTGTCTCAGGGCTCAATGGATCACTGAAATCAATCTTAAACACATGATAATTAGTTTTCCAGGTGATTCTAATTAAAGGAAAACTACAAAAAAATGATGTTTCACATTATTAAGCAGGCCACAGGTTTCAAGCGATATAGGAAATAAAAAGGATCTCACTGCTGCTGAAAAGCGTTAAATAGTGCAATGCCTTGGACAATGTTTGAAAACATTAGATATTTCACGAAAACTTAAGAGTGATCATCATACTGTGAAGAGATTTGTGACTGAAACAAAGCACAGACTTCATGCAGATAAAGGCATAATGAGGAAGGTTTCTGCCAGACAAATTCATTGGATTAAGAGAGCAGCTGCCAAAATACCATTACAAAGCAGCAAACTGTTATTTGAAGCTGCTGGTGCCTCTGGAGTCCCTCAAACCTCAAGGTGTAGGATCCTTCAAAGGCTGGCTGTGGTGCATAAACCTACTATTCGGCCACCCCTAAACAGTGTTCACAAGCAGAAACGGTTGCAGTGGGCCCAGACATACATGAAGACTAATTTTCAAACAGTCTTGTTTACTGATGAGTGTCGAGCAACCCTGGATGGTCCAGATGGATGGAGTATTGGATGGTTGGTGGATGGCCACCATGTTCCAACAAGACTGCGACGTGAGCAAGGAGGTGGAGGAGTCATGTTTTGGTCCCTTCGGGGCCCTTTAAGATTCCTGAAGGTGTGAAAATTACCTCTGCAAAGAATATAGAGTTTCTGACTGACAACTTTCTTCCATGGTATAAAAAGCAGAAACGTGAAGGAAGCGATCCTGTTGCGTCACAGGACCGCAGTACCGCAAATAGAGCGCGAGCAAGTAGTCAGCGAACTCAACCCCAACTAGGATTGAAGTCCGATTAGACCCTTGCTGGCATAACACCGCAACTGGGTGTGTAAGGAAACCAAATAACGATTTTAAGGCACAAGAGTGCATGCGGTGCCGCACTGACGAACGCCACTAACCACCCAGGCTTGGGTAAGGAAAGCACAGAGGAAGTGCACGGCGCCGTACTGGCGGTCACAGCAACTGGACGCTGTAATGTGTGATTAGTGCTGTAGGCTAAGTCGGGCGCTAGATAGCAACCATACACCTTCCGCGAACAGACATTCAATAGGGTAGGGGTATCCAAGGATGACTTGCACTCACAACATATACACATTAACAATAGTACACTAGCGCATGGCCGTGCGGTCATGCGCAGTTTATATAGTTGCAGCACAGGAAGTGGCCACAGAAACTTTGCCCTTCCAAGACCTGCCAAGAGGACCAATGGAATGTGCTGCAGAGCCTGAGCACATGACCCTCAATCTCCAACGGGAGATCTTGCCCTGGGCATGCTCAGTGTGTGCAGACAAGGACTTAGTCCCAGAGAAGTCTGCTCGCTGCTGACCAGCACTGACTTTAATGGCAGAAGCTGAAGAAGCAGCAGTAACTCTCTGTACAGCGTGAGACTGAGCAAGACGCTGGGACTGACGTCCCTGCTGAGCAGACTCCACTGCGGCTGGATAAGAATGGGAGACCGCAGCGGAGATGGCTCGAGATTCCCCCTGTGCAGAAGCGGGAACTCGAGACCTAACAATGCCCCCCCTCCTAGGGCCCCCCCCTCCTTGGGCCTCGCTATGCTCGAAGGCAGCAATGAGCTGTGGGGCCGAATGTTTTCAGCAGGCTCCCATGACCTGTCCTCTGGGCCATAACCCTTCCAATCCACCAGATAGAACTTTTTGCCGCGTACCACCTTGCACCCCAAAATAGCGTTCACCTCGTAATCGTCCGTAGACGAACCCGATGTCCCGGCAGATGACTCGGAAAACCGGGACATGTATACGGGTTTCAAGAGGGACACATGAAAGGTGTCGGTGATACCCAAGCGTGGAGGAAGAGCCAAACGGTAGACCACAGGATTAACCTGTTCGAGAACCTTGAAGGGACCCAAGTAGCGAGGAGCAAACTTAGTGGACTCAACTCGCAGCCTGATGTTACGGGCGGAGAGCCACACCAAGTCGCCAGGAGCAAAGGTCGGAGCGGGGCACCGATGAACATCGGCGGAGGACCTCATTCTCTCCTTGGAGGCCCGAATGGCATCCTGCGTGCGGTCCCAAATGTCCCGTGCCTCCACAGCCCAGTCTGCCACCCTGGAGTCAGCAGAAGACACAGGCATGGGCACAGGAACACGCGGATGCTGGCCGTAATTTAGGAGGAATGGAGTCTGACCGGTAGAGTCGGCTACGGCATTGTTAAGTGCAAACTCTGCCCACGGTAGCAAGGATGCCCAGTCATCCTGCCTGGCAGAAACAAAATGTCGTAAATATGTGACCAAGGTCTGGTTGGCCCTCTCTACCAACCCATTTGTCTCGGGATGATATGCCGAAGAGAGATTCAACTCAATACTGAGTAGACGACAAAGCTCTCTCCAGAATCGAGACGCAAACTGGAGACCCCGGTCACTAACAATTTTGTCTGGCATACCGTGTAGGCGAAAGATATGCTTGACGAACAAGACAGCCAACGCCCGTGCAGAAGGTAGCCGTGGAAGAGGCACCAAGTGCACCATTTTGGAAAAATGGTTGGTGATCACCCAGATAATGGTGCAGTTACGAGACTTGGGTAAGCCCACCACAAAGTCCATCCCGACCATCTCCCAGGGCCTGTCCGCCACCGGCAGAGGATAAAGCAAACCAGCTGGCCGTTGCCGAGGAGTCTTGTTCTTGGCGCAAGAGACACACGCCCGAACATACTCTGCGACATCACGAGCCATATGCGGCCACCAGTACGTCCTCGCCAGTAACTCAGATGTCCTTTTGGTATCAAAATGTCCACCCACCCTGGACGAGTGTGCCCAAGAGAGAACCTCCGGTCGCAAATTGGATGGAACAAAAGTCTTGCCCGGGGGCACAGACTCTAGCGAAACCGGGGCCACAGTTCTCAAGCTCTCGGTGGGGACAATAAGCCGAAGCTCCTCCTCCTCCTCCGCAGATGACACAACGGAGCGAGAGAGAGTTTCGGCCCAAATGTTCTTCTCCCCAGAAAGAAAATGGAGGGTGAAATGAAACCGGGAGAAGAATAAGGACCATCTGGACTGGCGAGAATTCAACCGCTGGGCTGTCTGCAGGTACACCAAATTTTTATGGTCTGTGAAGACTTGGAAGGGAAAACGTGCACCCTCCAAGAGATGTCTCCACTCCGAGAAAGCCAACTTCATGGCTAGCAACTCCCTGTCCCCGATGGAATAATTCCTCTCTGCTGGTGAGAAGGTCTTGGAGAAAAAGAAGCAAGGATGCTTCCGACCTTGAGCATCCTTTTGGAAGAGGACTGCTCCAGCACCAACAGAAGATGCATCCACCTCCATGATAAATGGCTTATCAACATCGGGGCGATGTAGGATGGGAGCGCTAGCGAAGTGTGACTTTATAGAGTTAAAGGCCTTGGAGACCTCCTCAGACCACAATTTGGGATTCGCCCCCTTCTTGGTGAGGGCAACCAAGGGAGCTACCAAAGTTGAGAAGTGCGGAATGAACTGGCGATAATAATTAATGAACCCCATAAAGCGCTGCACCGCTTTAAGAGAATGGGGTTCCTGCCAGTCCATCACAGCCTGTAGTTTGGCAGGATCCATAGCCAATCCCTGGGCAGAGATGATGTAGCCTAGGAAAGGTAAGGACTCCTGCTCAAACATACACTTCTCCATTTTGGCATAGAGGGAGTTTGCCCGTAGGAGGTCGAAGACTTTGCAAACATCTCTCCGGTGGGAGTCAATATCTGGAGAGTAGATGAGAATATCATCCAGATAGACTACGACCGAGGTGGAAAGCATATCCCGGAAGATATCGTTCACAAAGTCTTGGAAAACAGCTGGGGCATTGCAGAGCCCGAAGGGCATCACCAGATATTCATAGTGCCCATCCCTGGTGTTAAAAGCCGTCTTCCATTCGTCCCCCTCATGGATGCGAATCAGGTTGTAAGCACCCCGCAGATCTAGTTTAGTAAATACCCTTGCTCCCCGAAGCCTATCAAAGAGCTCAGATATCAAGGGCAAAGGATACTTGTTCTTAACGGTGATGGCGTTAAGACCCCTGTAGTCTATGCATGGACGCAATTCTCCATTCTTCTTCTGCACGAAGAAGAACCCTGCCCCAGCAGGTGACACTGACTTCCTAATGAATCCTCTTGCCAGATTTTCCTGGATGTACTGTGACATTGCCTCCGTCTCCGGGAGAGATAGCGGATAGACTCGACCCCGGGGAGGCTCAGCACCAGGCAAGAGATCAATAGGACAGTCATAGGGGCGATGGGGCGGAAGGATCTCCGCCGCCTTTTTGGAGAACACGTCTGCATAAGACCAATACTGCTTGGGGAGAGAGGAAAGATCTGCGGGTACCTCTGTAGTAGCAACCTGAACGCACTCCCTCTGACACCTACCCCCACAAGATTCGCTCCATCCCAGGATTCTGCCAGAGGACCACTCGATATGAGGAGAGTGGTACCGTAGCCAAGGTATTCCCAACAGGACCTCATCAATTCCCTCAGGAATGACGAGCAGAGATATAATCTCCTGATGAGATGGCGACATGGACAGAGTAAAAGGGATGGTCTGGTGTGTTATCTGTGAGGGCAGTGCCGACCCATTCACCACTCGTACCGTTACTGGTTGAGCTAGCATAACCAGGGGTATTGCGTGACGTTGGGCGAAGGCAGAAGACATAAAATTGCCCTCCGCCCCAGAATCCACGCAGAGCTCTACCGAGTGGGAGAATGAGCCTATAGTAATTGTCCCCTTAAAGGACAATTTAGATGCAAACGTCGCCGTGTTTAGTGTTCCTCCACCTACTACCACTAAACGCTGACGTTTCCTCGATCGCTGAGAACATCTGGTGGCTAGATGTCCTGACTGCTGGCAAACATGACAGACCTTGAGTGCACAAGCGGTCCGGGACTTAGATCCCGCTTGTGACACTTCCCTGGCCTCATGTGACTCAGGAACCAGGACCGGAGATTCCAGAGGTTTGGCGAAGGTAGGAGCCAGCCGAAACCTCTGCATACACTGGACTCGCTCTAACCTCCGCTCGTTAAAACGGAGGTCAATTCGAGTGGAGACAGTTATTAACTCCTCCAGTGTGGCAGGAATCTCCCTAGTGGCCAGAGCGTCCTTAACGTGGTCAGCCAGGCCCCTCCAAAATATGGGGATAAGAGCTTTATCCGACCAATCCAGCTCAGAAGCTAAAGTGCGGAATTGGACAGCGAATTGACTGACCAAGGACTCACCCTGAGTTAATGCCAGCAGTTGGAGCGCCGTATCATGGGTGACTTGAGGTCCTAAAAAGACCTGTTTCAGAGTGCTCAGAAACAGCGGAGCACTCTGCACCACATGATCGCTACGCTCCCACAGCGGCGTAGCCCATTCCAACGCCCTGTCCGACAAAAGAGACACTATAAATCCCACCTTAGCCCGCTCTGTGGGAAAACATGCAGCCAGGAGCTCGAGGTGAATAGAGCACTGACTCACAAATCCCCTACAAAACTTGCTATCACCAGAAAATTTTTCTGGCAGCGGGAGGCGAGAAAATGTCGGAGCAGGGGTGGCAATGGACAGGGTTGCTGCAGCCACGCTAGCAGCCTGTACAGCAACCGCGGTAACATCCACAGCTGAGGTTGCGCTCTCAAGAGCCGCCAACCTACCCTCCAGCTGCTGGATATACCGCAAGGATTGCTGTTTGTCCGTCATTACTAGCCAGACCCTGGCGCTAGTGTAATGTTAGGGCTAGCGGAATGCACCAAATATAAAGACAGATAGAGTATGGTGCGTTCGCAGCCCGGGGTCCACCGTGCAGAGATGGAACCTGCTGCCAAGTAACGACGGACTATATGGCGGTACTCATAAGTATACACACGTGGGTTAAACTTCACCCAACATGAAGGAAGCGATTCTGTTGCGTCACAGGACCGCGGTACCGCACATAGAGCGCGAGCAAGTAGTCAGCGAACTCAACCCCAACTAGGATTGAAGTCCGATTAGACCCTTGCTGGCATAACACCGCAACTGGGTGTGTAAGGAAACCAAATAACGATTTTAAGGCACAAGAGTGCATGCGGTGCCGCACTGACGAACGCCACTAACCACCCAGGCTTGGGTAAGGAAAGCACAGAGGAAGTGCACGGCACCGTACTGGCGGTCACAGCAACTGGACGCTGTAATGTGTGATTAGTGCTGTAGGCTAAGTCGGGCGCTAGATAGCAACCATACACCTTCCGCGAACAGACATTCAATAGGGTAGGGGTATCCAAGGACGACTTGCACTCACAACATACACACATTAACAATAGTACACTAGCGCATGGCCGTGCGGTCATGCGCAGTTTATATAGTTGCAGCACAGGAAGTGGCCACAGAAACTTTGCCCTTCCAAGACCTGCCAAGAGGACCAATGGAATGTGCTGCAGAGCCTGAGCACATGACCCTCGATCTCCAACGGGAGATCTTGCCCTGGGCATGCTCAGTGTGTGCAGACAAGGACTTAGTCCCAGAGAAGTCCGCTCGCTGCTGACCAGCACTGACTTTAATGGCAGAAGCTGAAGAAGCAGCAGTAACTCTCTGTACAGCGTGAGACTGAGCAAGACGCTGGGACCGACGTCCCTGCTGAGCAGACTCCACTGCGGCTGGATAAGAATGGGAGACTGCAGCGGAGCTGGCTCGAGATTCCCCCTGTGCAGAAGCGGGAACTCGAGACCTAACATGATCGTTTATGATGACCTCATTGTTATCGGCTTTATATGATATTTTGTTTTTTTGTCATTTGTATATACTTTCGTTGTTTTTTACTGGTTGTACTCTTTATTTTGTTATGACTTTGTAGTGACTGATGAAAGTCCTTATGGACTGAAAAGTTTCAAGTGCTACAAATAAATCAAATCTTTCGCCGCTTAAGTTGAGTGCTAGACTTCTCTCTATTTGTACCTCAGTATACTCTGGCTAGTGCACTGGCCGGCAAGGACGGCAGCCTCACCGCTGCACATGGTAACAACACAGTGGAAGTGACAAACACAGGACAGACAAAGATAAGGGAAATAATACTCAGCTACTGGCACTGCTGCAAAGCTCCAAACAGCAGAGGATACGGCAACAGGAATACAAACTTCAAAGCAACAGCAGCTACACTATTGACACCAGGGAGCTCCTCACTCTGGGCTGGACTGTAAAGAATAACTCTATTATCAACAGTCAGCTGACTAAACATGTGACTATTTAAAGGATTATGGGAGTGGTCACCACCCAACATCAGCTGACCAGCCAAAAAGCAGCTGCCCGCAAAGATACTGACATTTAACCTTGCTGGACCAAAAATAAAAAAACAACATTTAAATTATAACAGAACCAGAGCTGCCATGAATCCTATAATGAATCATGACAATAAGACCGATAATATTTCAAACACGTTTCTTGAGGCTTACATAGCAACGAAATGTACTCAAGATGTAATATATAGCATTATAATACCATTACATTTTAAAACAAGTTTTTTAGGGTTATATACCAACGAAATGTACTCCGGACTATGGAATATCCTATGGATGAGCAATATAATATACAGTGGGTAAGGAAAGTATTCCGACCTCTTTAAAATTTTCTTTCTTTGTTCCAGCGCAGCCATTTGGTAAATTAAAAAAAAAAGTTCATTTTTTTTCATTAAAGTACACTCTGTACCCAATCTTTACTGAAAAAAACAGAAATGTTGTAAATTTTGCAAATTTATTAAAAAAGAAAAACTTAAATATCACATGGTCATAAGTGTTCAGACCCTTAACTGAGTATTGAGTAGAAGCACCCTTTTGAGCTAGTACAGCCATGAGTCTTCTTGGGAATGATGCAACAAGTTTTTCTCACCTGGATTTGGGGATCCTCTGCCCTTCTTCCATGCAGATCCTCCCAAGTTCCGTCAGGTTAGATGGTGAACGTTGGTAGACAGCCATTTTAAGGTCTCTCCAGAGATGCTCAATTGGGTTTAGGTCAGGGCTCTAGCTGGGCCAGTCAAGAACGGTCACAGAGTTCTGAAGCCACTCCTTTGTTATTTTAACTGTGTGCTTAGGGTCATTGTTTTGTTGGAAGATGAACCTTTGGCAAAGTCTGAGGTCCAGAGCACTCTGGAATAGGTTTTCATCCAGGATATCTCTGTACATTGCCGCATTCATCTTTCCTTCAGTTGTCCTGTTCCTGCAGCTGAAAAACACCCCCATAGCATGACGTTGCCACCACCATGTTTCACTGTTGGGATTGTATTGGGCAGGTAATGAGCAGTGCCTGGTTTTCTCCACACATACCCCTTAAAATTATCACCAAAAAGATCTATCTTCATCTCATCAGACCAGAGAATCTCATTTCTCATAGTCTGAGAGTCCTTCATGTGTCTTTTAGCAAACTCTATGTGGGCTTTCATATGTCTTTCACTGAGGAGAGGCTTCCGTTGGACCACTTTGCCGTAAAGGCCCAACTGGTGGAAAGCTGCAGTGATAGTTGACTTTGTGGAACTTTCTCCCATTTCCCTACTGCAACTTTGGAGCTCAACCACAGTGATCTTGGGGTTCTTCTTTACCTCTCTCACCAAGGCTCTTCTCCCATGATTGCTCAATTTGGCTGGCCGGCCAGGTCTAGGAAGACTTCTTAAGGATTATGGAGGCCACTGTGCTCTTAGGAACCTTGAGTACTGAAGTCATTCTGTTGTCACCTTGGCCAGATCTGCACCTTGTCAATTCTGTCTCTGAGCTCCTTGGCCAGTTCCTTTGAACTCATGATTCTCATTTGGTCTGACATGTGCTGTGAGCTGTGAGGTCTTATATAGACAGGTGTGTGCCTTTCCAAATCAAGTCCTATCAGTTTAATTAAACACAGCTGGACTCCAATCAAGGAGTTGAACCACCTCAAGGAGGTTCACAAGAAAATGGACAGCATGTGACTTAAATATGAGGGTCTGAGCAATGGGTCTGAATATTTATGGCCATGTGATATTTAACCCCTTTACCCCCAAGGGTGGTTTGCACGTTAATGACCGGGCCAATTTTTACATTTCTGACCACTGTCGCTTTATGAAGTTATAACTCCGAAACGCTTCAACGGATCTTAGCGATTCTGAGATTGTTTTCTTGTAACATATTGTACTTCATGATAGTGGTAAAATTTCTTCGATATAACTAGCGTTTATTTGTGAAAAAACGAAAATTTGGCGAAAATTTTGAAAATTTCGCAATTTTCCAACTTTGAATTTTTATTCTGTTAAACCAGAGAGTTAAGTGACACAATATAGTTAATAAATAACATTTCCCACATGTCTACATCAGCACAATTTTGGAAACAAAATTTTTTTTTTCTAGGAAGTTACAAGGGTTAAAATTTGACCAGCAATTTCTCATTTTTACAAGAAAATTTACAAAACCATTTTTTTAGGGACCACCTCACATTTGAAGTCATTTTGAGGGGTCTATATGGCAGAAAATACCCAAAAGTGACACCATTCTAAAAACTGCACCCCTCAAGCTGCTCAAAACCACATTCAAGAAGTTTATTAACCCTTCAGTTGTTTCACAACAGCAGAAGCAACATGGAAGGAAAAAATTAACATTTTACTTTTTAGTCACAAAAATGTTCTTTCAGCAATAATTTTTTTTAATTTCCCAAGGGTAAAAAGAGAAAATGGACCTCAAGAATTGTTGTCCAATTTGTCCTGAATACGCTGATACCCCACATATGAGGGGGAACCACTTTTTGGGCGCATGGCAGGGCTTAGGAGGAAATGAGCGCTGTTTGATATTTTCAAGCTAAAATTGGCTGGAATTGAGATCGGACGCCATGTCACGTTTGGAGAGCCCCTGATGTGCCTAAACAGTGGAAACTCCCCATAAGTGACCCCATTTTGGAAACTAGACCCCCTAAGGAACTTATCTAGCTGTGTGGTGAGCACTTTTATCCCCCAAGTGCTTCACAAAAGTTTATAACGCCCAGGCGTGAAAATAAAAAATCCTATTTTTTCCACAAACATGATGGTTTAGTCCCCAATTTTTTATTTTATCAAAGGTAAAAGGAGAAATTGGACCCCAAAAGTTGTTGTCCAATTTGTCCTGAGTATGCTGATACCCCATATGTGGGGGGAATCACTGTTTGGGCGCATGGCAGGGCTCAGAAGGAAAGGAGCGCCGTTTGACATTTTCAAGCTAAAATTGGCTGGAATTGAGATCGGACGCCATGTCGCGTTTGGAGAGCCCATGATGTGCCTAAGCAGTGGAAACCCCCACAAGTGACCCCATTTTGGAAACTAGACCCCCTAAGGAACTTATCTAGGTGTATGGTGAGCACTTTTATCCCCCAAGTGCTTCATGAACGTTTATAATGCCCAGGCGTGAAAATAAAAAATCCTATTTTTTCCACAAACATGATGGTTTAGTCCCCAATTTTTTATTTTCTCAAAGGTAAAAGGAGAAATTGTACCCCAAAAGTTGTTGTGCAGTTTGTCCTGAGTACGCTGATACCCCATATGTGGGGGGAAACCACTGTTTGGGCGCATGGCAGGGCTCAGAAGGAAAGGAGCGTCGTTTGACATTTTCAAGCTAAAATTGGCTGGAATTGAGATCGGACGCCATGTCGCGTTTGGCAAGCCCCTGATGTGCCTAAACAGTGGAAACCCCCCACAAGTGACCCCATTTTGGAAACTAGACCCCCTAAGGAACTTATCTAGGTGTGTGGTGAGCACTTTTATCCCCCAAGTGCTTCACGAAAGTATATAATGCCCAGCGTGAAAATAAAAAATTCTATTTTTTCCCACAAAAATGATCTTTCAGCCCCCATTTTTTTATTTTCCCAAGGGTAACAGGAGAAATTGGACCCCAAAAGTTGTTGTCCAATTTGTCCTGAGTACGCTGGTACCCCATATGTGGGAGAAAACTACTGTTTGGGTACACTTCGGGGCTCGGAAGGGAAGTAGTGACGTTTTGGAATGCAGACTTTGATGGAATTGTCTGCGGGCATCATGTGCCATTTGGTGAGCCCCTGATGTGCCTAAACAGTAGAAACTCCCCACAAGTGACCCCATTTTGGAAACTTGACCCCCTAAGGAACTTATCTAGGTGTGTCGTGAGAATTTTGAACCTCCAAGTGCTTCACTAAAGTCTATGATGCCCGGCGTGAAAATAAAAAATTCTTTTTTTTTCCCCACAAAAATGATCTTTCAGCCCCCAATTTTTTATTTTCCCAAGGGTAACAGGAGAAACTGGACGCCAAAAGTTGTTGTCCAATTTGTCCTGAGTACGCTGGTACCGACGATCACATAGATCACGCCAATCACAGCTGCAGGATCCGGAGCCGCAGGGCAGATGAAGCAGGCTCCGGATCAGGTTCTTTCAGGCAGGGCACAGCACGGTAACACCGCTGCTGTGCCCTGCGATTGGCGCGATCGATGTGATCATCGATCGCGCCAATCCGGGGGGGTTTTGGCCGGTGCCTGGGTTGCCAGGCACCGGCCCCAGGATCGAGTACATTGGTACTCAATCCTAGCCTGGAACCTCATTGTTTCAGCCAAGCTGATTGGCTGAAACAATGAGAAAGGCTGTGATTGGCTGTTCAGAATTGAACAGCCAATCACAGCGATCGGGAGGCGGGGGAGGGGACGCCATACCCCAGGATGCCGAGGCCATCTTCCCCAAGGTAAGATGGCGTCGGAATTTTAATGCGATCACTGCGACTTAAGTCGCAGTGTCGCATTAAAGGGCATGACATACTATCCCGTCGCTGGTCATGGGGGCCCACACCACCTCGACGGGATAGTACATCTGATGTCAGAAAGGGGTTAATTTTTTCTTTTTTCTTAAATTTGCAAATATGTCTACCTTTCTGTTATTTTTCAGTCAAGATGGGATGCAGAGTGTACATGTACATTAATGTGAAAAAATGAACTTTTTAGAATTTATCAAATGGCTGCAATGAAATAAAGAAATGAAGTAAAGAGAGGAAAATTTAAATGGGTGTAAATATTGTCCGTACCCACTATATTTACTTTTTGATGTTACTTACCTCCCAGTATAACTGCATTTGATGATAATATAACTTTGTCTGTCCTTTTGTAATAAGGGCTCCCTGTTCTGATATAGTGCATGTACGATATGATATATCAGAAATAGGGTACTACGTTGACCTGATTATAAACACGTGGTACCTTACTGATCCCTTTGCACCCTATATATCTTTTCAGCATAGTCACCTAGGGTGTGCAGGTCCAGAGTGCCAACCTCTGCAGGTAGGCAGGGACATACGAGTAGAATATTATGGTGATTTCTTCTCCCCCTTAAAATACAGACAAAGTATTTGATTGTTGGAGTCATGACTATAATTGATTTTACCTATATTCATATATTTAAAAAAAAATTCTTTTTAGCAGCATTAATAAAGGTTATGTTTTATTTAAAAAATTGGGTACTTTATTCAGTGATTCACTAGGAATTATTTTGGTACTTTCTTGTTTAGTATAGCAGTGATCTATGCTAAATTTTCAAAATACTCACTTGCCTCATAATTGTGCAACAGTGTATTAACCCTTTTAGTGACTTGGCAACATTTTTTAAATCTGAAATGTCACTTTATGTGGTAATAACTCTTGAGCGCTTCAACATATCCCATTGATTTTGAGATTGTTTTTTCGTGACACATTGTACTTTATAATAATGGTAAATTTATATTGCTATTTGCTGTGTTTGTTTATAAAAATATCAGAAATGTTACAAAAATGTCAAAAAATGTGCAATTCAAACTTTGAATGATTATCCCTTTAATCCAGATAGTCATACCACAAAAAAATTAAGAAATAACATTTCCTCATGTCTGCTTCACATCAGCGCCATTTGTAAAATGTTGTTTTAATTTGTTCTTATTTTAGAAGGTTTAACAATAAAGCAGTAATTATTGTATAACATCAAAGAAAAGAAAAAGCAGCATGCAAAAAATGGGGATCGCCATATATATAATTCAAGAAATCTTTATTAAGTACACCACAATGCAAAGTTAAAAACATTAAAAACAACAAGACAAATAGCCCATAATAGGTCTATGCTCCTGCCTCGCGAGAGAACTACGTCACCCCAGGTCATCGCGAGGAGCGGAAAGGTTGCGAGGGACGCCGGAAGGTAAGAATTTCACGATTTTTAATTTTTTAATTATTTTTAACATGGATTGTGTTGTGTATGTGGCGACAAAACGCGGCAAAGACACATATAGAACGTGTGCAAAATTCTGGAAACAACTGCTTCAACGGATCCATAAAAAAACGGATCCAGTGCATCAGTTTTTTACAATCTGCACAGGATCCGTCTTTTCAGCATTTTTATGTAGAGGAGCTGCGGAGACACCATCACGTGTTTTCTCAACGCACGCAGTGAATAGCCAGGCCTTTCCCCAGGAAGGAACAACCAAGGGAAGGGCCGCATCCAATAAAGGAAAACATCCAATAAAGGAAAACCACCTATGCCAAGCATGGTATCCATCCACAGACAGCTGTTTCGGGGGTTTTGCCCCTCATCAGTGTGGAGTAGGAAACTGGCTATCAGGAGCAGTGCCTAGTAGAAAGTCTATAAAGGCACGGATGAATGACCTCGTGGAGACCAAAACATCCAACACCGCGGAGACACCATCACGTGTTTCTCAACGCAGTGATCCAGAACACTGCCCCCAAATATGCATTTCAGCATTTTTGACGGATTGTGACTGATTGTAAAAAACGGAAGTGTGAAAGAGGCCTAAGAGGTTAAACCTTAACATTATCAACTGGCTAGATATATTTGCCAGGAATGTTTGAAAAATTAGAATTGACTCAAGGTTCATACATGCTAACATTTAACACTAGAAGTCCCAGAGAGGGCTCATTTAACATTTCTACCTTTGGAACCTTTGGAGCTCGAAATTTCTGGGACTTCTAATGTTAACTATGCATAAATCAAATATCACAGATACTCAGGCATTGCAAAGGTGCTGCAATAAATACTGACAGCTGAAATACCGCTATGCCTAAAATTATCCATAAATAGGATGAGACTCTTTAACTGTCCTGTTTGATCCTTTTTTATGAGCAGCTACAAATGTTGCAATTAACACATTATAAACTAGTGTCAAGTTGCCTTGTGAATTCCTAATTTATCCTTGAATGGGGTAGGAAAGATCACAGTGAAATATGCATGACATGATACTTCGAAACTATAGATCAAAGTTTCTAACTGCCAAATATAAGACTCTGAAAACTTACTCTTGTGTTGTCATTAATCATGACTGCTGGGAGATTTGATGACAAAGATTAAACTATTAAAAAGGTTACTGCCGTGCATCATATTCTTGCAACTGTCATCAAATACTCTGACAACCATTAAAAGGTCAAGAGAGCTGTCTACTGTATAAATGTCTCTTAGTAGATCTCACTTGGAAAACTTTGCTGCTGTTTAATAGCTTCCAGTGACTGCAGGCAAGAATAGCTTTAAAGGAATATTCCACATAGCATAGTTCCAATATTTCACAGATTAAATGCCATTGTTTCCCTTTTCTTTGTCTTTTTCGCAAATCTTTTACAGTGCTTATCTTGTTTCAGTTTTTATTTGTGCATTATTTTAATCTGCTTTCCTATTCTATTCTGATTCTCTGTTTTTTACATCTGTATGGCATCCGTATGACGTTCTTTTTTTACATCAAAAATTTAATAAATATTAAAAGTTTTGCTAATTCTAATTCCAGATCTGTAATATACAGTGGGGCAAAAAAGTATTTAGTCAGTCAGCAATAGTGCAAGTTCCACCACTTAAAAAGATGAGAGGCGTCTGTAATTTACATCATAGGTAGACCTCAACTATGGGAGACAAACTGAGAAAAAAAAATCGAGAAAATCACATTGTCTGTTTTTTTAACAATTTATTTGCATATCATGGTGGAAAATAAGTATTTGGTCAGAAACAAACAATCAAGATTTCTGGCTCTCACAGACCTGTAACTTCTTCTTTAAGAGTCTCCTCTTTCCTCCACTCATTACCTGTAGTAGTGGCACCTGTTTAAACTTGTTATCAGTATAAAAAGACACCTGTGCACACCCTCAAACAGTCTGACTCCAAACTCCACTATGGTGAAGACCAAAGAGCTGTCAAAGGACACCAGAAACAAAATTGTAGCCCTGCGCCAGGCTGGGAAGACTGAATCTGCAATAGCCAACCAGCTTGGAGTGAAGAAATCAACAGTGGGAGCAATAATTAGAAAATGGAAGACATACAAGACCACTGATAATCTCCCTCGGTCTGGGGCTCCACGCAAAATCCCACCCCGTGGGGTCAGAATGATCACAAGAACGGTGAGCAAAAATCCCAGAACCACGCGGGGGGACCTAGTGAATGAACTGCAGAGAGCTGGGACCAATGTAACCAGGCCTACCATAAGTAACACACTACACCACCATGGACTCAGATCCTGCAGTGCCAGACGTGTCCCACTGCTTAAGCCAGTACATGTCCGGGCCCGTCTGAAGTTTGCTAGAGAGCTTTTGGATGATCCAGAGGAGTTTTGGGAGAATGTCCTATGGTCTGATGAAACCAAACTGGAACTGTTTGGTGGAAACACAACTTGTCGTGTTTGGAGGAAAAAGAATACTGAGTTGCATCCATCAAACACCATACCTACTGTAAAGCATGGTGGTGGAAACATCATGCTTTGGGGCTGTTTCTCTGCAAAGGGGCCAGGACGACTGATCCGGGTACATGAAAGAATGAATGGGGCCATGTATCGTGAGATTTTGAGTGCAAACCTCCTTCCATCAGCAAGGGCATTGAAGATGAAACGTGGCTGGGTCTTTCAACATGACAATGATCCAAAGCACACCGCCAGGGCAACGAAGGAGTGGTTTCGTAAGAAGCATTTCAAGGTCCTGGAGTGGCCTAGCCAGTCTCCAGATCTCAACCCTATAGAAAACCTTTGGAGGGAGTTGAAAGTCCGTGTTGCCAAGCGAAAAGCCAAAAACATCACTGCTCTAGAGGAGATCTGCCTGGAGGAATGGGCCAACATACCAACAACAGTGTGTGGCAACCTTGTGAAGACTTACAGAAAACGTTTGACCTCTGTCATTGCCAACAAAGGATATATTACAAAGTATTGAGATGAAATTTTGTTTCTGACCAAATACTTATTTTCCACCATAATATGCAAATAAATTGTTAAAAAAACAGACAATGTGATTTTCTGGATTTTTTTTTCTCAGTTTGTCTCCCATAGTTGAGGTCTACCTATGATGTAAATTACAGACGCCTCTCATCTTTTTAAGTGGTGGAACTTGCACTATTGCTGACTGACTAAATACTTTTTTGCCCCACTGTATTTGGTTTCTTGTCAGGCATGTAAGGTGCAATATGTGGGATCAACCACACGTAAATTAAAGCAGAGAATTCAAGAACATGCATAAGGAGCTGCTACAGGTAATAGCAATGATAAACACTCTTTGTCAGGAGTGTCCAGACACCTCAAGGAGGTTCATGATGGTGACAAGTGTTGTGAATTCTGTGGTCAAGCTCCCTCCTGTGGTCATGAGTGGTACTTCGGCTGGTTCTGTCCATGAGCTTCCTCTGGTGGATGTGAGTGGGGCTGCGGCTTCTGAGTTTCCTTCCTCAGGTGACGAGGTTAAGTCGTTAGGTGCTGCTCTATTTAACTCCACCTAGTTCTTTGTTCCTTGCCTCCAGTCAATGCTCCAGTATTGGTCTTGCTCTCTCCTGGATCGTTCTTGTGACCTGTCTTCCCTGCATAAGCTAAGTCTGCTTGTGTTACTTTTGTTTGCTATTTTTTCTGTCCAGCTTGCTATATTGGTTTTTCTTGCTTGCTGGAAGCTCTGGGACGCAGAGGGAGCACCTCCGTGCCGTTAGTCGGTACGGAGGGTCTTTTTGCGCCCTCTGCGTGGTTGTTTGTAGGTTTTTGTGCTGACCGCAAAGATATCTTTCCTATCCTCGGTCTATTCAGTAAGTCGGGCCTCACTTTGCTAAGATCTATTTCATCTCTGTGTTTGTGTTTTCATCTTTACTCACAGTCATTATATGTGGGGGGCTGCCCTTTCCTTTGGGGAATTTCTCTGAGGCAAGGTAGGCTTATTTTTCTATCTTCAGGGCTAGCTAGTTTCTCAGGCTGTGCCCGAGGCGCCTAGGTCTGGTCAGGAGCGCTCCACGGCTACCTCTAGTGTGGTGTGATAGGATTAGGGATTGCGGTCAGCAGAGTTCCCACGTTTCAGAGCTCGTCCTATGTTATTAGTAACTATCAGGTCACTTGGTGTGCTCTTAACCACCAGGTCCATTGTGTTTCTGAACCACCAGTTCATAACAGTACTGGAGGCCCAAAGTACTAATGCTTCTCAATAGAGGGAAAAGAGAAGTTCCGAGACCATTTTTTTTTCTCTGCACTGTGTTTTGTCTTTCCTTTCCCCTAGACATTTGGGTGGTTCAGGACACATTTGTAGTGATGGACATTAAAGGTCTGTCTTCTTGTGTGGATCATCTCACTGCAAGAGTACAAAAAATTCAAGACATTGTGGTTCAGAAATCTATGTTAGAACCTAGAATTCCTATTCCTGATTTATTTTCTGGAGATAGCGCTAAGTTTCTGAATTTTAAAAATAATTGCAAACTGTTTCTGCCTTTGAAACCCCGCTCCTCTGGTGACCCAGTTCAACAAGTTAAGATCATTATTTCTTTATTACGTGGCGACCCTCAAGACTGGGCATTTTCCCTTGCGCCAGGAGGTCCTGCATTATGTGATATTGATGCGTTTTTTCTGGCGCTCGGATTGCTTTATGATGAACCTAATTCAGTGGATCAGGCAGAGAAAAATTTGCTGGCTCTGTGTCAGGGTCAGGATGAGGTAGAGATATATTGTCAGAAGTTTAGGAAGTGGTCTGTGCTCACTCAATGGAATGAATGTGCGCTGGCAGCAATTTTCAGAAAGGGTCTCTCTGAAGCCCTTAAGGATGTCATGGTGGGATTTCCTATGCCTGCTGGTCTGAATGAGTCTATGTCTTTGGCCATTCAGATCGATCGACGCTTACGTGAGCGTAAAACTGTGCACCATTTGGCGGTATTATCTGAGCATAAACCTGAGCCTTTGCAATGTGATAGGACTTTGACCAGAGCTGAACGGCAAGAACACAGACGTCGGAATGGGCTGTGTTTTTACTGTGGTGATTCCACTCATGCTATCTCTGATTGTCCTAAGCGCACTAAGCGGTTCGCTAGGTCTGCCACCATTGGTACGGTACAGTCGAAATTTCTTTTGTCCGTTACTTTGATCTGCTCTTTGTCATCCTATTCTGTCATGGCATTTGTGGATTCAGGCGCTGCCCTGAATTTGATGGACTTGGAGTTTGCTAGGCGCTGTGGGTTTTTCTTGGAGCCCTTGCAGTATCCTATTCCATTGAGAGGAATTAATGCTACGCCTTTGGCCAAGAATAAGCCTCAGTACTGGACCCAACTGACCATGTGCATGGCTCCTGCGCATCAGGAGGATATTCGCTTTTTGGTGTTGCATAATCTGCATGATGTGGTCGTGTTGGGGTTGCCATGGCTACAAGTCCATAACCCAGTATTGGATTGGAAATCTATGTCTGTGTCCAGCTGGGGTTGTCAGGGGGTACATGGTGATGTTCCATTTCTGTCTATTTCATCATCCACCCCTTCTGAGGTCCCAGAGTTCTTGTCGGATTACCGGGATGTATTTGATGAGCCCAAGTCCAATGCCCTACCTCCGCATAGGGATTGCGATTGTGCTATCGATTTGATTCCTGGTAGTAAGTTTCCTAAAGGTCGACTGTTTAATTTGAATGTGCCTGAGCATGCCGCTATGCGGAGTTACGTAAAGGAATCCTTGGAGAAGAGTCCTATTCGCCCGTCGTCGTCGCCATTGGGAGCAGGGTTCTTTTTTGTGGCCAAGAAGGATGGTTCGTTGAGACCTTGTATTGATTACCGCCTTCTAAATAAAATCATGGTCATATTTCAGTACCCCTTGCCGCTGCTGTCTGATTTGTTTGCTCGGATTAAGGGGGCTAGTTGGTTCACCAAGATAGATCTTCGTGGTGCGTATAATCTTGTGCGTATTAAACAGGGCGATGAATGGAAAACATCATTTAATACGCCCAAGGGCCATTTTGAGTACCTGGTTATGCCAGTCGGGCTTTCCAATGCTCCATCAGTATTTCAGTCCTTTATGCATGACATCTTCCGAGAGTACCTGGATAAATTCCTGATTGTATACTTGGATGATATTTTGGTCTTCTCGGATGATTGGGAGTCTCACGTGAAGCAGGTCAGAATGGTGTTTCAGGTCCTGCATGTGAATTCTTTGTTTGTGAAGGGGTCAAAGTGTCTCTTTGGTGTTCAGAAGGTTTCATTTTTGGGGTTCATTTTTTCCCCTTCTACTATCGAGATGGATCCTGTTAAAGTTCAGGCCATTTATGATTGGACTCAGCCAACATCTCTGAAGAGTCTACAAAAGTTCCTGGGCTTTACTAATTTTTATCGTCGCTTCATCAATAACTTTTCTAGTATTGCTAAACCGTTGACTGATTTAACCAAGAAGGGTGCTGATGTGGTCAATTGGTCTTCTGCTGCTGTGGAAGCTTTTCAGGAGTTGAAGCGTCGTATTTCTTCTGCCCCTGTATTGTGCCAGCCAGATGTTTCGCTCCCGTTCCAGGTCGAGGTTGATGCTTCTGAGATTGGAGCAGGGGCTGTTTTGTCGCAAAGAAGTTCTGATGGCTCGGTGATGAAACCGTGTGCCTTCTTTTCCAGGAAGGTTTCGCCTGCTGAGTGTAATTATGATGTTGGCAATCGAGAGTTGCTGGCCATGAAGTGGGCATTCGAGGATTGGCGTCATTGGCTTGAAGGAGCTAAGCATCGCGTGGTGGTCTTGACTGATCACAAGAACTTGACTTATCTCGAGTCTGCCAAACGGTTGAATCCTAGACAGGCTCGTTGGTCGCTGTTTTTCTCCCGTTTTGACTTTGTGGTTTCGTACCTTCCGGGCTCTAAGAATGTGAAGGCGGATGCCCTGTCTAGGAGTTTTGTGCCCGACTCTCCGGGTTTGCCTGAGCCGGCGGGTATTCTCAAAGAGGGGGTAATTTTGTCTGCCATCTCCCCTGATTTGCGGCGGGTGCTGCAAAAATTTCAGGCTAATAGACCTGACCGTTGCCCAGCGGAGAAACTGTTTGTCCCTGATAAATGGACGAGTAGAGTTATCTCTGAGGTTCATTGTTCGGTGTTGGCTGGTCATCCTGGAATCTTTGGTACCAGAGATTTGGTGGCAAGATCCTTTTGGTGGCCATCTCTGTCGCGGGATGTGCGTTCGTTTGTGTAGTCCTGTGGGACTTGTGCTCGGGCTAAGCCCTGCTGGTCTCATGCCAGTGGGTTGCTTTTGCCCTTGCCGGTCCCGAAGAGGCCCTGGACACATATCTCTATGGATTTTATTTCGGATCTCCCTGTCTCGCAAAAGATGTTGGTCATTTGGGTGGTTTGTGATCGCTTCTCTAAGATGGTCCATTTGGTACCCTTGTCTAAATTGCCTTCCTCCTCTGATTTGGTGCCATTGTTTTTCCAGCATGTGGTTCGTTTACATGGCATTCCGGAGAACATCGTTTCGGACAGGAGTTCCCAGTTTGTTTCGAGGTTTTGGCGAGCCTTTTGTGCTAGGATGGGCATTGATTTGTCTTTTTCCTCGGCTTTCCATCCTCAGACAAATGGCCAAACTGAACGAACCAATGAGACCTTGGAAACATATCTGAGATGTTTTGTTTCTGCTGATCAGGATGATTGGGTGTCCTTTTTGCCTTTGGCTGAGTTCGCCCTTAATAATCGGGCCAGCTCGGCTACTTTGGTTTCTCCGTTTTTCTGCAATTCTGGTTTCCATCCTCGTTTCTCTTCAGGGCAGGTTGAGTCTTCGGACTGTCCTGGTGTGGATACTGTGGTGGATAGGTTGCAGCAGATTTGGACTCATGTAGTGGACAATTTGACATTGTCCCAGGAGAAGGCTCAACGTTTTGCTAACCGCAGGCGCTGTGTGGGTCCCCGACTTCGTGTTGGGGATTTGGTTTGGTTGTCGTCTCGTTATATTCCTATGAAAGTTTCCTCTCCTAAGTTTAAGCCTCGTTTTATTGGTCCGTATAGGATTTCTGAGGTTCTTAATCCTGTGTCTTTTCATTTGACCCTTCCAGCTTCTTTTTCCATCCATAATGTATTCCATAGGTCATTGTTGCGGAGATACATGGCACCTGTGGTTCCATCCGTTGATCCTCCTGCCCCGATTTTGGTTGAGGGGGAGTTGGAGTATATAGTGGAGAAGATTTTGGATTCTCGTATTTCGAGACGGAAACTCCAGTACCTGGTTAAGTGGAAGGGTTATGGTCAGGAAGATAATTCCTGGGTCTTTGCCTCTGATGTTCATGCTGCCGATCTGGTTCATGCCTTTCATTTGGCTCATCCTGGTCGGCCTGGGGGCTCTGGTGAGGGTTCGGTGACCCCTCCTCAAGGGGGGGGTACTGTTGTGAATTCTGTGGTCAAGCTCCCTCCTGTGGTCATGAGTGGTACTTCGGCTGGTTCTGTCCATGAGCTTCCTCTGGTGGATGTGAGTGGGGCTGCGGCTTCTGAGTTTCCTTCCTCAGGTGACGAGGTTAAGTCGTTAGGTGCTGCTCTATTTAACTCCACCTAGTTCTTTGTTCCTAGCCTCCAGTCAATGCTCCAGTATTGGTCTTGCTCTCTCCTGGATCGTTCTTGTGACCTGTCTTCCCTGCATAAGCTAAGTCTGCTTGTGTTACTTTTGTTTGCTATTTTTTCTGTCCAGCTTGCTATATTGGTTTTTCTTGCTTGCTGGAAGCTCTGGGACGCAGAGGGAGCACCTCCGTGCCGTTAGTCGGTACGGAGGGTCTTTTTGCGCCCTCTGCGTGGTTGTTTGTAGGTTTTTGTGCTGACCGCAAAGATAACTTTCCTATCCTCGGTCTATTCAGTAAGTCGGGCCTCACTTTGCTAAGATCTATTTCATCTCTGTGTTTGTGTTTTCATCTTTACTCACAGTCATTATATGTGGGGGGCTGCCCTTTCCTTTGGGGAATTTCTCTGAGGCAAGGTAGGCTTATTTTTCTATCTTCAGGGCTAGCTAGTTTCTCAGGCTGTGCCCGAGGTGCCTAGGTCTGGTCAGGAGCTCTCCACGGCTACCTCTAGTGTGGTGTGATAGGATTAGGGATTGCGGTCAGCAGAGTTCCCACGTCTCAGAGCTCGTCCTATGTTATTAGTAACTATCAGGTCACTTGGTGTGCTCTTAACCACCAGGTCCATTGTGTTTCTGAACCACCAGTTCATAACAGTACTGGAGGCCCAAAGTACTAATGCTTCTCAATAGAGGGAAAAGAGAAGTTCCGAGACCATTTTTTTTTCTCTGCACTGTGTTTTGTCTTTCCTTTCCCCTAGACATTTGGGTGGTTCAGGACACATTTGTAGTGATGGACATTAAAGGTCTGTCTTCTTGTGTGGATCATCTCACTGCAAGAGTACAAAAAATTCAAGACATTGTGGTTCAGAAATCTATGTTAGAACCTAGAATTCCTATTCCTGATTTATTTTCTGGAGATAGCGCTAAGTTTCTGAATTTTAAAAATAATTGCAAACTGTTTCTGCCTTTGAAACCCCGCTCCTCTGGTGACCCAGTTCAACAAGTTAAGATCATTATTTCCTTATTACGTGGCGACCCTCAAGACTGGGCATTTTCCCTTGCGCCAGGAGGTCCTGCATTATGTGATATTGATGCGTTTTTTCTGGCGCTCGGATTGCTTTATGATGAACCTAATTCAGTGGATCAGGCAGAGAAAAATTTGCTGGCTCTGTGGCAGGGTCAGGATGAGGTAGAGATATATTGTCAGAAGTTTAGGAAGTGGTCTGTGCTCACTCAATGGAATGAATGTGCGCTGGCAGCAATTTTCAGAAAGGGTCTCTCTGAAGCCCTTAAGGATGTCATGGTGGGATTTCCTATGCCTGCTGGTCTGAATGAGTCTATGTCTTTGGCCATTCAGATCGATCGACGCTTACGTGAGCGTAAAACTGTGCACCATTTGGCGGTATTATCTGAGCATAAACCTGAGCCTTTGCAATGTGATAGGACTTTGACCAGAGCTGAACGGCAAGAACACAGACGTCGGAATGGGCTGTGTTTTTACTGTGGTGATTCCACTCATGCTATCTCTGATTGTCCTAAGCGCACTAAGCGGTTCGCTAGGTCTGCCACCATTGGTACGGTACAGTCGAAATTTCTTTTGTCCGTTACTTTGATCTGCTCTTTGTCATCCTATTCTGTCATGGCATTTGTGGATTCAGGCGCTGCCCTGAATTTGATGGGCTTGGAGTTTGCTAGGCGCTGTGGGTTTTTCTTGGAGCCCTTGCAGTATCCTATTCCATTGAGAGGAATTGATGCTACGCCTTTGGCCAAGAATAAGCCTCAGTACTGGACCCAACTGACCATGTGCATGGCTCCTGCGCATCAGGAGGATATTCGCTTTTTGGTGTTGCATAATCTGCATGATGTGGTCGTGTTGGGGTTGCCATGGCTACAAGTCCATAACCCAGTATTGGATTGGAAATCTATGTCTGTGTCCGGCTGGGGTTGTCAGGGGGTACATGGTGATGTTCCATTTCTGTCTATTTCATCATCCACCCCTTCTGAGGTCCCAGAGTTCTTGTCGGATTACCGGGATGTATTTGATGAGCCCAAGTCCAATGCCCTACCTCCGCATAGGGATTGCGATTGTGCTATCGATTTGATTCCTGGTAGTAAGTTTCCTAAAGGTCGACTGTTTAATTTGAATGTGCCGAGCATGCCGCTATGCGGAGTTACGTAAAGGAATCCTTGGAGAAGGGTCCTATTCGCCCGTCGTCGTCGCCATTGGGAGCAGGGTTCTTTTTTGTGGCCAAGAAGGATGGTTCGTTGAGACCTTGTATTGATTACCGCCTTCTAAATAAAATCATGGTCATATTTCAGTACCCCTTGCCGCTGCTGTCTGATTTGTTTGCTCGGATTAAGGGGGCTAGTTGGTTCACCAAGATAGATCTTCGTGGTGCGTATAATCTTGTGCGTATTAAACAGGGCAATGAATGGAAAACATCATTTAATACGCCCGAGGGCCATTTTGAGTACCTGGTTATGCCATTCGGGCTTTCCAATGCTTCATCAGTATTTCAGTCCTTTATGCATGACATCTTCCGAGAGTACCTGGATAAATTCCTGATTGTATACTTGGATGATATTTTGGTCTTCTCGGATGATTGGGAGTCTCACGTGAAGCAGGTCAGAATGGTGTTTCAGGTCCTGCATGTGAATTCTTTGTTTGTGAAGGGGTCAAAGTGTCTCTTTGGTGTTCAGAAGGTTTCATTTTTGGGGTTCATTTTTTCCCCTTCTACTATCGAGATGGATCCTGTTAAAGTTCAGGCCATTTATGATTGGACTCAGCCGACATCTCTGAAGAGTCTACAAAAGTTCCTGGGCTTTACTAATTTTTATCGTCGCTTCATCAATAACTTTTCTAGTATTGCTAAACCGTTGACTGATTTAACCAAGAAGGGTGCTGATGTGGTCAATTGGTCTTCTGCTGCTGTGGAAGCTTTTCAGGAGTTGAAGCGTCGTATTTCTTCTGCCCCTGTATTGTGCCAGCCAGATGTTTCGCTCCCGTTCCAGGTCGAGGTTGATGCTTCTGAGATTGGAGCAGGGGCTGTTTTGTCGCAAAGAAGTTCTGATGGCTCGGTGATGAAACCGTGTGCCTTCTTTTCCAGGAAGGTTTCGCCTGCTGAGTGTAATTATGATGTTGGCAATCGAGAGTTGCTGGCCATGAAGTGGGCATTCGAGGATTGGCGTCATTGGCTTGAAGGAGCTAAGCATCGCGTGGTGGTCTTGACTGATCACAAGAACTTGACTTATCTCGAGTCTGCCAAACGGTTGAATCCTAGACAGGCTCGTTGGTCGCTGTTTTTCTCCCGTTTTGACTTTGTGGTTTCGTACCTTCCGGGCTCTAAGAATGTGAAGGCGGATGCCCTGTCTAGGAGTTTTGTGCCCGACTCTCCGGGTTTGCCTGAGCCGGCGGGTATTCTCAAAGAGGGGGTAATTTTGTCTGCCATCTCCCCTGATTTGCGGCGGGTGCTGCAAAAATTTCAGGCTAATAGACCTGACCGTTGCCCAGCGGAGAAACTGTTTGTCCCTGATAAATGGACGAGTAGAGTTATCTCTGAGGTTCATTGTTCGGTGTTGGCTGGTCATCCTGGAATCTTTGGTACCAGAGATTTGGTGGCAAGATCCTTTTGGTGGCCATCTCTGTCGCGGGATGTGCGTTCGTTTGTGTAGTCCTGTGGGACTTGTGCTCGGGCTAAGCCCTGCTGGTCTCATGCCAGTGGGTTGCTTTTGCCCTTGCCGGTCCCGAAGAGGCCCTGGACACATATCTCTATGGATTTTATTTCGGATCTCCCTGTCTCGCAAAAGATGTTGGTCATTTGGGTGGTTTGTGATCGCTTCTCTAAGATGGTCCATTTGGTACCCTTGTCTAAATTGCCTTCCTCCTCTGATTTGGTGCCATTGTTTTTCCAGCATGTGGTTCGTTTACATGGCATTCCGGAGAACATCGTTTCGGACAGGAGTTCCCAGTTTGTTTCGAGGTTTTGGCGAGCCTTTTGTGCTAGGATGGGCATTGATTTGTCTTTTTCCTCGGCTTTCCATCCTCAGACAAATGGCCAAACTGAACGAACCAATCAGACCTTGGAAACATATCTGAGATGTTTTGTTTCTGCTGATCAGGATGATTGGGTGTCCTTTTTGCCTTTGGCTGAGTTCGCCCTTAATAATCGGGCCAGCTCGGCTACTTTGGTTTCTCCGTTTTTCTGCAATTCTGGTTTCCATCCTCGTTTCTCTTCAGGGCAGGTTGAGTCTTCGGACTGTCCTGGTGTGGATACTGTGGTGGATAGGTTGCAGCAGATTTGGACTCATGTAGTGGACAATTTGACATTGTCCCAGGAGAAGGCTCAACGTTTCGCTAACCGCAGGCGCTGTGTGGGTCCCCGACTTCGTGTTGGGGATTTGGTTTGGTTGTCGTCTCATTATATTCCTATGAAAGTTTCCTCTCCTAAGTTTAAGCCTCGTTTTATTGGTCCATATAGGATTTCTGAGGTTCTTAATCCTGTGTCTTTTCGTTTGACCCTTCCAGCTTCTTTTTCCATCCATAATGTATTCCATAGGTCATTGTTGCGGAGATACATGGCACCTGTGGTTCCATCCGTTGATCCTCCTGCCCCGATTTTGGTTGAGGGGGAGTTGGAGTATATAGTGGAGAAGATTTTGGATTCTCGTATTTCGAGACGGAAACTCCAGTACCTGGTTAAGTGGAAGGGTTATGGTCAGGAAGATAATTCCTGGGTCTTTGCCTCTGATGTTCATGCTGCCGATCTGGTTCGTGCCTTTCATTTGGCTCATCCTGGTCGGCCTGGGGGCTCTGGTGAGGGTTCGGTGACCCCTCCTCAAGGGGGGGGTACTGTTGTGAATTCTGTGGTCAAGCTCCCTCCTGTGGTCATGAGTGGTACTTCGGCTGGTTCTGTCCATGAGCTTCCTCTGGTGGATGTGAATGGGGCTGCGGCTTCTGAGTTTCCTTCCTCAGGTGACGAGGTTAAGTCGTTAGGTGCTGCTCTATTTAACTCCACCTAGTTCTTTGTTCCTAGCCTCCAGTCAATGCTCCAGTATTGGTTTTGCTCTCTCCTGGATCGTTCTTGTGACCTGTCTTCCCTGCATAAGCTAAGTCTGCTTGTGTTACTTTTGTTTGCTATTTTTTCTGTCCAGCTTGCTATATTGGTTTTTCTTGCTTGCTGGAAGCTCTGGGACGCAGAGGGAGCACCTCCGTGCCGTTAGTCGGTACAGAGGGTCTTTTTGCGCCCTCTGCGTGGTTGTTTGTAGGTTTTTGTGCTGACCGCAAAGATATCTTTCCTATCCTCGGTCTATTCAGTAAATCGGGCCTCACTTTGCTAAGATCTATTTCATCTCTGTGTTTGTGTTTTCATCTTTACTCACAGTCATTATATGTGGGGGGCTGCCTTTTCCTTTGGGGAATTTCTCTGAGGCAAGGTAGGCTTATTTTTCTATCTTCAGGGCTAGCTAGTTTCTCAGGCTGTGCCCGAGGCGCCTAGGTCTGGTCAGGAGCGCTCCACGGCTACCTCTAGTGTGGTGTGATAGGATTAGTGATTGCGGTCAGCAGAGTTCCCACGTCTCAGAGCTCGTCCTATGTTATTAGTAACTATCAGGTCACTTGGTGTGCTCTTAACCACCAGGTCCATTGTGTTTCTGAACCACCAGTTCTTAACAGACAAGACTTCTATGAGAGTAACTGCCATTGAACAAGTAAAGAGTGCAGTCAGAGGAGGAGACACAGTATCTATTCTAAGAGCCAGAGAGGCAGCTTGTGTTAGGACTGGCGGAACGCACCAAGACAGATGATAAAGGTGCGTTCGCAGTCCGGGGTCCACCGTGCAGGTGAGAACCTGCTGCTAGCAATTAGCAGACAATATGGCGGTACACTAAAGTATACACGCGTGGGTTAAACCTCACCCAGCGTGAAGAAAGCGATCCTGTTAATTCACAGGACCGCAGTACCGCACTAGTGCGCGAGCAAGTGGTCAGCGGACTTAACCCCAGAAGGGATTGGAGCCCGATTAGACCCTTGCTGGCGTAACACCGCAACTGGGTGTGTAGAGAACCTTAAGCAATCTAAGTGCACAAGAGTGCGAGCGATGCCGCACTAACGGACGCCACTAACCACCCAGACTCTGGTATGGAAAGCGCAAGGCAGGCGCACGGCGCCGTACTGGCAGGCACAGCTACAGGACGCTGTGATGTGTGTTAGTGCTGTAGGCTAAGTCGGGCGCTAGGTAGCAGCCATACACCTTCCGCGAACAGACATTCAATAGGGTAGGGGTTTCCAAGGACGACTTGCACTCACAACATACACACATAAGCAATTGTAAGACAATACTAGCGCATGGCCGTGCGGTCATGCGCAGTTTATATAGCAGCAGCACAGGAAGTGGCCACAGCACTTTTACCCTTCTAGGACCTGCCAAGAGGACCAATGGAATGTGCTGCAGAGCCTGAGCACATGACCCTCGATCTCCAACGGGAGACCTTACGCTGGGCATGCTCAGTACATGCAGACAAGGACTTAGTCCCAGAGAAGTCCGCTCGCTGCTGACCAGCACTGACTTTAAAGGCAGAGACTGGAGAAGCAGCACTAACTCTCAGAACAGAGTGAGAATGAGCAAGATGCTGGGACCGACGTCCTTGCTGAGCAGGCTCCACTGCGGCTGGACAAGAATGGGAGACCGCAGCGGAAGTGGCTCGAGATTCCCCCTGTGCAGAAGCGGGAACTCGACCCCTAACATTACCCCCCCTCCTAGGGCCCCCCCCTCCTTGGGCCTCGCTACGTTCGAAGGCAGCAATGAGCTGCGGAGCCCGAATGTGCTCAACAGGCTCCCAGGACCTGTCCTCGGGGCCATAACCCTTCCAGTCCACCAAGTAAAATTTTTTACCACGCACCACCTTGCACCCCAAAATAGCGTTCACCTCATAATCGTCCGTAGACGAACCCGATGTCCCAGCAGATGACTCGGAAAAGCGGGACATATACACGGGTTTCAAGAGGGACACATGAAAGGTGTCGGTGATACCCAGGCGTGGCGGAAGGGCCAAACGATAGACCACAGGATTAACCTGCTCGAGGACCTTGAATGGACCCAAGTAGCGAGGAGCAAATTTAGCGGACTCAACTCGCAGCCTGATGTTACGGGCGGAGAGCCACACCAAGTCGCCAGGAGCAAAGGTCGGGGCGGGGCGCCGATGAGCATCAGCGGAGGACCTCATTCTCTCCTTAGAGGCCCGAATGGCATCCTGAGTGCGGTCCCAAATATCCCGTGCCTCCACAGCCCAGTCTGCCACCCTGGAGTCGGCGGAAGACACGGGCATAGGCACAGGTACCCGTGGATGCTGACCATAGTTGAGGAGGAATGGGGTTTGTCCAGTGGAGTCGGCAACGGCGTTGTTCAGTGCAAACTCTGCCCATGATAGCAAGGATGCCCAGTCATCCTGCCTGGCTGAAACAAAATGTCGCAGGTATGTGACCAAGGTCTGGTTGGCCCTCTCTACCAACCCATTCGTCTCGGGATGATAAGCGGAAGAGAGATTCAACTCAATACTGAGAAGACGACAGAGCTCTCTCCAGAACCGAGACGCAAACTGGGGACCCCGGTCACTGACAATTTTGTCTGGCATACCATGTAGGCGGAAGATATGTCTGATGAACAACGCTGCCAAGGCCCGTGCAGAAGGTAACCGCGGCAGCGGCACCAAATGCACCATTTTTGAGAAATGATCGGTGATGACCCAAATGATGGTACAGCCGCGAGACTTGGGCAAACCCACAACAAAGTCCATCCCGACCATCTCCCAGGGCCTATCTGCCATCGGCAAGGGATAGAGCAAACCAGCTGGCCTTTGACACGGAGATTTATTTTTGGCGCAGGAGACACACGCCAGAACATAATCCCTGACATCCCGGACCATATGCGGCCACCAGTACGTCCTCGCCAGTAGCTCAGATGTCCTCTTTGTCCCAAAGTGTCCACCCACCCTGGACGAATGAGCCCAAGAGAGAACCTCCGGTCGCAAATTAATGGGCACAAAAGTCTTGCCCGGAGGCACAGACTCTAGCGAAACCGGCGCCACGGTTCTCAGGCTCTCGGAAGGGACAATAAGCCGAGGCTCCTCTTCCTCCTCCTCAGTTGACATAAGGGAGTGAGAGAGAGCATCAGCACGGATATTCTTCTCCCCGGCGAGATAATGAAGGGAAAAGTGGAACCGGGAGAAGAACAGGGACCATCTGGCCTGGCGAGAATTTAGCCGCTGGGCTGTCTGCAAATAGACCAAATTTTTGTGGTCCGTGTAAACTTGGAAGGGAAACCGCGCACCTTCCAGAAGATGTCTCCACTCCGAAAAGGCCAACTTCATTGCTAGCAACTCCCTGTCCCCGATGGAGTAGTTCCTCTCCGCTGGCGTGAAGGTCTTGGAGAAGAAGAAGCATGGATGCTTCCGACCTTGAGCATCCTTTTGGTAGAGGACTGCTCCAGCACCAACGGACAAGGCATCCACCTCCAGTAGGAATGGCTTATCCACATCGGGACGATGTAAGATGGGAGCGCTAGCAAAGTGGGACTTAATAGAAGTGAAGGCCTTGGAGACCTCTTCCGACCACAATTTGGGATTCGCTCCCTTCTTGGTGAGGGCTACCAAGGGAGCCACCAGAGTTGAGAAGTGGGGAATGAACTGGCGGTAATAGTTTATGAACCCCATAAAGCGCTGCACCGCTTTAAGAGAATGGGGCTCTTGCCAGTCCATCACAGCCTGTAGTTTGGCAGGATCCATAGCCAATCCCTGGGCGGAGATGATATAGCCCAGGAAAGGTAAGGACTCCTGCTCAAACACACACTTCTCCAACTTTGCGTAAAGAGAGTTTGCCCGTAGGAGGTCGAAGACTCTGCCAACATCTCTCCGGTGGGAGTCAATATCTGGAGAAAAGATGAGAATATCATCCAGATAGACTACAACCGAGGTGGAAAGCATATCCCGGAAGATGTCGTTGACAAAGTCTTGAAAAACGGCAGGTGCATTACAGAGCCCGAAGGGCATCACCAGATACTCATAGTGCCCATCTCTGGTGTTAAATGCCGTTTTCCACTCGTCCCCCTCACGGATGCGAATCAGGTTGTAAGCACCCCGCAGATCTAGTTTCGTAAACACTCTAGCTCCCCGAAGCCTATCGAAAAGCTCAGATATCAACGGCAAAGGGTACTTGTTCTTAACTGTGATAGCATTAAGACCCCTGTAGTCTATGCATGGACGTAGTTCTCCATTCTTCTTCTGCACGAAGAAGAACCCTGCCCCAGCAGGTGACACTGACTTCCTAATGAACCCTCTTGCCAGATTCTCTTGTATGTACTGAGACATTGCCTCCGTTTCCGGGAGAGATAACGGATAGACTCGACCCCGGGGAGGCTCAGCACCAGGCAAGAGATCGATAGGACAGTCATAGGGGCGATGGGGCGGAAGGGTCTCCGCCGCCCTCTTGGAGAACACGTCTGCATAAGACCAATATTGCTTGGGGAGAGAGGATAGATCTGCGGGTACCTCAGTAGTAGCAACCTGAACGCACTCTCGGTGACACCTACCCCCACATGATTCATCCCATCCCAGAATTCTGCCTGAGGACCACTCGATGTGAGGAGAGTGGTACCGTAGCCAAGGTATCCCCAACAGGACCTCATCAATACCCTCAGGAATGACGAGCAGAGAAATAATCTCCTGATGGGATGGCGACAGGGACAGAGTAACAGGGATGGTCTGATGTGTTATCTGTGCGGGGAGTGTCGACCCATTCACCACTCGTACCGTTACTGGTTGGGATAGCATAACCAGGGGTATTGCGTGACGTTGGGCGAAGGCAGAAGACATAAAATTGCCCTCCGCCCCAGAATCCACGCAGAGGTCTACCGAGTGGGAGGATGAGCCAAAGGTAATTGTCCCCTTAAAGGACAATTTGGAGGCAAACGTCGCAGTGTCTAGTGCACCTCCACCTACTACCACTAGACGCTGACATTTTCTCGACCGCTGATGACATCTGGTGGCAAGATGTCCTGACTGTTGGCAAACCTGGCAACCCTGGAGTGCACGAGCAGTCTGGGACTTAGATCCCGCTCGTGACACCACCTTAGGTTCCTGGAACTCAGGAGCCTGAACTGGAGATTCCAAAGGTTTGGCGAAGGTGGGAGCCAGCCGAAACCTCTGCCTACACTGGGCTCGCTTTAACCTCCGCTCGTGAAAACGGAGGTCAATGCGAGTAGATACTGCTATTAACTCCTCCAGTGTGGCGGGAATCTCCCTAGTGGCCAGAGCGTCCTTAACGTGGTCAGCCAGCCCCCTCCAAAATATAGGGATAAGGGCTTTATCCGACCACTCCAGCTCAGATGCCAGAGTGCGGAAATGGACGGCAAAAAGGCTGACCAAGGACGAGCCCTGAGTCAGTGCCAACAGTTGGAGCGCCGTGTCATGGGTGACACGAGGTCCTAGAAAGACCTGTTTCAGAGTGCTCAGGAATAACGGAGCACTCTGCACCACATGATCGCCACGCTCCCACAGCGGCGTAGCCCACTGCAACGCCCTGTCCGACAATAAGGAAATTATAAAGCCCACCTTAGCCCGCTCTGTAGGGAAACGAGAGGCCAGAAGCTCGAGATGTATTGAGCACTGACTCACGAAACCCCTACAGGACTTACTGTCACCAGAAAATTTCTCTGGTAGCGGGAGGCGAGATAGCGTCGGTACAGGAGCGGCAGTGGACAAGGTAGCTGCAGCCACACTTGCAGCCTGAACAGCGACAGCAGTAACATCCACAGCTGAGGTTGAACGCTCAAAAGCCGCCAACCTTCCCTCCAGCTGCTGGATGTACCGCTGTAAACGCTGATCGTCCGCCATTTTACTAGCCAGACCCTGGCGCTAGTATTCTGTTAGGACTGGCAGAACGCACCAAGACAGATGATAAAGGTGTGTTCGCAGTCCGGGGTCCACCGTGCAGGTGAGAACCTGCTGCTAGCAATTAGCAGACAATATGGCGGTACACTAAAGTATACACGCGTGGGTTAAACCTCACCCAGCGTGAAGAAAGCGATCCTGTTAATTCACAGGACCGCAGTACCGCACTAGTGCGCGAGCAAGTGGTCAGCGGACTTAACCCCAGAAGGGATTGGAGCCCGATTAGACCCTTGCTGGCGTAACACCGCAACTGGGTGTGTAGAGAACCTTAAGCAATCTAAGTGCACAAGAGTGCGAGCGATGCCGCACTAACGGACGCCACTAACCACCTAGACTCGGGTATGGAAAGCGCAAGGCAGGCGCACGGCGCCGTACTGGCAGGCACAGCTACAGGACGCTGTGATGTGTGTTAGTGCTGTAGGCTAAGTCGGGCGCTAGGTAGCAGCCATACACCTTCCGCGAACAGACATTCAATAGGGTAGGGGTTTCCAAGGACGACTTGCACTCACAACATACACACATAAGCAATTGTAAGACAATACTAGCGCATGGCCGTGCGGTCATGCGCAGTTTATATAGCAGCAGCACAGGAAGTGGCCACAGCACTTTTGCCCTTCTAGGACCTGCCAAGAGGACCAATGGAATGTGCTGCAGAGCCTGAGCACATGACCCTCGATCTCCAACGGGAGACCTTACGCTGGGCATGCTCAGTACATGCAGACAAGGACTTAGTCCCAGAGAAGTCCGCTCGCTGCTGACCAGCACTGACTTTAAAGGCAGAGACTGGAGAAGCAGCACTAACTCTCAGAACAGAGTGAGAATGAGCAAGACGCTGGGACCGACGTCCTTGCTGAGCAGGCTCCACTGCGGCTGGACAAGAATGGGAGACCGCAGCGGAAGTGGCTCGAGATTCCCCCTGTGCAGAAGTGGGAACTCGACCCCTAACAGCTTGGATCTTAAAATTAGATTCTTGTTTCCCCAAAGGAATGAAATATAAAACAGATCTGATGTATTTTTATTAAGTGATGTTTTCATGTATAAATATAATAAAGAAATGTGGTTTATGTGTATATGTGGGGGTATCTTATGTATTTACATATATTGGCGAAGGGTATTGTTGTATTCTTACAATTTTCATTTGTAATATTGTATATAGACTTAGTGGCTATAACATTTGTATAACACTCAGATTGGTCAGGGTGTGTGTCTTTGTCCAATGGGTACTCAGGTGTTTGATATATGGTTAATTGACATGTATTGTGATTGGATGTAGCCTCTTGTTATGTGCCTTTATATATTGTGTTGTAAAGTAATGTGTTTTTTATTATGCTATGACTAAGGGCAGTACAGCTTGTTTTTATGATGCACTAATAAAGGACAAGATTGTATTCTATTTTCATCTCCACCATTCAATATTTGCATGAGCTGGAGAAGTGAGTGATTTGCATTTTCACCTGGGAATCGGACGGCAGGAACTTGGTGGTGATCCGTGCTCTGCACATGTCTATTGAGAATTGGACTCTAATACGTCTCGTTGGGTGAGCTGAGGAAATCCTAGTATTTGCACATTACTGTTCTGTTTCTTTAGACTGTTTTCTAACAAGGGCAGTACCCAAGTGTGGATCTTAAATTATGTACCCCTTAAAATGAGAATCCCTCTGGATGCATTTCTTTTCTCAGTAACAAGATGTCATCAGGCCAGTGTACTTTCTGTAAATCAAAAACATCAATGTTTATTCCATAATTTATAATCCAATAATATAAAACAACCGCAAAATTTACCTTCATGTTAGAACCCTATTTCCAAGTTCTTAAGCAAAACATACTACGAGTAAGAACCTGGGAGTGAACATTGATGTTTTTAATTCGCTGGAAGGATTTACAGGTTTTTCAAACTGTACTTACTGCTACTGATGTAAAGACTCTTCCTTGCACTGCTTATCATGGAGACCGAGGGATAGGAGATTATTACTATGATCATTCTTTCTTATACAATTTCTAATATAGTCAGCAGCAGATCCCTGCTTGTCTATAGCACAATAGTGAATATAATCTATGATTTTTTTGCCTGCATATAAGATGCGATCAGTAAAGATATTAGACTTTGACAATTAATTTCTGAACATGTTCATACGAGGGTGTGTTCCTATTTTTTCTGTAGATCATTAGTCTGTATTAAAGGGAAATACTTCCAGAACATAGTGCGCCGGCGCATGCGCAGTAATGCTTTTTGGCTTTGCCCGCAGATGGGAAAAGCATACTGCGCGTGCGTGAGACAAGATTGCATTGCGCATACGCAAACTATGGAGGACACCTACTTCAATTTCAGAAAATATTGCGTACAGCGGGGAAGGATGGGGTGGAAGAAAAATGAAGAAACACCTCCCATCGGACCGAAAACAGGCCATTTACATAGCCCGCCAAATTCAGGTGACAGATTCCCTTTAAAACACTTTTAAAGGGGTTGTCCATTACTAGAACAACCACTTTTTGATCAAAATGTTTGGCTCCCATAAAATAATAACACTTATACTCACCTCCCTTGCCAGCACCTTTCCCGTGGTGTCGACACTCGACTCGCTCTCCCGGGGCTCCCATGTTATTGTTGTGATACGCTGGCATCACTCTCCCTGCCTAAGGACAAATCGAACATGAAGAGGAAGTCCGCACTGCGGCTGATCTCGGACTTCCTTTTCATGCTCAATTTAACAAGAAGCTGGGACAGTGATGACGGTGCTGCTTGGCCCCAGGGTCACATATTACAGCAACAACACAGGGGCCCCGTGGAGAGTGAGTGCCGACACCACTGGAACGGCACCAGCATGGGAAGTGTGTATAAGCTTTATTATTTTATGGGGGTCAAGTGAGGGGTATGAGAAGATATTTCTCCAAGTAGTGGATAACTTCCTTATGTAACAACGGGGCATTTTATATTGATGGATTTACAAGTAAAGATTATTATCAAAATTTTGGGAATTCATATTTGCCACACTTAATGTTTTTTTAATTCAATTTGCAACTAAACGACTTGACATGACTTATAATACTGCAAAACATCCAACTGCCCTGGAAAGATGTATGTAACACTCTGAGGCTTCCTAGGACTGCATTTAACCACTTCAATGCTCTTTAACACAAACACAACCTTTGTAAAAACAAAGTAGCTTCACCATAAAAAAATAATGGTTACATGGTAGTAACCGATAGCCCATTTAATAACACAGCTCATTGACAGATTTTTTCAAATTAAAAAACAGTCAAAATTATCCCTTTTACCCACTCATAATCAGGCAGACCATGCTGTGCAAAACACTGACTTAAATTGACAGTGTTGTTGTCAGATATCATCAACTTGCTGTGCCTGAGACGAATGTTGTGCCATATATTCCATAATGCCCTCTGCTTGTTCTCCATTAATACACAAGTTGGAGGCAAAAAAACAACTATGACCTGCGTTTGGTAGTACTACTGCCACGATGACTGGTGCAAGTGGTCACAGTTAAATGTCTGGGTTTTGGGGAATTTTCTTTTGTAATTAAAAAACAACCAAACAAACAAATAACCCCTTTACAAAAATGATTGTACAAGAAATGAAAAAACTCAGTTTAGTTGCTTGTGACAAACAAGGACATCGTCTCTGACTGACACTGATTAAGATATTTTTAACTTTAAAAATATTGTGCTGACGTGCTGTTGGTTTCTATTTCATTAAGAATGAAGAAAAAATATATAATTGTAATGCAAATGCAGAAGGACAGTGGCCAATCACACTGAGATTGTCACTGCTGCTGGTAACTCTCTCTTTCCCACTATCAATTGAATCTGCATTATTCTCAGAATACTACATTCATCTTCTTAGTGTTGCAGTTGTTCAATACATTAGTGTCTGGAGTATTTATCACATGCTTTAGGGTTTTCTCTCCCTATTGTAATGCAACTGCGCTCAGCCGCCACCAGGGGGCGATGTTACGGGAAAAAGGGTTGCACTTACTGTGTAGCATTTCGGTGCAGAAGTGCAGGCCGCCACCAGGAGGCAGCAGAGTAGTCAGACATGCCGAAGTCAGTAACAAACAGGGAGATGAAGTACCAGAGGTCACAGCAAAACATGAGGTCAGAGACAAGCCAAAAGTCAGAGCCAAACGGGAGCGCGGTATCCAAAACATGAGATGGAAATAGGAGTCAAGGTACAAGCCAGAGGCTCAAAAGCAAGTCGGGGAACGCAGTACCAGAGACAGAAAAACCAGAGGTGGAGTTCAGAGGTCAAGCCAAGTCATACACTGTAGGGAAATCACCAAACGTACACTGAGTCAGGGATAGGGAAAAGGTCAGACACACACGGGAAGTCAGAGGCAGAAGGATAACTAGGGTATACGGATCAGCTGCTCTAGCCTGGAAGCATGAACTATCACTGACAAAGGCTACCATAAAATAGCACCGAAAAATAGCTACCCAAGAACCAAAGAGAGGCAGGAAAAGTTAACCCCTTCAATGACCAGGATAGGGAAAGAGAAGCAAGAAGCAAACCCCGACCTGGATCATGACACCGATCTATATTGCTGAGCTATGAGCTTTGACATACTCTATTTTAAATCAGCCTTAAATGAGACCTTAAAATTTTATATAATTCAACCCATATTCAATTTGCATCGAATTGATTTGCTCATCTATACATTCTAGACACATCTGGTGTATGTTCTTTTGAGGCAAACAATACATTTTATTGAGTTGAAAAATCCAATGAGTCCAACAATCTCTGTTTTTGATTAATGTCTTGGACCATTGATCAGCTAAGATCACCCAACAATAATCTAATTTGTATGACCAGTTTTAGTCTTGATTGTTTTATGGTTACATTTAATTTCTATTACTTTTGAAAAATCTTTCTCATTTTTTTTTTTTAAAGAAGACATGTTACATAGTCAAAATATTGAGATTATTATTATTGTTATTATTTATTTATATAGCACCATTGATTCCATGGTGCTGTACATGAGAAGGGGTTACATACAAATTACAGATATCATTTATAGTAAACAAACTAACAATGACGGACTGGTACAGAGGGGCGAGAACCCTGTCCTTGCGGGCTTACATTCTACAGGATTATGGGGAAGCAGACAATAGGTTGAGGGTGAAAACACAATTCTAAAAATCACTGTGCTCCCCTGATTCTGCTTCTTTTATCCATTTTGTGCTGTGTCCCTCCATTGTAGAGATATTCACTTTATTGTTTTTGGAGCACAGCATTTGAATTTTCTACCTCTAGTGCAACTGGGCATTTCTTCAGAGTTATTCTGGGGTCATGTGATTTCATCTTTCCCTTCCAGACACTGCCAACCATTCGCTAGGATTGACAACGTTTGAGAGGGAAGGTTGATGTGCATGCCCCCAGAAAATATTGTAAGGAAACACCTAGTTGCGCTAGAAGCAGAGATTTTCCATACTGTGCTTCAAAAGCAACAAATGTAAATATCTCTGGAACAAAGAGACACGGTGCCAAATAGAATAAAAGAGACAGAATCAGAAGAGCTCAGGGATTTTTACAAGGTATTTAACTCAATTTTATTGAGCTATTGACAAGTCCTCTTTAACGTTTCTAATTCTTTCAATTCTGCTTATATAATAATAATAATATTAATTTTATTTATAGAACTCCAACATATTCCGCAGCACTTTACATTATATAGACCACCCCCAATTTTACATGTAGACCATGCACGTCTTAATTTTAGCCTTGTTGCCAATAAAATATTATTAATTGAAAACCATGTTAAATTGATAAACCATATGTCGTTATGAAACTAAGCTACATATCTATGTAAGTTAAGCCACTAATCTTAATCCAGGCAACTGATTTTAGTGTCAAGCATTAGCTAAATATCATAATTTAAGTGAATGTCATAAGACAACAAATGTTTCTCGTAATTCTTTCTCTGCAGATTTGTAGCAAAGTGAATTATTCCTTCCCTACTGAATTACAGTCAGTCAGTCACCTAAAGATAATACATCTTTAAGACAGTGTCTCAGATGGGTCATGGTACAGACTGAACCTAATTGAATATCCTAGTACATCAATCAATCCGCACAATCTATTTGTGCAAAGTAACCTTGATTAACTATTTCTGCTTAGGTGGCAAAGTTCTGTTTTCTTTTCTTTTGTGCGCTACGTAAGATGTATACTTAGTATTGGCTTAACATACTTTTTGCGAAAGTATTAGGTATTCATATATTTTTTTACTGTCAATGAAAAAAGAATAAAATGGAGATACAAGTAACAAGTTTACCAAAATATGCTGCATTTGAATGAGAAATTAATTGATAATAAAGGGAAATGATACATATTAAATGGAAATTGTCACATACAGTGGGGCAAAAAAGTATTTAGTCAGTCAGCAATAGTGCAAGTTCCACCACTTAAAAAGATGAGAGGCGTCTGTAATTTACATCATAGGTAGACCTCAACTATGGGAGACAAACTGAGAAAAAAAAAATCCAGAAAATCATTGTCTGTTTTTTTAACATTTTATTTGCATATTATGGTGGAAAATAAGTATTTGGTCAGAAACAAATCAAGATTTCTGGCTCTCACAGACCTGTAACTTCTTCTTTAAGAGTCTCCTCTTTCCTCCACTCATTACCTGAAGTAATGGCTCCTGTTTAAACTTGTTATCAGTATAAAAAGACACCTGTGCACACCCTCAAACAGTCTGACTCCAAACTCCACTATGGTGAAGACCAAAGAGCTGTCAAAGGACACCAGAAACAAAATTGTAGCCCTGCACCAGGCTGGGAAGACTGAATCTGCAATAGCCAACCAGCTTGGAGTGAAGAAATCAACAGTGGGAGCAATAATTAGAAAATGGAAGCCATACAAGACCACTGATAATCTCCCTCGATCTGGGGCTCCACGCAAAATCCCACCCCGTGGGGTCAGAATGATCACAAGAACGGTGAGCAAAAATCCCAGAACCACGCGGGGGGACCTAGTGAATGAACTGCAGAGAGCTGGGACCAATGTAACAAGGCCTACCATAAGTAACACACTACGCCACCATGGACTCAGATCCTGCAGTGCCAGACGTGTCCCACTGCTTAAGCCAGTACATGTCCGGGCCCGTCTGAAGTTTGCTAGAGAGCATTTGGATGATCCAGAGGAGTTTTGGGAGAATGTCCTATGGTCTGATGAAACCAAACTGGAACTGTTTGGTAGAAACACAACTTGTCGTGTTTGGAGGAAAAAGAATACTGAGTTGCATCCATCAAACACCATACCTACTGTAAAGCATGGTGGTGGAAACATCATGCTTTGGGGCTGTTTCTCTGCAAAGGGGCCAGGACGACTAATCCGGGTACATGAAAGAATGAATGGGGCCATGTATCGTGAGATTTTGAGTGCAAACCTCCTTCCATCAGCAAGGGCATTGAAGATGAAACGTGGCTGGGTCTTTCAACATGACAATGATCCAAAGCACACCGCCAGGGCAACGAAGGAGTGGCTTCGTAAGAAGCATTTCAAGGTCCTGGAGTGGCCTAGCCAGTCTCCAGATCTCAACCCTATAGAAAACCTTTGGAGGGAGTTGAAAGTCCGTGTTGCCAAGCGAAAAGCCAAAAACATCACTGCTCTAGAGGAGATCTGCATGGAGGAATGGGCCAACATACCAACAACAGTGTGTGGCAACCTTGTGAAGACTTACAGAAAACGTTTGACCTCTGTAATTGCCAACAAAGGATATATTACAAAGTATTGAGATGAAATTTTGTTTCTGACCAAATACTTTTTTTCCACCATAATATGCAAATAAAATGTTAAAAAAACAGACAATTTGATTTTCGGGATTTTTTTTTCTCAGTTTGTCTCCCATAGTTGAGGTCTACCTATGATATAAATTACAGACGCCTCTCATCTTTTTAAGTGGTGGAACTTGCACTATTGCTGACTGACTAAATACTTTTTTGCCCCACTGTATATGGTGCCATCCCTTATTATATACTGTAGCTTTTTCTGCTGTTGTGTACAGTGCTGTCTCTTACATAGTGTATTTTTGTTAATTTTGTTATTCACAGCACCCTCTTTTTTTACATAGTCCCCTCTCTATTTATATATAAAATGACTGCTGATGGAGGAGGCGGTGACCAGACGACCAGTCAATCAGCTCCTCCATTAGAAAAGAAGCTTTCCCATGCTCCATCAGCCATCATTGCATTTTACAGCTAACGGGATATAATAAAAACATGGCTCTATATATTCCAATATGTAAGGGACGATACTGTACATAACAAGAGAGGGCACTGTATAATAACTGATGGCAATATACATAATAAAGGAGATTATGTAATATATACACATGTTTGTGTGTGTGGCTATATATAAATAGCTTTGTCGCCATAAAAGGAGGGGGGCCCAGACACATTACTTGCACAGGAGCCCCAAGCTGTCAGTGTCCACCCCTGCCCAGGGATCAATTGTACTCGCATTTTACAGAAGTGAGTACAATTGAGGCTCTGACTGCTGGGTAAGAGCAATGCGAGCAGCGTAATCAGATCATGTGATCATGCTGCTATAATAGAAGATAACGTAGGCACAACTCGCTAGTGGTGCTCAAGTAGGTGCCCAAACCGTGCTAGTAGAATAGAAAAACTTGGCACACCCAGGACGTAGATGCGGTGAAATTTAATGAGGTAACAGTACATACAATAGTAGATGTTTCGGTCAATTTTTAGACCTTCATCAATGTACTAGATAAATAGAAAGTGAAAAAAATATAATATAAACAAGGTATATACAAAATAAGGATCATCTGACAACATGTAGACAAGGCTTCTCAGGCTGCCGGATCAATATAACGGTATGTATGAACAACTATACAAAAGCCGTCACTGGTCACAATCATTATAGAGCAATCATAGTGAAAATTAGCAGCATGGCAGAATACCTTGCGGTGATAGAGGTACCAATGATGGTAAGTATGTAAAGATAGGCTTGTGCCCTGGGTGATATAGACTGTGGTATATAGGAGCAAGAAAACAAGAGGAAAACTCTTGGCACTGGAGATATGTTTGCGTTCCACCCCTGAGCATGCGCACAGAAGCCTGGCAGCAGAAGATACCTAGAGCAAAAGTGCACTCCGATGGGTCTATTTTGAGTGACGTGAAGAAGGTGGAGAGAGGGTGGTGGTCACTCAAAATAGACCCATCGGAGTGCATTTTTGCTCTACGTATCTTTTATTCCACTGGCACCGGCTCTCTGCGCTCTGCCCGCTGTGTTAGGATTTTGCCTCACACCTGTTTATTGTTTATTTTACCCTACAGTGTCACTACCACATTACTGACCTATAGTGTGGGGTAGGTACGCTTCCATGACTCACATCACTGCCCATTCGCAATAGGCACATGCAATAACACCCATGTTCTGCTCCCATTAGGTATTCTCCCATATATGACCCTGAGCCTTTAAATATTAATAAGAGGGTAGGTTCGTTTTATATTTTTATATTTTCCTCTTGTTTTCTTGCTCCTATATACCACAGTCTATATCACCCAGGGCACAAGCCTATCTTTACATACTTACCATCATTGGTACCTCTATCACCGCAGGTTATTCTGCCATGCTGCTAATTTTCACTATGATTGCTCTATAATGATTGTAACCAGTGACGGCTTTTGTATAGTTGTTCATACGTACCGTTATATTGATCCGGCAGCCTGAGAAGCCTTGTCTACATGTTGTCAGATGACCCTTATTTTGAATATACCTTGTTTATATTATATTTTTTTCACTTTCTATGTATCTAGTACATTGATGAAGGTCTAAAAATTGACCGAAACATCTACTATTGTATGTACTGTTACCTCATTAAATTTCACCGCATCTATGTCCTGTGTGTGCCAAGTTTTTCTATTCTGTGATCATGCTGCTGACGTCGTTCACTCGCACTGCAGAAGTGAACACTGGTGGTATGTGCTCAAGTGGAACTGAAGACACCGAAGATTAAGTGCATGGGGAGGAGAATCTGAGTGGGGATGGGGGTTTATTATGTGTGGGGAGAATTTGAGTGGGGATGGGGGTTTATTATGTGTGGGGAGAATTTGAGTGGGGATAGGGGATTTATTATGTGTGGGGAGAATTTGAGTGGGGATAGGGGGATTTATTATGTGTGGGGAGAATTTGAGTGGGGATAGGGGGATTTATTATGAGTGGGGAGAATTTGAGTGGGAATGGGGGGATTTAATGTGTAGGAGAGATTTAAGTGCATAGAATGTAAGTCCACAAGGACAGGGTCCTCTCCCCTCTGTACCAGTCTGTCACAGTAAACTTGTTTACTGTAAACGATATCTATAACTCTGTATGTAACCCTTTCTCATGTAAAGCACCATGTAATTAATGGTGCTATATAAATAAATAATAATAATAATAATAAAAGTGCACAAAATGAAGAGCAAAGGGGGAGATGGGGGCATATATGAAGAAACAGTATAAGGGAATGAGGGCATGTATGAGGAAACAGTACTGGGGAATGGGGGGCATGTACGAGGAAACAGTATGGAGGAATGAGGGCATGTATGAGGAAACATTACTGCGGAATGGGGGACATATCTGAGGAAACAGTATGGGGGAATGGGGGGGCATATATGAGGATACAGTATGGGTGATGGGTGCAGACTGTATGGGGAGCGAACGGGGGAATGTATGTGGACACAGTCTGAGTAGCGATGTGAAAAATGTATGTGGACAGAGTACGGGGAGTGAAGGTGATGGGTTGTGTGCAGCCACAGTATGGGGGAATCAGGTGAGCAGGCAGTATAGAAAGTGAGAGGGTAAATATATGAGGAGATAGTATGGTGAACAGGGGGATGTGAGAGTAGACAGTATTATTAGGGAGGGGAATAGTGTGAGGAGACAGTATGGAGGAGAAAAGAATAGGTACTGAGTAGTGGGGGCGTAGCATGGAGGGACAGTGTAAGGCCACAGCCAGGAGTGGACAGTATACCAAGGAGGGGGAGTGTGATGAGGATACAGTATAAATACTGGGCCCTATAGAGAGGACACAGTGAGAGAGGACAGTGTGAAGAGGGGGCCAGTATGAAAAGGAGAAGTCAGTGTGAAGAGCATGTACCATAAGAGGGAAAATGTGGGGGTCATATTTTGTGCAGACAATATAGTGGGGAGCAATTTTTTATTCAGGAGCATTATCATGATACTTCTATCTTTAAGGACATCATGTGGAGATTTTCTGCAAAAGAGCGGAAAAGATGGAAGTCTGCAGAGACGAGCTGTGGATGAGAAAACTCATCATGGGATCTAGACAAGATGAAGACAAGAAGGAGAACGGTTCCAGAGACGACATCTATAAGGTATCTGGATGTAAATGTTATTTTTGATACTAATTCCTGTGACGAGCTTCTCTTCCTGCTTCTCTCAGTTTTTCACTGAACATTGAGAGCATTAGGGAGAGGAGCTTATAGGTACATGACTAAGTGTGCAAATCGCATATGTCCTTTGGGGAGGGGGGCGCCAAACTGAATTCTTGCCCCGGGTGCCAGAAATCCTAGATACACCTCTGCCGGTATGCTACTGTGAGCGTTGATTACCGGGTTCGATGGAGGGATGTCTGTGCACAGTGCAGCACAAGCAGTGAGGCAGGGACTGAGGGTGTGCACAGAGAGAATGGAGACCCGGAGACTGCCCATCCCAGTCTACGCCATAGCCTGGAGCCCTCATTATCATAGGAATATGTCAGGTAATAAATTGTTTTTCTAAAGCTTTATAGTGTAGTTTTAGGTCAGAGAAGGATGGTTAGGGATGAGCTAGCAAGGTGCAGGGACAGGTAGTGATTGTTACTTGCGGTTTTGCACTTGCGATGAGACAAAAAAACACTGCTAGCAGTGTTTTTTTCCATTGCTGCAAGTACTGTATTTGGCTGATTGCGGCAAAACCGCAAGTGCCGCACATGTCCACAAGTCCCATAGGGAATGAATGAGGCCGAACACAGTGTTGCCGTAAGTGATCCGTTACGTGGCAGATGAGGAAAAACTGCTGGACCTGCTGCGAAAGGCTACTTTTACATCAGTGATTTTTGCCAAAGTCACTGCCGATAATGTCATACTCACCAAGGGGGAGGCAGCACTAAAAGTGCCTAGGGCAGTATAAACTCTAAATACTGCCCTGCTAACATGGAAATTAGATGATAAGGTAAGCCTAAGTAAATGGCTGTACAAAAAATAGGGAACAAAGTATGAGCAAACACAAGGTCTTTGAGTCAACAATATATGGTCAAAACTGAAATAGAGTGATTACCTTGGGACATTGTGGCTGTCACATGCAGAGTTGCTGGTGAGACACACAGGAGCCTTGAAGCGCGTTTCACTGCCTTAGGCTTTGTCGATGTCGAAAAGGGTTTAATAACTCCCCTGATTAATCTGCAAGAAGAAAAGTGTCAGGAGTCAGGATATAAGGGAACCTCAGCTGACCCATATACAATGTTGTGAATGTGGATACATTGGTAAGCCACATGTACTACTTGTGTATAATAACTTCAAGTCTATGATTTTGAAAAAAATGACAGGATACTCTCTTGATGAATATAATTGATAATTGTTGGATTTCTCTTCCCCATAATAATAAAAGCCTTAATTTATAAACTGCATTTTGTGTTTACTTGTATTATCTTTGTCTAATATTTAAATTTGTTTGGTGATCTGAAACATTTAAGTGTGGCAAGCATGCAAAAGAATAGGAAATCAGGAAGGGGCAAACACTTTTTCATGCAACTGTATCCATTCCTATGCAAGTTTAATATGACTTAAAATACTGTAAACCAGGTGAAGAGATTTTGTTCTTGTTGCAATAAAGTCTTGAATATCTAATCAATATGAAGAAATTAGTAACATAATAATACGTTTAGAGGTTAAGTCAACGATATACAAGTCTGGAGTCAAACACTATCCTGGTTCTAGATGCAGCTCATAACCATCTCTCTGGCTTTTCTCATTGCCCTTGATAGATATCTTGAAAATGCGCTTATTTGTAGTTTTGCTTATTAAAACAATGTCTTATCATCATGCTTCTGCAAAATATCTCTTAGCATGAAAGTTATGTAGCCCGTCCTTGGTTCTGAATGGAAGATAGTGGCAATGTCATAACAGTCTGTACCTGTGCAGTTTAATCTATTCCTAAACCCATATAGTATACTGTGCAATTTCCGATGATTTATTTTCAGTGCCTTGTATTGTACTTGATTTAAGAGTTTTTCTTATAAAACAATTAAAAGGAGAAAAGCTTTGTTCAGTTCACTATATCTCAAAACCCATCATAAATGACTTGCAAAAATAGGATGACCATGAATATTGTTCTTCATCTATGTGAATTTTGCTAAAAGGGTTGTCCGGGATTTACTTTTATGTCAGCAAAGGCTTGCATATGTAAAATATAACAAACACATCTATAATCACCCTCTACAGGTCCAGCACTGGCACTCTGCTGATGACCTGGTCTTTGTTGACACGCTGCAGCGGTGATGCCATATGAATTCTGTCACCAATTACTGGGCTCAGTGGCATGTGCCTTTTACAGTGGGTACGGAAAGTATTCAGACCCCTTTAAATTTTTCCCTCTTTGTTTTTTTGCAGCCATTTGGTAAATTCAAAAAAGTTAATTTTTTTCTCATTAATGTACACTCTGCACCCCATCTATTCAGACCCTCTGCTCAGACACTCATATTTAAGTCACATGTTGTCCATTTCCTTGTGATTCTCCTTGAGGTGGTTCTACTCCTTCATTGGAGTCCAGCTGTGTTTAATTAAACTGATAGGACTTGATTTGGAAAGGCACACACCTGTCTATAGAAGACCTCACAGCTTACAGTGCATGTCAGACCAAATGAGAATCATGGGGTCAAATGAACTGACCAAGGAGCTCAGAGACAGAATTGTGGCAAGGTACAGATCTGACAAAGGCTACAAAAGAATTTCTGCAGTACTCAAGGTTCCTAAGAGCACAGTGGCCTCCATAATCCTGAAGATAGACCTTTTTGGTGATAATTCTAAGCGGTACGTGTGGAGAAAACCAGGCACTGCTCATCACCTGACCAATATAATCTCAACAGTGAAACATGGTGGTGGCAGTGTCATGCTATGGGGTGTTTTTCAGCTGCAGGGACAGGACGACTAGTTGCCATTGAAGGAAATATGAATGCGGCAAAGTACAGAGATATTCTGGATGAAAACCTTTTGCAGGGTGCTCTGGACCTCAGACTAGGCCGAAGGTTCAACTTCCAACAAGACAATGACCCTAAGTACACAGCTAAAATATCAAAGGAGTGGCTTCAGAACAACTCTGTGACCATTCTTGACTGACCCAGCCAGAGCTCTGACCTAAACCCAATTGAGTATCTCTGGAGAGACCTGAAAATGGCTGTCCAACATCGTTCACACCCAACCATATGGAACTGGAGAGGATCTGCAAGGAAGAATGGCAGAGGATCCCCAAATCCAAGTGTGAAAAACTTGTTCCATCATTCCCAAGAAGACCCATGGCTGTACTAGCTCAAAAGGGTGCTTCTACTCAAAGCTGAGCAAAAGGGCTGAATACTTATGACCATGGAATACTTCAGTTTTTCTTTTTTAATAAATTTGCAAAAATTTCTACATTTCTGTTTTTTTCAGTCAAGATGCATGGAGGAATGGGCCAACATACCAACAACAGTGTGTGGCAACCTTGTGAAGACTTACAGAAAACGTTTGACCTCTGTAATTGCCAACAAAGGATATATTACAAAGTAATTTTCATTGAGATGAAATTTTGTTTCTGACCAAATACTTATTTTCCACCATAATATGCAAATAAAATGTTAAAAAAACAGACAATGTGATTTTCTGGATTTTTTTTTTCTCAGTTTGTCTCCCATAGTTGAGGTCTACCTATGATGTAAATTACAGACGCCTCTCATCTTTTTAAGTGGTGGAACTTGCACTATTGCTGACTGACTAAATACTTTTTTGCCCCACTGTATAACTAGAGAGGATGGTATGTAAGAAGGGACAATGTTATACATAATAAAAGAGGAAACTATGTAACTAAGGATGGTGTTATACAGAATTAATGAGTGCACTATATACTAAGGGACTGTGATATATATAATAAGTGAGTACACTGTATACTAAGGGACTGTGTTATACTTAATAGGAACATACACTCCATACTAAGGGACTGTGTTAGACATAAGTGATAATAATGTTTTCCTCCACCTCCCCTGTTCCTAAGTCCATTATAAGTCCAGCTTCCCTCCATCTTAATCCTCAACACCCCTCATTCTCCTCCTCCCCCGCATCCCATTATTGTCCTCTACACCACCCTATCATTGCCCTCTTCACCACCTCCATCCTTACCTTCTCCACCACTATCCTTGATTTCTCCCCACCACCCCATATCATTGCCCATTTCACCACCTCCATCATTTCCTCCTCTCCATCACCCCCATCATTGTCTTTTCCCCATCACTCCCATCATTGCCCATTCCACCACCACTCCCATCATTGCCCATTCCACCATCTCTATCATTTCCTAATCCCCCACCAACCCCATTATTGCAATTTCCACCACCACCATCATTGCATTCTCCCCACCATCCCATCATTGTTCTTTCCACCACTTCCATCATTGCTTTTTCCCCCCACCACCCCATCGTTGCCCTTTCCACCGCCTCCATCATTGCCTTCTCCACCACCACTATCATTGCTTTTCCCCCACCACCCCATCATTGCCCTTTCCATTACCTCCATCATTCCTATCTCCCCTACCACCCCATCATTGCCCTTTCCACCACCTCCATCACAGCCTTCTCCTCCACCACCCCATCATTGCCTCCTTCCCCATCACCCCCATCATTGTCTTTTCCATTACCACCATCAGTGCCTTCTCCCCCACCATCTCCATCATTGCCCTTTCCACCACATCCATCATTTCCTCCTCCCCCACCATCCCCATCTTTGCCCTTTCCACCGTCACTATCATTGCCCTTTCCACCACCACCCTTGCCCATTCCACCACCTCCATCATTTTCTCCCCCCTCTACCATCAACATTCTCCTTTCCACACTACCATCCTTGTCCATTCTACCACCTCCATCATTTCCTCCCCCATTCATCCCCCATTATTGCCCTTTCCACCACATCCATCATTTCCTCCTCCCCACCACCACTGCATTCTCCCCCACCACTATCATTGCCCATTCCACCACCTCCATCATTGCCTTCTCCATCCCCTTCCCCAACATTGCCCATTCCACCACCTGCATCATTTCCTCCTCCCCCACCACCCCCATTATTGTCCTTTCCACCATATCCAATATTTCCTCCTCCCCATCATCCCCATCTTTGCCCATTCCACCACTTCCATCATTTCCTCCTCCCCCACCATCCTCATAAGCCCATCATTGCCTTCTCCCCATCAGCCCCATCATTGCTCTCTTCTCCCTTGTACACACACTGACACACACAACACCATTTTACCTCTCTTCACATTCCCCCGCAGCACAACACACACACGCACACACACAACACACAACACACACACACTCACTCACCGCTCTGCTGCAGCATCTCCTCCCTCTGTCACAGCCGCCACTGAATGATGACGTCATCCAGTAGCGATGCTGTCTCTGTGTGAGAGGAAGCGTGGGCAGGAAGCAGGACAGAGCTAGAGCACTGAAGCTTCTCTGTGTCGGCTGTCAGCTTGACAGTCGGCACAGAGAACAGCCGACTCTCAGTCCGGGGGGGGTGGCAGAATGCAGCCTCCAGGGAAGAAACTGCAGACCGCCGCATTAGGCTGCCCGACTGCACCCCTTGCCGGCTGCGCCCCCCTAGATGCACCTCTGGCTGGGCTCACCCTCCGAGTCCTCGCATGATCCCTGCATCTATCTCTGTTGTCCAGGCGCCGGCAACTTCTTCCTGTGTGAGCAGTCACGTGGTACCCCTCATTAAGGTGATGAATATGTACTCCACACCTATGTGAGTGGAGATGCGTCCATATTCATCACCTTAATAAGTGGTACCATGTGATCGCTAAGCACAGGAAGAGCTTCCGGCGCTTAGAGCACCAATGTTGTAGGCACCACTGGAGGAGGGTATGGTGTTTTCAAGTAGGTGGGTAGGAGGGTGGGCGAGCGGGCGGCCGACCATGGACTAAAAAAAAAAAACTTGCTCAGGTGCCGCCCCCTCGCATCCTGGTGCTCTAGGCACATGCCCTCAAGTGCCTAGTGGCAAATACGGCCCTGCATATTAGGATAATCATTCCATGGATTCATTAATCCTGCTACTGGTCAATTGTAACGCTTAAGTAAGTTGAATTTACCATCTTGACTCATTTTATGTTCCGTGCAGTTATGCCTGGCGAGACGTGTGTGTTTTCTTTGGTGCATCTCCTGCCATCATAAATATATTATATAGCACCGATTTCTTTAGCTACTACTTCCTCATCTGAATATTTTCTCACTTTTGTCTGATGTTTTATGCGTGCAATAAAATTTTAATATTTTCATCACAAATCCCCTTAATTCTTTATATGGATCTTGTTTTTATATTGTACTAGATGGTGGCCCAATTCTAACGCATCGGGTATTCTAGAATATGCATGTATGTATATAGCAGCCACATAGTATATAGCACAGGCCACGTAGTATATAGGAGCCATGTAGTATATAGCAAATACTACATGGCCTGTGCTATATACTATGTAGCTGCTATATACATACATACATACATATTCTAGAATACCAGATGCACTAATACAGGCCACGCAGTATATAACAGCCACGCAGTATATAACACAGGCCACGCAGTATATAACACAGGGCATGTAGTATATAGCCCAGCCCCCGCAGAATATCACACAGCCCTCGCAGTATATCACAGCCCATGCAGTATATAGCACAGCCCACGCAGTATATAACACAGCCCACGAAGTATATAGCACAGTCCCCGCAGTATATCACACAGCCCCCGCAGTATATCACACTGCCCATGTAGTATATAGCACAGCCCCCGCAGTATATCACACAGCCCCGCAGTATATCACACAGCCCCCGCACTATATCACACAGCCCCCGCAGTATATCGCACTGCCCATGTAGTATATAGCACAGCCCCCGCAGTATATCACACAGCCCCGGCAGTATATCACACAGCCCCCGCAGTATATCACACAAACCCCACAGTATATCACACTGCCCATGTAGTATATCACACAGCCCCCCGCAGTATATCACACTGCCCATGTAGTATATAGCACAGCCCCCAGAGTATATCGCACAGCCCCTGCAGTATATCGCACAGCCCCCGCAGCATATCGCACAGCCCCCGCAGTATATCGCACAGCCCCCGCAGTATATCACACAGCCCACGCAGTATATAACACTGGCCATGTAGTATATAGCAGCCACGCGGTATATAACACTGCCCACGCAATATGTAACAGTGTGGGCACCATTTCCCTGTTAAAAAAATTAACTAAAATAAAAAATAGTTATATACTCACCCCCTAGGATCCAGCGAAGCTCCAGCGATACGCGTGTGGCTGACGCCATCTTCCATTCCCAGGATGCATTGCGAAATTACCCAGATGACTTAGCGGTCTCGCGAGACCGCTAAGTCTTCTCGGTAATTTCGCAATGCATCTCTGGGACCGGAAGCTGGTGGCAGGCGTGAGAGAATCGTCGGACAACGGAGGGTGAGAATAGCAGGTTTCTTTTTTTATTATTATTTTTAACATTAGATCTTTTTACTATTGATGCCGCATAGGCAGCATCAATAGTAAAAACTTGGTCACACAGGGTTAATAGCAGCGGTAACGGAGTGCATTACCCGCGGCATAACCCAGTCCGTTACCGCCGGCATTAACCCTGTGTGAGCGCTGACTGGAGGGGAATATGCGGGTGCTGGGCACTGACTGCGGGGAGTAAGGAGCGGCCATTTTTCCGCCGGACTATGCCCGTCACTGATTGGTCAAGACTGCTTTGCCGCGACCAATCAGTGACTTGGATTTCCATGACAGACAGAGGCTGCGGCCAATGAATATCTGTGACAGAAAGGCAGACAGAAAGACAGACGGAAAGACAGACAGACAGACGGAAGTGACCCTTAGACAATTATATAGTAGATTTGAAAATATAATTTGATCACCTTTCTAGGACTTTTTTCTAACTTTTGATCCTAGCACTTTGTAGGTATTATGTTTCAGGCCTAAGGGGTGGATTCCGTTCGGCCACGGTGACATTGTTTTAGGCTTATATGTATATTTATGCTGATGTCGGACTCCCTCCCTTTAATGTGGGCTCCGGCGGTTAACCCACATCTTTCCCTGCAAATGTTGGCTGTTTTGAACAGCTGACATGTGCCCGCAACAGCCGCGGGTGGAACCGCTATAACCACCCACGTCTATTAGCCGGTTAAATGCCGCTGTTAAACGCTGACAGCGACATTTAACAAGTGCTTCTGGCAATCGCGCCAGACATTTGCCCACCAGTGATCCCCGTCACGTGATAGCAGGTCACCGGTGGGTTGGCATGACATCCAGAGGTCTCCTGGAGACTTCTATGGTTGTCACTGCCGGCTTGCTGTGAGTGTCGCCCAGTGGTCATAGCAAGTGAGTAATTCAGCTACATATAGGCGATCTGATCCTCGTCTATATGTAGCTAAGCCGATCGAGTTATGGCAGCTTCTAGTCTCCCATGGAGACTATTGAAGCATGCCAAAAGTAAAAAAAAATGTTTTTAAAAATATAAAAAAATAACAAATCTAAAAGTTCAAATCACTCCCCTTTCGCCCCATTCAAAATAAAACAATAAAAAAAAATCAAACATACACATATTTGGTATCGCCGCATTCAGAATCGCCTGATCTATCAATAAAGGAAAAGCTTAATCTGATCGCCAAACAGCATTTTTTGGGTCTCCACTACATTGCATTAACATGCAATAACGGGCGATCAAAAGATTGTATCTGCACCAAAATGGTATCAATAAAAATGTCACCTCAGCACGCAAAAAATAAGCCCTCACCCAACCTGGGTTCATGGAGATGCTACGAGTATCGGAAAATGGCGGAATTTTTTAACACGGTTTGGAATTTTTTTTCATCACTTAGATAAAAAGGAACCTAGATATGTTTGGTGTTTATGAACTCATAATGATCTGGAGAATCATAATGGCAGGTCAGTTTTAGCATTTAATGGACCTAGTAAGAAAGCAATAGTAAGAAAGCAAAACAAAAAACAAGTTTGGGATGACACTTTTTTTCTATTTCACCACACTTGGAATTTTTTTCCTTTTTTTCTAGTACACAACATAGTAAGACTAATGATATCATTCAAAAGTACAAGTCATCCCACAAAAAACAAGCCCTCACAAGGCCATATTGACGGAAAAATAAAAAACAGTTATGGCTCTGGGAAGAAGGGGAGCAAAGGAGCAAAAAACGAAAACGCAAAAACAAAAATACCTCCGGGGGTTAAGGGGTTAAGAAAAAGGTGTGCTTCCTCATACCATTCTTTTGTGAAGCTGCCAATTCTGAATGGAATATAATAATAACTTTTCCAGCATCCACTTGATGTTGAGATTAAAACATGACTTAATGATAACATTAAAATGAAAAGAATAATAATGATAAAATAATTGTGGGGGAAGAAGGAGGGAAGTGAGGAGGGGGAATTAGGATATCTGTCAGAACTAAGAGCGCTGAGAACGAAATGCTTAGACAGATGTCCTAATCCCCCCCACTCCTCACTTCCCTTCTTCTTCCCACACAATTATTTTATCATTATGATTTTTTCATTGTAAATGTTATCATTAACCCCTTTTTGACATGTGCCGTAATAATACGCACATGTCGGATTTCCCGTTTGCTGACAGTGGCATTTAACTCATGCTTACAGGAAGCGCATCTCTAGCTCCGCCCATCGGTGACCCTGTCACATGATCGCTGGTCACTGATGGGTCGGCATGACAACCAGAGGTCTGCAGCACATCCCTGTAGTTGTCATTGCCAGATTTGAGTGCCACCCAGTGATCGATGCTCATAGTTGGTGACCATTTCTGCTACCCACAGACGTTCTGACCATCACCTGCATGTAGCAGAGACGATCAAAGTATTGCAGCTTCTGGTCTCCCATGGAGACTACTGAAGCATGCATAAAGTGAAAAACAATGTTTTTAAAAATATTAAAAAATAAAAATATATCAAAGTTCAAGTAACCCCCCCTTTCATCCCATTCAAAATAAAGCATTTAGTGAATATGGTAAAAAATATAACAACTGTGGAAACAAATGTGCAATTTAGCGCACCTGGAATTTTTTCCCTTTTTCCAACAGACAATATATTAAAATCAATGGTGTCCATCAAAAGTACAACTGGTCCCACAAAAAACAAGCCCCCTCGTGGCCACATTTACAGAAAAATAAAAAAGTTATGACTCTGGGATGAAGGAGAGCAAAAAAGCGAAAACGCAAAAACAGAATATGGCCTGGGATGTAAGGGGTTAAAAGTCATATTTCAATCTCAACATCAGGAGAATGCTGGGATCCCCTTTTTTCTCTTTGACTTTGCTGCCCAGCTGCCAGGCTTAAGTCCATGCACCGCACCCTACTATGGTGGCTATATTCACACACACAATGAGCTGTAAATATTCCTTCTTCTTTTCCCCCTTTTTATTTTTTTCCCTCACAAGTGACCTTATATTGGAATTGATCTAGTAATTACTGGCAACAGGTTGGCATACGTGAGTTGTGTAGAGTGCATTAAGTTGGCATGCGTGAGTTGTCTAGAATGCATCAGGTCAGCATAAGTCAGTTCTGTAGAGTGCATGAAGTTGGCGTGCTTGACTTGTATAGTGTGCATGAGGTTAGCATACTTCAGTTGTATAGAGTGCATGAGGTTGGCATACATGAGTTGTGTAGCATGCATCAGATTGGTAAACGTGAGTTGTGTAGACTACATCATGTTGGTATAGGGGAGTTGTGTAGGGTACATCAGATTGGCATATGTGAGTTGTATAGTGTATGTTAGGTTTGCATATGTGACTTGTGTAATGTACATCAGGTTGTGTAGCATAAGTGAGTTGTGTAGCGTGCATCAGGTTGCCATACGTGAATTTTGTAAGTCAGAAATGAATTTAGTAGTCCATGGATGTGTGGCGTAGTTTGAAGCATTCTTTTATGCACAGTCCAGGCTTGTCAAGTCAGGAGTTGAATTGATAAGTGGTGTCCTTGTGTATCCCCTTTATGTAACACACTTGGCACCTCTTTTGTGACCTTCCTTTCTTGGCGGTTTAAGGGCCCTCAGCAGTGAAATGGCCTGGTACGATATGAGCACCACGAGTCTTGGAAGTACTGGGGCCCGCTCTTTCCTGACTTCCAAACATTAGGGCCTTAATCACTACCTCCTGGAACTGAAGGTATTGGTCTGGTCTGCACATCTTGACAGCACAAAAGAGTTGTACATTGCCATCTGTACAATGTGCTAGCTTCTTGTACCACACCCTGGCTTCTCTCATATCACTATATGGCTGGAGGACTTGATCAGAGAGATCAACGCCCCCATGTTCTTGTTGTATGCCATGACACTGTTAGAATCTGTTTAGTTTGTTACTATCTGTCTTTTTCCTCTGGTGCTGGGTTTGTCTTGGGTCAGGTGTTTGTTTCACTCTGTATTAACCAGCACCTGCCTCCCAGTCCTTGCTGGACAACAGTGTTAATCTGCTTGAGCTCTAGCTTGGTGCTTTGCTTAGTGTTCTGTGTGTGTTATTTGTGCAGTATTGGTATCTCTGGTTCTGCTAGCCTTAGTTTCTGTTTTCTATTGTTTTCTGCAGCCTTCTCTGTGGTTGCCACTAGGAGGTGACCCATTTTTGTACCCAGTCCTTAGATATTTTAGGGTAACCCTTCCCCTTATCTATAGGTCTTCGTTTGAGATTAACCTAGGATCGTCGGTGGGTCTATTCGCAAGGAATGGGTCGCCCACTCCATCATAGGGTTTCAGCCTAGTCATAGTGCAGGGTCAGTTTTCCCCCTTCTACCTTAGTCCTGTGTTGCAGATCTGTAACAGACACAGTCTGGTTTGGTGATCTGTGTAGAGGTACCTTGTCCAGTGGTGGGAGTGCTGCTATCACTATCTTTGGTAGTCAAGAAAAGGACATACCTCTTTTCCTTGTACTTGACCACCAGCATGTTGTCGTTACATTGGGCTCTGCTCTTACCCTTTCTGAGCAGCTGCCCAATTATCTCCTTAGAGAAGCCTCTCTCATTTTTGCGGACAATACGCATGGAGCGATAGGTCACTATGTAGAGGTGATAACCTTCGTCCAGCAGTGGGTGTACCAAATCCCACACAATTTTCCCACTCACTCCCAGGACAGGGGGACATTCAGGGGGTTCAATATGGAGTCCCTTCCCTTCATAAACTCTAAGCCCATGGGTGTACCCTGAGGTACTCTCGCACAGTTTGTATAATTTAATTCCGCACCTGGCCCTCTTAGTGTGCAGGAATTTCCTGAACTTGAGCCTCCCCTTGAAAAGATTCATCCACACAAATGTCCCTCTGGGGAACATACATCTCAGCAAACTTATTTCCGAAGTGATCAATGACCGGACGAATTTTGAAAAGTCGTTCAAAGTTGGGGTCATTTCGAGGAGCACCTGGTGCATTATCACTGTAATACCAAAATTTGTGCATTGCATCAAATCGTTTATGGGACATAGCCATGTGGAACAGTGGTTGTTCAGTATCATTTGAGGATGAGGAGTAGGATGAAAAACAAAGGAAGGTGGCACCCATTCCCTCACTATCAGTGTTGGAGACAAGTTGCCTCCTCTGATGAATACAGTGATAGCAGGACATTTTTCTCGTATGAGGTGTTTGTGTATGTGTTGTGGAAAGTTAGCTCACTTAGCTGCTCTCCGAGGTAAACACAGGAACACAAATGAAAACAAAAAGTCTATGCAAAGTCTTTCTCAGTATGGCTTCTGCCTTCTGGGACAAAACACACAAGACAGTTCTCACTGGAGCTTCAGCCTGGAGGCTTCCATCCTCCACACAGAACAAACAGAAAAACAACAGCGGCTGGATATATAAGTCCCTCCAACCACACCCCTTGAGAAGGAGATATGGTGAGTAGGCATCTCACCAATCTCTTAACTTACTCACCATGAAACCCAGACCCTGGAAATGACAGGTTTACTCTCATCACATATCATGCTGGAGGGAAACTTATGGGTTTCACATAAAGTAGGATACCAACCTTTGCGACACTTATCTCCCCTCACATACGGCGCCAGTGACCCTGTCAAAGTACTACATTTTATTCAGGTGTATGTGTGACTGTTTGGTGTAAACTTTTTTTATTTTGAAGAGGAAAAAAAGAAGAAAAGAATCTAGAAAGAAAAAGATAAAAATTAAAAAAAATATAAAAAATTTGGTACAAGAAAACCAAACTAACTAAACAGATATCAGTACAAAAAAATACGAACTGCCCTCAACTATCCTCCTTATCTTCATCAAGTGATATTGAACTGCCATTCAGATGTCCGCAACTGACACTAACCCTGATTACATTCAGTAAAAAATACTGTAGTAGACACTGATTACTACAGAATGTTTTTACTGTCCCTAATCTAGTATTACCAACTAATCTAAAACAAAAATGTTATTCTTTTTCACACACACAAAAAAACAAACGGATGTCGATCAGTGATGTGTCACTGATCAGCACTTAATGGCTGTAATATGCACGCATAGATGTGATTCTTTTTTTCCTCTGTGCTATCCAACATTAACCCTTACTAAATTTAGTAAAAAATACTATAGTAGACACTGATTACTGCAGTATATTTTTACTGTACATAATCTAGTCCTATCAACTAATTACATTTTTGGGGGCTTTTTTTTCACTTCACTATCTGACACTAACCCTGACTTTATTCAGTAAAAATTAATACAGTGGATGCTGATTACCATGGTACATTTTTACTGTCCATAGTCTAGTCCTATTAACTAATCTAACTTATTTTTTACTCAATTCTTCTCTCACATGCACAAAAAAACAACCCTAGACCAATCAGTGATTGACCAGTATTCGATGGCTGGAGGATGCATGCACTGATGTCGTGTGAAAAGGGGACAAAAAATAGGGAAAAATAGTCTTTGACAAAAGCAAGCATGAGTGCCAAACAGTGATATGACTGATTAGTGGGCCATGAAAAACATATACGGTCTATCACTATAATTGCTATTACACGTGTCAATGGTAGAGGTCACCTTGCCGCACAATGACTGTTCCTAGGAGCTGCCCATATTCTATAACATGTTAGCGAACAAGGCAGGAATGGCTGCTTTGGAAAATTAATTGCAGCTAGGCATCATACATCAAGGTTTATCGCATGCCATCAGTAGCCTAAAAGCATTGGAGTCTACAAAAGTGTTACAATGGAGCATGTACTTTCAGCAACTTAGCCAATTGGGAGTTCAGTTGGCATACACTTTGGTGACTAGGTTATTGTTGTTTCCTCGTCACACAAGCAGGTATGGATAACTGATGATGGAACAGAGGAAGAGGAGCAGTCATAGTGTGATAAGAATCAAAGGATGATGTTTGACTGTGATGATTACTGAGCACTACTGGTGGTTGCGGCCTGGCTACTAGAAAGATGAAAGGGTGATGACTTTGAGGACTGAAAATATTTGCATAGCTAAAAGAGTTTTAGAGAAAAATTTGAACATTCTTTAAGTGTTTTCACACCTTTGAACAGTAGTATTTATAACGTTCTGACATCATATTCAGTATCTTGGATAATGTAACATATATTTTTCCAGGCAAAGAGATATCATTCTTAAGCCATCAATTTGTTGTGCGGTAACATATATATATATGTTCATAGCTAAATAATGTGTTTCAAAGTTTAAGCTAAAAATTAAAATTGTTACATTTTTGGGTGCATTCATTCTAAAATCCCACTTTACTTGGCTTCAGAATGTATAAAATTACCCTCTAGAAGCTGAGCATAGTGGAAGCCAAGAGCAGTGAAAGGACTGGGCATTTAGAAACCTGTATCAAGCAGACACTATAATAACTTGCTAAGAGACATCTGTTTTACAGATCACAGTTGCTGGAATATTTCATAGACACCAGCACTATAAAAGCTCTTCCCAATGTTAAATGTATTTTAGAAGCCAGCAATACTCCATGAATCTGCTATTGACTTTAACTGTGATGACGCCATTGTTCTAGAGTCATATACTGTAAGTATGACGGTATAGCAACAGATGCTATTAGGTGCGAAAATTGAGTCTTTAGACAGAGATTATAACAAACCTTTTTCGTTGCACATAGAATACGTTGTTACATTATGAAAACATTGACAATTGGGCTTTAAATTTGGATGACTAATGACTGCTGCCTTTTTACTGTATATATGTCTTGTAATTAACTGCAAAGCTGGGTTATAAATGGTGGGAAAAGGACAATAATAATGAATGAAGATGGTAGAGGCCACAGGAATTATTCATGATAGCACGTAGCATAAAACCTCAGAAGCCTTAAACAATTTTCATCTGGCTCTGTGTGGAAATTTTTGATTATGATTTTTGTTCTACAAGAGGTTTTGCTGAGTAAAATTATGTGAAGACTTCAGTTTTAACATAATGTGAGTCAGAAACATGTCACAATTTGTGACACTCTTCATGATTTAATGGATTTTTGGAAGTTTTATCTCCTTTTAAAGGATATTTTTTAACTTTTGAATTTCGGACGTTGCTTTCTCTTTTTTTACGCATTGTCACTATAAGCAATAAAGTCAGAAAAATTATTTCCAGAAAATGCTGAAAAAGTGGTTAGTAAGGGTTCAAATAGTACTAAAGTTTAATGTTTATAAAAAACAAGAGATAATATTTTATTGTAAGATCTATTGACCCACTTGGCATTGATCTAATTGAATTATAGGTAACCTGTCAGCCTGGCTGTATTGATTATCCTTTAAAGTGCTCTGATGTTTTCAGAGAAAATATACTTTAAAGATGTGGCTGGGGACCATTGCCAAAGACAAGACTAGTCCGTTCAGCAATCGGCTCTTCCTTTTCTGCTCGTGTTGACAGGTTTGTGTCTCTCCCTATGTACATGCAAGCGAGAGACCTGTCGGTAGAGCAGAACTAGGCTCATCTCTAGCTCCAGATCATTAATGTATGACCTATACCCTGCCACATTTCCTGGTTCTCGGTTCTTGCTACATACAGATTTCCTTGACATCGACCTCTCTCTGTCGAAACGTTGTACCATATCTATTTTGACTTCTTGCATGATCAAAATAAATAACACTGCAATACACACAGTACTGTTACCTTTTTGTGGTTCTGAGGAGTCTACTTTGAAACTTCATAAGAGGGCAATTCTAAAATATGCAATATAAATGAAAATGTACAATGTACGTACAGTGAAGAAAATAATGATTTGATCCCCAGCTGATTTGGTAAGTTTGCCCACTGACAAAGACATGAGCAGTCTATCATTTTAACCCCTTTACCCCAAAGGGTGGTTTGCATGTTAATGACCGTGCCAATTTTTACAATTCTGACCACTGTCCCTTTATGAGGTTATAACTCTGGAGCGCTTCAACGGATCCTGATGACTCTGAGATTGTTTTCTCATGACATATTGTGTCTCATGATAGTGGTAACATTTATTTGATATTACTGGCGTTTATTTGTGAAAAAAACAGAAATTTGCCGAAAATTTTGAAAATTTTGCAATTTTCCAAATTTGAATTTTTATGCCCTTAAATCACAGAGATATGTCACAAAAAATACTTAATAAGTAACATTTCCCACATGTCTACTTTATAACAGCACAATTTTGAAACCAAAAAGTTTTTTTAGGGACTACATCACATTTGAAGTCACTTTGAGGGGTCTATATAATAGAAAATACCCAAGTGTGACACCATTCTAAAAACCACATTCAAGAAGTTTATTAACCCTTCAGGTATTTCACAGGAATTTTTGGAATCTTTAAAAAAAAAATAAACAGTTAACTTTTTTTCACAAAAAATTTACTTCAGCTCCAATTTGTTTTATTTTTACCAAGAGTAACAGGAGAAATGGACCCCAATAGTTGTTGTACAATTTGTTCTGAGTATGCTGACACCCCACATGTGGGGGTAAACTACTTTTTGGGTGCATGGCAGAGCTCAGAAGGGAAGGAGCGCCATTTGACTATTCAATGCAAAATTGACTGGAATTGAGATAGGACACCATGTCGCGTTTGGAGAGCCCCTGATGTGCCTAAACATTGAAACCCCCCACAAGTGACACCACTTTGGAAAGTAGACCCCCTAGGAAACTTATCTAGATGTGAGGTGAGCACTTTGACCCACCATGTGATTCACAAAAGTTTATAATGTAGAGCCGTAATAATAAAAAATCATATTTTTTCACAAAAATTTTTGCCCCCAATTTTATATTTTCCCAAGGGTAAGAGAAGAAATTCGACCCCAAAAGCTGTTGTGCAATTTGCAGAGCCCCTGTTGTACCTAAACAGTAGAAACCCCTCACAAGTGACCCCATATTGGAAACTAGACCCCCCAAGGAACTTATCTACATGTGTTGTGAGAACTTTGAACCCACAAGTGTTTCACTACAGTTTATAATGCAGAACCATAAAAATAAAATATCATTTTTTCCCACAAAAATGATTTTTTAGCCCCCCCAAATTTTTATTTTCCCAAGGGTAACCAGAGAAATTGGACCCCAAACGTTGTTGTCAATTTGTCCTGAGTACGCTGATTCCCCTTATGTTGGGGTAAACCCCTGTTTTGGCTCATGGGAGAGCTCGGAAGGGAAGGAGCACTGTTTTACTTTTTCAACGCAGAATTGGCTGGAATTGAGATCGGATGCCATGTCGCGTTTGGAGAGCCCCTGATGTGCCTAAACAGTGGAAACCCCCAATTTAAACTGAAAACCTAACCCAAGCACACCCCTAAGTTTAATCCCAACCTTAACCATAACCCTAATCACACCCCTAACCCGAACATGCCCCTAATCCTAATCCCAACCACATCCCTAACCCCAACACATCCCTAACCCTAATCCCAACCATAACCCTAACCCAGACACACCCCTAACCCTAATCCAAACCCTAATCCCAACCGTAAATGTAATCCAAACCCTAACTTTAGCCCCAACCCTAACCCTAACTTTAGCCCCAGCCCTAGCCCTAACCCTAACTTTAGCCCCAATCCTAACCTTAGCCTCCACCCTAACCCTAACTTTAGCCCTAACCCTAACCCTAACCGTAGCCCCAACCCTAACCATAAATGTAGCCCCGACTCTAACTGTAGCCCGAACCCTAACTGTAGCCCTAACCCTAACTTTAGCCCCAACCCTATCCCTAACTTTAGCCCCAACCCCAACCCTAAATTTAGCCCCAACCCTAACCCTAATGGGAAAATGGAAATAAATACATTATATATATTATATTTCCCTAAGGGGGTGATGAAGGGGGGTTTGATTTACTTTTATAGCGGGTTTTGTAGCAGATTTTTATGATTGGCAGCTGTCACACACTAAAAGATGCTTTTTATTGCAAAAAATAGTTTTCGCGTTTCCACATTTTGAGAGCTATAATTTTTCCATATTTTGATCCACAGAGTCATGTGAGGTCTTGTTTTTTGCGGGACGAGTTGACGTTTTTATTAGTACCATTTTTGAGCACGTGACATGTTTTGATCGCTTTTTATTCCAATTTTTGTGAGGCAGATAGACCAAAAACCAGCTATTCATGAATTTCTTTTCGGGGGGCGTTTATACTGTTCCATGTTTGATAAAATTGATAAAGCAGTTTTATTCTACGGGTCAGTACGTTTACAGCAATACCTCATTTATGTCATTTTTTATGTTTTGGTGCTTTTATATAAAAACTATCTTATATAAAAAATAATTATGTTTGCATCGCTTTATTCTGAGAACTATAACTTTTTTATTCTTTTGCTAACAATGCTGAATGGTGGCTCATTTTTTGCGGGACACGATTTCGTTTTCAGCGGTACCTTGTTTATTAATATCCGTCTTTCTGATCTCGTGTTATTCCACTTTTTGTTCTGTGGTATGATAATAAAGAGTTGTTTTTTGCCTCGTTTTTTTTCTTTTTACGGTGATCACTGAAGGGGTTAACTAGTGGGACAGTTTTATAGGCTGGGTCGTTATTGACGCAGCGATACTAAATATGTGTACTTCTATTGTTTTTTTATATTTAGATAAATAAATGTATTTATTAGAACAATATTTTTTTTTTATTATTTAGTATTTTTTTTTTTTACACATGTAAATATTTTTTTTTTTACTTTTTTACTTTGTCCCAGGGTGGGACATCATATTATATATTATATTAAATTATATTATTATGCTTTGCAAAGCAATGTGTCAGACCAGCGATCTGACAGGCAGTGCTCCAGGCTTGCCGACGCCTACTCTGAGCAGGCGCTTGCAAGCCACCTCCCTGCAGGACCCGGGAGAAGCCCCGTGGCCATTTTAGATCCGGGGCCTGCAGGGAGGATGTAGGCGACCCTCTGAACAACGCAATCACATCGTTGTTCCGAGGGTCTCAGGGAAGCACGCAGGGAGCCCTCTCCCTGCGCGATGCTTCCCTATGCTGCCGGAATGCTGCGATCATGTTTGATGTTTGATCGCAGTGTTCCGGGGGTTAATGTGCCAGGAGCAGTCCGTAACCGCTCCTGACATATAGTGCCAGATGTCAGCTGTAATAATCAGCTGACACTCGGCGGCGATCGGCCGTGCTCCCTCCGTAGATGAAGCCGCCCGCGCTTGCATAGTAGCAGCTCTCGGATCACAGCTATGGACACCGATAGCTGCCACTGCGCAGGCACGGGCGTCACCATCTTGGAGGATGAATTTTTTTTCTTCTCCAGTAAGATCGAGCCGCCTGCGCATGCACAGTAGCAGCTAGCAGATCACAGCTATCGACACCGATAGCTGCGACTGCGCAGGGTGGGTGGGCACCATTTTCAATTTTTTGACCTTTCCTGGTGCCTGCGCACTGCATTACTTTGATCTGCCCTCAACAGGGCAGGCAAAGTACGCCTGCGCCGGAGCTGCAGCATGAAGACAAGAAGAGTATGTCTTCGTAAGAAGAAGAGAGGCCTCGGACCGCGACGCCCATCAGATCGGACCGCCCCCCAGGTGAGTATAATCTAACCTTTTTTTCTCATCTTTCAGGATACGTCGGGGGCTTATCTACAGCATTCCAGAATGCTGTAGATAAGCCCCTGATGCCTTTGGGCTTAGCTCATCTTCGATTTTGGGGGTGACAGGTTCCCTTTAAGGTCCTGCAAGACCATGTGACAAGTATTGAAAAGTTAATTAGAGGTAAAGATCTGGATTTGCAGGGAAACCCAAGTGTTTGATTGAAAATGACTGTCATTTGAAGAAGAAGGATTATTGTAAAGTCAGAACCTCATGTGCAGGTTGCTAAATATTCAAGGCATTGTAATTAACTTTACAATCTTTCTTGGGGTCATCCAAGCATATTCTTCATTGGACCACAAAGTCATGCTGTTACCAGATCAATACATACAGCAGGGAAGACAAAAGGTACCCCTGTTGGATAAATAAGGGTTATAAAAGAGTCTGAGAGGACACCATGTACCCTGACCACAGCAGATATCCATGAATTGAGGGAGATCTTTTTATAAATAAATGAGCCCATCTCAACCTGTCTCTAATAAGCATCAATACACCCTGAAAATGTTTTTTAAGATCAGTAGCCTGCTGTGGCTAAGGTTGCAATGTCAGCTTCAAGATTTCTTTGTGGAGTAACAGCAGAGTGCTGAGCACAGGGAGGCAGAGAATTGGTAATGGCTTCAGGAGAAATCATTTTGTATATTCAGATTGAACAAGATTAACTTGGTTCAATAGTAATCCCTTCATGCAATGGCCATTGCCTTTTTGTTTTTTTTGTTTTTTCCTCCCCTTCTTCCAAGAGCTCTAAGTTTTTTTTTGTCAATATAGCTGTATGAGGGCATTTTTTTTTGTGAGACAAGTTGCACTTTTGAATGACACCATTAATTTTATCATGTGAAGCACTGGGAAGTGGTAAAAAAATTTCAAGTGCTTTGAGACTGCAAAAAAAAGTCCAATTTCATAATCATTTTTTTGTTGTTGTGTATATATATATATATATATATATATATATAGCTAGATAGATATATCTATCTATATATATATATATATATATATATATACCATGTCCACTATATGATAAAACTGACCTGGCAATATGATTCTCCAGGTCAGTATAAATATGCAGATACCAAATATGCACAGTTTTATTTACCGTATATACTGGAGTATAAGCTGAGATTTTCAGCCCATTTTTTTGGGCTGAAAGTCCCCCTCTCAGCTTATACTCGAGTCATACCCTGGGGTCGGCAGGGGAGGGGGAGCGGGGGCTGTGTAATTATACTTACCTACTCCTGGCGCGGTCCTTGTACATCCCTGCTTCTTCCAGCGCTGCAGCTTCTTCCTGTATTGAGCGGTCACATGGTACCGCTCATTACAGAAATGAATATGCGGCTCCACCTCCTATAGAGGTGGAGCCGCATATTCATTACTGTATGAGCGGTAATGGTGACCGCTGAATACATACAGGAAGAAGATGCAGCGGTGGAAGAAGCAGGGACACAGCGCCAGGTGAATAAACGGGGAGGGAGAGCACAGCGCCGCGCGATATTTACCTCTCCTCGTTCCAGTGCGGCTCCATCTTCAGCGTCCTCTGGCAGTGACGCTCAGGTCAGAGGGCGCGGTGACGTAGTCAGTGCACGCCCTCTGCTGAACTTCAGTGCCGAAGACGGATGTGATTTTTTTTTTTTATGGCAGCAAAAGCAAATGGGGCAAGTGGCTGTGCGGAGCATCTTATGGGGCCATAACACTTGTGCAGCACTATAAGGGGCAAGTGACTGTACGGAGCATCTGTATGGGGCCATAACACTTGTGCAGCACTATATGGGGCAAGTGAGTGTACGGAGCATCTTATGGGGCCATAACGCTTGTGCAGCACTATATGGGGCAAATGGCTGTGCGGAGCATCTTATGGGGCCATACTTGTGCAGCACTATATGGGGCAAGTGGCTGTACGAAGCATCTTATGGGGCCATAACACTTGTGCAGCACTATATGGGGCAAGTGGCTGTACGAAGCATCTTATGGGGCCATAACACTTGTGCAGCACTATATGGGGCAAGTGGCTGTGCGGAGCATCTTATGGGGCCATAACACTTGTGCAGCACTATATGGGGCAAGTGGCTGTGCAGAGCATCTTATGGGGCCATAACGCTTGTGCAGCACTATAAGGGGCAAGTGGCTGTACGGAGCATCTTATGGGGCCATAACACTTGTGCAGCACTATATGGGGCAAGTAGCTGTGCGGAGCATCTTATGGGGCCATAACACTTGTGCAGCACTATAAGGGGCAAGTGGCTGTACGGAGCATCTTATGGGGCCATAACGCTTGTGCAGCACTATATAGGGCAAATATCTCTATGGAGCATCTTATGGGGCCCTTATTACCCTTTATGCAGGATTATATGGGACATATTTTAATATGGAGCATCTAATGGGACCCATCAAACTTTATGGAGCATTATATGGGGCTCCTGATTCAATATGGATATTAAAAAAACACCTAACCTACTGATGTTTCAATTAATTTTACTTTTATTGGTATCTATTTTTACTTTTGAAATTTACCGGTAGCTGCTGCATTTTCCACCCTAGGCTTATACTCGAGTCATTAAGTTTTCCCATTTTTTGTGGCAAAATTAGGGGGGTCGGCTTATACTCGGGTCGGCTTTTACTGGAGTATATACGGTATATAAGTGGTGAAACAAAATCGAAAATTCGTAAAAAAAACCTTAAGACTTGTAACGTTTTCATTTTTTGCGATCTGGAGCTATGTGAGGGCTTATTTTTTGCGTCATGAACAGACATTTTCACTGATAACATTTTGGGGTAGATATAATGTTTGATTGCCAACTATTGCATTTTATAGCAATGTTGCGACAACCAAAAAAATCTTTTTCTCATTAATCCAATTACCGATTGGATTAAGTTATTTTATATTTTGATAGATCAGACTTTTACAAATCCAGTGACACCAAATATGTGTATTTTATACTTTTTTATTATTTCATTTTTAATGATGCAAAAGGGGGATGATTTGAACTCATGTGTTTTTAACATTTGTTTAACTTTTTATTGTATTCAATAGTCTCCTTAGGGGACAAAAATCTATGATCGACTGACAACTTGGGCTTTACATAGCAGTGCATCAGCACCGCTCTGTGTAGTGAAAACCACGATCTCCATGGGTTGGCTTTCACAAGAGGTTTGCAATGACAGACATGAGGGTCTTTGGCTGCCATGACAACCCATTGGCACCCCATGATCATGTCACAGGCACACCACCATGCATGCACATGTTAAATGCTGCTTTCGGACACTGACAGCATGATTTAATAAGTTAACAGCCGCGGGTGGAGGTCAAATCCACCCAAAGCTGTTAAATCACCTATCATGTGCGGGGAAAAATGTGGGCTAGGCATCTGAGCACATATTAAACTCAATGAGCCTGCATATGACATACTGGAATGTTATATGCTGGTAAGGACTTAAAGGTATCTGTCAGAAAGTTTTTGCTATGTAATCTGACTGCAGCATGAGGTAAGTATAAAGACCCTGATTATAACGATGTATCACTTAGTTTACAGAGTACAACAGTTGTGATAGGATCACTGTTTTTTCTGTAGCAGATCTAACAGAGCTCAGAATGTTGAGCCCTAGGTAACCCCGCCCACATCAATGATTAGCAGCTTTCTGTGTAGAATGTATTTTCTCTGTAAGCTGCTAATCAGTAGGGGGCATAGTTGGACTAGGAGGCATGTGGGCAGCTAGTCCTGTATTGGTCATCTACTGATAAAACACTGGTTTTATTGAAACAAAAACACTGCCTAGAAAGCGACACATCACTGGAATCAGACTCTGTTCCATTACATCGCAGTGTTCTCAGATTGCATAGCAAAAACCATGTGACAGATTCTCTTTAAGGAGTCTATTGACTTGGATTGGCAAGATTGATCTTCGACACAAATGAAGTTTGATATGTGGGAGACTTTGATCCATGTTCTAGATCTAGCTCACCAATGGCCCCATGAAAAAAGCACAAGTATGTCATCTGTGCGCTTTCTGTATTTTATTGCCTAATGACTAGAAGAAGCTAAGTCATTTTGTTCTTCGCATGAGAAAAGCTGATGCAACAGGGATAGCAAAAACTGACACATAGACTAAAAATGGATCCATCACATTGAAAATATAACGTAACTTTTTTTTCATGTATGAGAAAAAAATGATGATGGAAATTGGCATAATCAAGCAAAAAAACAAAAAAGAAGAGTTCGGTCAAAGATAGTGGGACTATGTGATTCAACAACAACCAGTTATGGAGAAATATTTATTGTCTTCATAAACAGAAGTAACTGGAACATTACACATATCTCTGACCATGGCTGAATTTACAAGTCTCGTTCCTCTTTCTGCCAGAATCCAAGGATGTCACCATATTAATGACCCATCCATTATGGAATGCCATCATCCATCATAGGATGCATTTCCCTGTTCTAAAAACAGATAAAGACAAATTTTGTGGCTAACTAAAATGCAAAAAAGGCAATATTATTATTAGTCACTATTCTTAAGTTTCATTATTATTATTATTATTATTACATTAATTATATATACAGTGGGAAAAATAAGTATTTGATACACTGTCGATTTTGCAAGTTTTCTACCTACAAAGAATGGAGAGGTCTATAATTTTTATCGTAGGTACACTACAGCTGTGAGAAACAATGTCTAAAAATTAAAACCAGAAAATCACATTGTTTGATTTTTAAGTAATTAAATAGCATTTTATTGCATGAAATAAGTATTTGATCACCTACCAACCAGCAAGAATTCTGGCTTTCACAGACATGTCAGTTTTTCTTTAAGAAGCCCTGCTACTCGGCACTCATTACCTGTATTAATTGCACCTTTTTGAACTCTTTACCTGTATAAAAGACACCTGTCCACACACTCAATCAATCACACTCCAACCCCTCCACCATGGCCAAGACCAAAGAGCTAAGGACACCAGGGACAAAATTATAGACCTGTAAAAGGCTGGGATGGGCTACAAGACAATAGGCAAGCAGCTTGGTGAGAAGGCAACAACTGTTGACACAATTATAAGAAAATGGAAGAAACACAAGATGACTGTCAATCTTCCTCAGTCTAGGGCTCCATGCAAGATCTCGCCTCATAGGGTAAAGATAATTCTGAGAAAAGTCAGGAATCTGCTCAGAATTACAATGGATGACCTGGTCAATGATGTGAAGAGAGCTGGGACCACAGTCTCAAACATTACCATTATTAACAAACTACGGCATCATAGATTAAAATGCTGCAGGGCCTGCAATGTCTCCCTGCTCTCGCCAGCGCATGTCCAGGCCCATTTGGAGCTTAGCCAGTCTTCAAATCTGAACTCAATGGAATATTTTTGGAGGGAGCTGAAACTCAATATTGCCCAGCCACAGCTTGAAAACTGAAAGGTCTGGAAAAGATCTGTATGAAGGAGTCGGCCAAAATCCCTGCTGCAGTGTGTGCAAACTTGGTCAAGAACTATAATAACAATAATAATAAAAATATTTATAATAAATAATACACAAATAATATATACATATATTATATACATGTATTATAATAATACATATAAATAATGTAATATTATTGCAATTATTAGAATGGTAATAGTAATAATAATAGTAATAATAATAAATACATAGATTTTCCTGTTTTTTATTGCAAATCACACTTTGGCTGACAGCAATTAGGAGTATTTATTAATAATATGATATATGGCAATCCTGACTTATCAGTTGTCTTTTTGCGGTGCTATTTTCAGTGTCACAAAATAAGCAAACCTCCATGCTGTCTAATTAGCCAAAAGCGCAACAAACGTTCGAGCTTTTGAGATGTTCAACTTCTCACACGTTATTCCTACTAAACCTTATTTCCCTGCCAAAATATTCTTCTTAGGATTGCCTTTTTTCTGGTAGGAGTTTAGTTCTGTGAACCTAGCAGGGAGCTGTCATTGACCGCCCAGACTTGTAAGCTGCTCATTCTACACTGCTAAAATAAAAACCTCTTGCCTAGTATTTATATCAGAAGTTCATATACTCAACATTTGTCATGGTCTTAACCTTCAAATGACAGAACATTTTTACACTTGCTGGTTAAATATAACACGCAGCAATGCGTTCTCGCTAAGCAGCAGTAATATTTCAGCTTAGTCAAACTGATGAGTTTTTAAATGTCCTATATGAATGTGCCACAAAGCAATTTGCCTCCGAGAGATACATGTGATCCTCAGTTATTTTAACCAAGTTTAAGATGTCAACTAGTATGCAATACTGTGTTTTATCGATCGACCATACTTCTATGTACTCTATATTTCTCTTTTTCAATCACATGTATCATTATTTCTTCTATTTTACAGCTATATGTTTAAGCAAATATTTTATTATGATAATTTTGTGTGATAATAACAGTGTGCAAAAAGAATAAAAAAATATATAAAGGCAGGCACATAAAATGTAGTTTTTTTTTACCATAATAAATAAGACTAAGACCTAAAGGGTGTTCCAATTCTGTAATATGGTAGCAGTGCGTCGGGCCGAGGTTACCGATGCTAGCGTTGTTTGCGCCGCACAACGGGTGCAACGGATGCAGATTTTCATCGCATCCGCTGCTCCATTGTGAGGTGCGGTGAGGTGGGGGAGGAGATCCAGCCGCGCATGCGCGGTCGGAAAAAGCAGTTCGCCGACAGCAAAAAACATTACATGTAGCGTTTTTTGCTCCCGGCGGTCCGCCACAACACGGCGCAACCATCACACGACGGTTGCGACGTGTGGCAAAGCGTTGCAATGCGTCGCTAATGTTAATCTATGGGGCAAAAACGCATCCTGCAAATAACTTTGCAGGATGCGTTTTTTGCCATAAACGACACATTGCGACATTTGGCAAAAAACGCCAGTGTGAAAGTAGCCTTACTTTATGATTAATGGGAGTCCAATCATTAGGTTGCTTATGATCCTGAGACTATTCTGAGTATAATGTTAAGGGGAAACAGCACTAGTTTAGCATTACTTCCCCTTTACGGTTTGCTCCTTCTCAGCAGTGTCCTGGCCACCCACTCTGCAAAGAACAGCAACATGACTTCAAGTTTTTTGCAGATGCAGGTGACAAGCAGTGCCATGCCATACAGGGAAAACTTAGAAGGAGATGCAGTGAAACATTACAGTCGTGGTCTCTTTATTTTCAGAATTAGTGGAAGACCCAGAGGTTAGACCCCCATTGATCATATAGTGATGGCAATTATTGCCAATATATCATTACTTCTAGGAAAGAGTAGACACGTGGAAGTTTGGGTTACGGAACCCAACCTGAACTTTATTCTAAAGTTTGGTACAGGTAATAGATCTGTACCCGAAATTGAATCAGAACCCAAACCCCCATTGAAAATAATGGTGACCCAAAACATTTGAAATTGAAAAAAAATGTCTCTCTCTCTGCAACAGACTGTCCCCTGGAACACCGAACAACGGACTTCCGGGAGAAGTCTGTGTTCGGAGTTTAGCACCAGACACACACTGAATGAAAGTATGTTAAAAATTGGAATTACTGTTTGCCTTTAACAGCATTTTTCTCCAATGTACGTTACGAAAAAAAGTTCAAAATCAGACTCCCCCAACTCACAACTTTCCGGTTCTACGGATACTGCCTTCTTAGCTTCAATTTTGGATACATTATTTTAAGATAACAATGTGTCCCCTATTGGGTTTGTCAATTTGTGAATATGTATTTGCATTTTTCTTTATTTGAAAAGTGTCACTTTGCCCTTTCTGAAACAAGGCGACATCAATGTAGCATATAAAGTAGTTTGTCAGGTTTTGGTTTCCAAAGATATTATTTTAATGATGTTTCATTTCCACTTCCCAGACAACTAATTGAGAAAATGTTGGGTATTCTAGTATAATATTCAATATAATAATCAATAATGTTTTCTTTATATATGATCGGATAATTGAATTTATTATTTGAGTTGAAATTGTCAAATCCTATATAATCTATGCAATATGCATTTTAAAGTAGGAATTGACCCCGTAGATTTTTATAGTTGGATCCACCTGTCAGTTGGAGATAAGGGTCACCTGGGGTTTCTGGCAGCTGCTCATCTCATCCATTCCACTAAAACAATAAGTATGTTAAGCAGCTACTTTAATATTTATGGCTATTTCCAATCAGAGATTACAAGGCTATAAAAGAAGATCCTAAAAGAAATGACCAGGCATTTTTCATAGCATAAATAATAATAAATACTATTGTTATTATGAATGCATATTATTACTGGTGCATATAATAATTTAAAAAATCCAATTTGTGAAGAAATCATCAGTATTTACAGTCTGCAAATGTAATTTAACAACTATTATCATTCCTGTGCATCAGTCAAATCGTCCCCTACGCACAATGTTCTAATTTGCAGAAGGTGACGCCGGTAACACTCAGTCTCATTTTGTTGACATAGGAATGTTGTAGACAAGAGCCATCAGCAACAATCTAGAGACATCGGAATACTATAATGTGATGTAGGCAACATTTCTCAGACCTTGTTATGCCAGTCACCAGCAGATTCCTCCTTTGACATGGATAGGGGTTGCTTGTATGTTGTAACAGGTGTCAATCTAATGACAGGCGAAGATTCCAGCCTTTGGTATGTTTAAATATGGACTGCAAGCTATCGTAAATGTTAACTAGAGATTAGGTCGTAATATATGTCTTGGAATGTGCTTTGCCGAAAAAAAAAAATTCTTAATTGTTAAAACATAATGCAGATTGATGTTTACCTTAATGTATTATCTATAACAGTATTGTCACTCATATTACATGGTTAGCAGATGGCTGTGTAGGACTTGCTTAGATGTACTTGGTGAGGTTGTAATGATTAGAAAATTGTTAATGAAGATCTTGTTAGTCTGTCCTTTCTATACCTTTCACATAGTTTGCTTTTTATTATTGAAATGCATCTTTTAGCCTTGTCTGTAAGTATATAAATTAAACGAAAATCAAAAATTGACATGCCCCTACATAATTACCATAGGATGGGCTTACTTTTCACATGAATGCATGTATCAATGTATACATACATGCAAAAGATTGTGATTTTTTAATTTAAAGGGAACCTGTCACCAGAAAAAAGCACTACTAATCTGTCACCAGAAAAAAACACTACTAAGTCACCAGAAAAAAACTACTAATCTGCAGATATGGCGTTAATCTGCAGGTTAATAGCGTTGCGCTGTAGGGAGAAAATGAACTTTATTCTGTCTGGCAAAGTTTGGATTTCAGTCACAGGGGCGGCACCGGCGCGGGTTCAGTCACCGCACTGAGAATACAGAGTGGCGGCCGTAACCATACCTCCTGCCCTGACAGACGCTCGTTCTGCATTAGGGCCATTACCAAACTCATGCCAGTGGCACCCCCATGAATGAGACCCGAACGCTGCTGAGGAGAGTAACGTTCATTTTGCTTTGCTGGCGCCGAACAGGTTAGTAACGCTAATAACCTGCAGATTAACACCATACAATGGGTAAACAGTTCAATGATTTGCTGTCATTGTATTTTTGATAGGTTACTTTCCCTCGATATACTGTATCATGAAAAATAATACTGAGAGTGCATTTAGCTTTTATCTGGACCGCTTTCAGCTAGTGCTCTTCCAGGTTTACACCAGTTTAGCTAAAGGGGTTGGCCACTAGTTGGACAACCCCTTCTCAACTGCTTTATTTCTCCTTAAAAAAATAACAGCCTATGCTCGCCGGCGGTGTCGTTCCAGGGATGAATGCACTGACTCTCCCGGGGCTCACAGAATATTTTATGTCATGAAAGCTCTGCAGCCAGTCAGCAGCTGTTTCACCCTCACTTCCTTTGGACATAACCGATATTCGAAGAAAGTCAGAGAGCAACAGTAGATCTCACTTCTTCCAATAAAGTTAGAGCGGCTACTGATTGGCTGCAGGGCATGCGTGACATATACATGTCATTGAAGCCCTAGAAGAGCCAGTGCCATCATTGCTGGAATGGCACCAGCACAGGAGGTGAGTATTGAATATAGCAATTGAGAAAGGTTTGTCAAAGTGGTGGACAACCCTATTAATTTTACATAGTTTGACATTGCAATATAAAATAAGCATCTTACACCTTATGCAACAATTTCCATTTTTAATACTATTCATACCTTACGATAAGAACAAATATGAAGATATGAATTAGAAATTATGTGGAGAAACATATTTATTTAGTGGAAGTGAGTAGTTGTGTTACTTTGGCTATTTATTCTGTGAGAAAGCAAATTACAAGAAATACAATAAAAAAATGAAAAGATACATTATTTGTAACAAGTTAGTGCATTATATTTAGTGTTATATACATATTTACAGACAAATACAAATTAATTTAAAAGTTAATTCCTTGAAGAAAACATTTGCTTTAATAACATTTCCATCAAACCATATGTGCAGATACTTGAGATGTTGATAGTGTAAGACCCCCTAATCCTCTGGAGTCAAAGAAATTTTGCTGTCCTGTTCCACCAAGGAGATGAACTCCGTCCACAGGAGAGAGAATCTGACGGTCAGTCATAGTTCCACTTGGAGAAGACCCCAAAAAACTTCCTTGAGAAGATACAATTTTTTCAGGACTAGAAGCTAGTTTCGGGGAAGTGGAGAAGTTATAGCCATACAAAGCACATGGGCTATGAAGTCTAAATGCATTGTAAGAACTTTGATGTGGCTGTCCACTGCCAAAAGCATTGCTTGTTGGTGAAGGCATGAGATACTGCAGCTGAGGAGACATTCCAGAAATTTGCATCGATAAGCTTGTTTGGGGACATCCAAAGTTTTCATTGTCAGAACCTGCCATGGGCATATTTAATGTAGTGTTGCTCCCCATTCCAACATAGGAAGGGGTCCTTGGGGTTGCAAAGGTGTCACTGGTTGAGTTTGCAAGTCTGTTGTAAGTCTCAGCAAGAGAAGTGCTATATCTGTTAAGTGCAAGGCTAGATCTGCCACAGGCTGAATAATCTGCTGGCGAAAGGCTGCACAGCTGACCTGTGTTTGCTCCAAGATGGAAAGCTGGAGAAGAGCAGGGGGAACCTGGCAATAAGTGAGGATGAGCTGCGGCTCCAGAACCAGACAACAAAGAGGACGCTCCTGCAGTTCCTAAAAGAACAACACAAATAACACCAATTATTCTAGATAATTATCCACATACTTACATATCTATACAGTAGTCCTGAACACAGCACACATAAAACTACTGTGATACAATAATGTCAATTTGTATTATTGTATCATACAAATTGACATGTTCAGTAATAGAAGAAATACTTTTTTCTTTAGTTCACATAACATTTTATGAAATAATTCATGCTTATGATCTGGTTTTGGCTTCGTGCATTTTAAATAGTTTGCTTTTCATTTCACCGTTAACTTTCCATGCGTATGGTAATGGAATCTGAATAAGACGATAACAATCTCATAATGTTGGATATGACTAATAGGAGCCACTCCTGAAAGTGGAGAGGTTAAAATAACTGGATAATATAGCTGCATATTTCAGATTTTACTATGTGAATTATTACACTTAATGTTTTTTTTTTTTTCATATTATTTAGGAATTGTTTAAACATTTGAACACAAAAAAGATTTAAGATGACTCCATATTTATAGTTCCTTACATAATGATGAATAAAAATAACCTTGTCCTGTTTTTAAAACTCTTGGTATGTAATGACCCATAATTATAGATACCGTGAAACATGAATGTTTTGAAATTTTTATAGTTTAATGTCTTTTCCTCCCTATTAAATTATAATATTCCTGATAAGTGGATGTTTGAATAAACTAGTTATTTGTCTTCAAGTACCCATTATCTTAATTTTGTAAATTGTAATTATTTATTGCACCCCTAATGCTAGATCCAGGGTTAACAACTGATTGTACTGTATGTAAAAACATACCCCTTTTATAGAAAAAGAGGGTGCACCTAGTGGAGACTAGGAGGGCATGTTCCATCAGTGTTAGATACCAGGCGGTCCCTACTATGCCTCTTTAAAGAGTAGCTGTGGATTTATTTTTTATTTTTTCAGAAGTCACTAGTATACATGAAAATAAGACACTTTGTAATATACGGTATCTTATTAGAGAAATATGCTTGTGCCTCCTGAATTGATCTCAAAATTCTCAATTCTTAGGTAATATCGGTCTTCACCTAGCACAGATCTTCACGTTGCTGAGAAAAATGATGACAATTGGTGCTCATAAATTATTATGAACTGTAACTGCTGTGTCAGAAGAACTTACCTAGGTATGTCTATGTCTGCCTCTAGCACCTATCCTGTCCCATCTCCATAGAATTTTAAAAGCACTTACTGTTATCTCCTATGCAAGTAATAACTGAAAACTTCAGTGTGCATAACTATTCATCCCTCTAAAGACAGCACTTTGTTAAGCCTTCTTTTGTGGCAATTATAGTCGCAAGTCACTTTGGATAAGTCTCTATGAGCTTTAAACATCTTGCCACTGGACTTTTGCCTATTCCTCAAGGTAAAACTGCTCTAGCTCCTCTAAGTTAGTTTCCTCTAGTGAACAGCAATCTTCAAGTCTGACTACAGATTTTCAATTGGATTAAGGTCTGGGCTTTGACTATGCCACTGTAAAACATTTACATGTTTCACTTTAAACCACTCGAGTGTTGCTTTGGGTCATTGTCCTGTTGGAATGTGAACCTCAATTCCAGTCTCAAATCACTGACTGAATCAGATCTTGCTCAAGAATATTCCTGTATTTCACACCATTCATCTTCCCCTCAACTCATACCATTTTTCTGGTCACCACAATGTTTCACTGTGGGGATGGTGTTCTTGGTATGATGAGCTGCGTTGGTTGGGTGTCAGACATAGCGTTTACCTTGGTGGACAAAAAGTGAAATTTTGGCCTCATCTGACCACAGCACCTTTGTCTACACATTTGGGGAGCCTCCCACGTGTCTTTTGGCAAATTTAAAAGGAGCCTTACAATTTTTGTGTGTAAGTAAAAGCTTTTGTCTGCCTACTCTTACATAAAGGCCACCTCTATGAAGTGTACGGCTTATTGTGGTCATATGGATAAATACTCCAGTATCTGCATAGGAACTCTGCAGTTCCTTCTGGGTTACCTTTGGTCTCTGTGCCTCCTCTTTGACTAATGCCCTCCATGTCCAGGCTGAGAGTTTTGGTGGCTGGCCCTCTCTTGACAAGTTTGTTGTGGTACCATGTTCTTTGCATTTGAAGACAATGGATTTGATAGAGTTACTGGGGATTACCAGAGTTTGGGATATTTTTTAAAACCCAACCTTGACTTGTACTTCTCAACAACTTTTTCCCATGACTTATGTGGTGATCTCCTTAGCCTTAATGGTGGCATTTAGTTAGTGGTGCCTCTTGTTAATGGTGTTGTAGCCTCTATCGCCTTTCGGAAAAGGTGTGTATATACTGACAGACCATGTGACACTTAGATTGCACACTTGTGGACTTACTTTCACTAAGCATGTGACTTATGAAGGTAATTTCTTGCACCAGACATTTTTAAGGGTGTCATCGCAAAAGTGATGAACATGCCAATTTTTAGTTAATTGATCCCATAAGCTTAATTTATGCCTATATTTTTCTTACTTCACTTCACCAATTTAGACTAGTGCTGATGCAATCTCATACAAATCGGAGTGCAAAAATATTTAAACAAAGGTTGCAATGAATCAAAATAGGCAAAAAGACAAGGGGGTGAATATTTTTGCAAACCACTGTAATTCCCATTTTACCCATAAATCAAGAGTGAAAAATCAATCCAGGAGGAGAAAGAAGTAAAAAGCTCTGATAAGATACATTACAAAGCTGCTTATTTTCTTCCCGGAAGAAGAATTCAATCGAAACACGCGTAGGAGATTTAGAAGGTCCTGTGTGCTCCTATTGTGGTAATTATGCTTTGAGGTTTCTTTTTACAGCTGCATAGTACCCACCAACTTTAGGTGTGTAATCAGTGGTAGTTTTTGCTCGGCACATGGTACCACTGTTTAGGTGCTCTCCTTGGTATTACATGTTTAGCCATGTCTATTCCACTGACCTTTTGGCGTAGTTAATGGGTACATACACACATAGCATTCTGCATTGTGGGTTTTAGATCTCCTCATACATTTTTTCCACCACCATTACGTTGTGTTACAGCAATTTACCACTTAGTGGCTGGCCGAAAATTGACGTCTTTAGGTATTAGGAGATGTTCACATGTGACCTGTTTATTTATTTTTGATCGGAGGTACTTTTTAACAATATGATTGGTCTGTATATATTTGTTTGAGATTTTTAATCATTTTGATACCAATAAAATTGATCATTTTTTGAACTTTACATTCACGTGGCCTGTCTGATATTTCTGGTAGGCCCCTGTGTGTTTAAGAATCCTCAAGTATCAGGTTTCTAAAGTCACGCCTGTGTAACACTGTTCTACAGAAAAATTGGTTCATAGACAAAAACAGTTGAACTTAACTAATTTTGTGGTGCTGAAAATGAAAATGATGCTAAAATTTTCTGATTGGCTCTAATTTTCAAGATCCGGAGATGTTTGTAATTACTTATGACACCTTTCATGCAGGCTTATAGAAAAATTGTGTCTTTATTATTTCATCATCATTATTACATTGTTAATAGCTAGTCTATTACATCACCTATTTAGTCTATTAAGCCTTCAGTATTCTATCATCTCAGAGTGACCAATCAAAAAACGTCAACTCAGCTTCGATTATATAATCCTATTTACAGTTGCATCACCTACTTTTATAAATACTCTGTGTAAGATATACAGTTTTAGGATTTCTTAGCTTAACTTCTTAACATATTACACGTTGCTATATGTTTTTTCAGTTATGCCTCATTCTTGCATTGCAAATAACTTTTGCTACATTAAGGAAAGCCTACAACCTATATTTTGGCTGCAGAATAAGACCTCAGGATAAGTGTTGAACTCTACCCATATGCTGCAATAGATGCGCATCACTTCTTACCCAGTATTTGAATTGGAAGAGGCAATCTATGCTTTTTGTAGTCCCAATGATCTGGATAGAGCCAACCTATCACACTACCAATTTCTGTTTCTGCATGGTACCTCCCATTAGGAAAGGAGTTTCATGAAAGAAGTGGATGTTACAGTATCCATCTGCACATGCAGAAGAACTGCCAGTTCCAAAAGCTCCAGAAACATTTTTGTGAGGAAGAGGAAACTTGGTGTCATACAGCATCTTCCTTTCATGAGTCAAACTTTCCGTCAGAGACCTTAACTGAACCTCACCTTATAACACAAAGTGAACTAAACAATATTGTTAAAGATTTAGATCTGCCCAAGAGCAAGGCTGAGCTTTTAGGTTCCAGGCTACAGCAGTAGAGTCCCCTAGCAAGCGATGTTCTGATTTATTTGTTCCACAACCATGATAAAGATATTGTCCAATACTTCTTCATGGAGGATGATCTTGTGGCATGCATGAATGAAAGCTCTTCATCGATTTGTCCAAAACAAGCTTAAAAGCTGTCTTGCTGCATAATGGTATTATGGTACCTTCAACTTCAGTGGTTATGCAGTCCACGTGAAAGAAACCTATGACAGCATTAAACAGGTCTTGAGGTGCATGAAATATGACCAACATTTGCAGCCCTCTCTGTTGACTTAAAGGTGTTTGCCCATTTACTTGGTATCCAGTGTGGATACACAAAGTATTTCTGCTTTCCTTGAGTGGGATAGTTGTGGAAGAGAATGTTAATACAATAAAAGAGACTGGCTTCTCTGATATTCACTTCAGCCAAGAAGTAAAAATGTCCTGCATCCAGAACTTGCATTCAAGTATCTCATTGATACATTTCCAAGGTTGAGTGAAGCAAAGATAAAGTTAGGAGTCTTTATCGGACTTCAGATTCGTAAGCTTTTTCAAGATGAAGAGTTTCTCTATTTGTTGCAAGGCAAGGAAAAGGCTGCATAGGTAGCATTCGCAATAGTGGTAACAAATTTTTTGAGAAAGTCAAGAGTAGACAACTATGTAGAGTTGGTAGAAAATATCCTCAAAACATATAAGGATCTTGGCTGTGATATGTCCTTAAAGATTAATTTCTTACATTTGCATCTATGTTTTTTCCACCAAGCTGCGGAGCAGTGAGTGACAAACACAGTGAGAGATTTCACCAAGATATTGTGGCTCGGGAAAAAACATATCAAGGAAAATGGAATCCAATAATGCTTGCAGATTACTTTTGGACAATTGTAAAAGTTAATCCGATGTACAGTAGAAGTACAAGAGACAAGCAAAATAGAATGAAGACCAAATTTTGTAGTGCAATTTCTGTAGTTGTTTATGTTGTTTCAAAGTACCAAAATTTGAATGTATTATGTAGCAGTAAAAAACAAGCTCTTTGATATCATAGAAACAAGAGCCAACTAAAAATTTTCATTGTCAGATTTGAATTCTGGTGGTCAAAATCATTAAGAAATCGCTCATTTTATAACTGAACCTGACAACTTTTGAATATCTGTAGATCAGCGTAATCTGAAAAGTATTAAATTGAACTGAAGTGCATATCCTATTAAATGTTTTAGCAAGAGCTATTCTTTTAGTGTCAATATTAGTCATCCTGGACAGAACATAACCAAGGCAGCACAGTGGTTAGCTCTCTAGTCTTGCAGTGCTGAGGCTGTGGTTTCAAATCTCACCAAGGACAACATCTGCAGGGAGTTTGTATGTTCTCCCTGTGTTTACATCTGTCTCCTCTGGATACTATGGTTTTATACCATACTCCAAAGACATTCTGATAGAGAAATTAGGTTGTGAGCCCCAATTAGAACGTAGATGATAATATCTTTATTAGGGTATGTGCACACGTTCAGGTTTTTTTGTGCTTTTTCGTGATAAAACGCTATAAAAACGCATTAAAAACGCAGACATATGCATCCTATCATTTAGAATGCATTCTGCAATTTTTGTGCACGTGATGCATTTTTTTCCGCGAAAAAACGCATCACAGTAAAAAAGCAACATGTTCATTAATTTTGCAGCTTTTTCACGTTTTTCCCGCTAATCTATGCATTGGGAAAAAAACCAAAAAAAACACACAAAAAACACGCAAAAAACGTGCAAAACATGCATAAAAACATGAAAACACGCAAAAAAACCACATGCGGATTTCTGGCAGAGATGTCCGTTTTTTGTCAGGAAATTTCTGCAAGAAATCCTGACGTAACCTGAACGTGTGCACATACCCTTAAAGTGCGGTGGAATATTATAGCGCTATGAAAATAAGTATAGTTCGTAAAAAAGAATTGAAACAATTCCAACATTTCTGTGTAACTTAAAACATTGCAAGTGGGAATTCAAAAATATCAGTGTTATCTGACCAGTTGTTCCATGCCTAAGCTGAACAACACAATTGAAAAAAGAAACTAAAAAGACAATAGCAGATCTCATTTTTTTTTACCATTTTCCAACTTGTAGAATTTTTGTTCCCACTTTAAAGTACATTATACAAAATGTACTTCAATAGAGCCTTCAAAATTACAATTTGTCCTGACCAAAATACTGCTATGTTGATGGAAAAATGTAAAAGTTAAAAAAATTATGGCTTTTGGAATAGGAAGAGAAAAGAAAAGAATTAATTAAAAGAAAAAAATCTTACATTTAGTAAACACCATAATCAGCAAATATTCTAGTTAGAAATGATCAAGCCATTTGAAAGACAAATTTGCAGACTTCAACAAAATATCACCCTAATATATTTACTGCATATCACAATGCTGCAAAGCCTTTAAAAGGAATCCTGCACCTGCGCCCTACACTGGCATGATTATGAGTACCTTTTCCGCCCTGCTATGGGCAGTATCTTCACCATTGTTCTGTACAGGAGCCGACGAGTCACTGCTAGTTCAGTGTAGAAGAACAACGCAGCCAATGCCCAAAGCAGAGCGGAAATGGTACTCATAATTCCGCGAATGCATGGTGCAATTGCGGGATTCCGGTGCCACAGATGCACGTCACATGGCACTGTGATGTGCATGGGAGGGGGTGGTATGCAACACCGGCGGTAGAGTTTTCTTCCAGACACTGCACTCCACGGTGCCTGGAAGAGCGAATTAACATAAAAAATTAAAAGTCTATTTCTCAGCAACAAGACTGCAGCTAAGAGCTATAACGGTTGGACTTTTTTAACATTTCTATCACCTGCATGCCTATAGTAATAGCTTTAAAGCATACCAGGGGGTGACAGATTCCCTTTAATTGTCCTGAAAATAGGTTCATAACATTTGGAGGTCTCCTAGGATTGTATTGAACCCCTTTTGAACTCTTTAATACAAACCAGTGTGGTCAGCACTTTTCAAAGTTAAGAAGTAATGGCTTCTCAACTAATAGTGAAAAATTATCCCTTTTATGGGATTCATAACAGATTTCCTATTCTCAAAACAAAAAAAACAATTACAAAAATTATACCTTTTTAAGATAGCGGGAACAGGCTAGCTGTTTTCAAAGTGAAAAAGTAATGGCTTATTGTGAACAATCCATTTAAAAAACAATTAGCCCTATTTTTTGAGCTGTTTGATGTTTTTGCTCCATCAAGAGAGTATAATTGCATCAGCAGCATAGTCTATCACTAGAAAACACAATGTGTAGCCAGTAGTGTTGAGCATTCCGATACCGCAAGTATCGGGTATCGGCCGATACTTGCGGTATCGGAATTCCGATACCGAGTTCCGATATTTTTGCGATATCGGGAATCGGTATCGGATCCTTATTAATGTGTAAAATAAAGAATTAAAATAAAAAATATTGATATACTCACCTCTCCGGAGGCCCCTGGACATCACCGCTGGTAACCGGCAGCCTTCTTTGTTTAAAATGAGCGCGTTTAGGGACTTCCATGACGTCACGGCTTCTGATTGGTCGCATGCAGCTCATGTGACCGCCACGCGACCAATCAGAAGCCGCGACGTCATTCTCAGGTCCTAAACTCCTCATTCTAGGAATTTAGGACCTGAGAATGACGTCGCGGCTTCTGATTGGTCGCGTGGCGGTCACATGAGCGGCACGCGACAAATCAGAAGTCGCGACGTCATTCTCAGGTCCTAAACGCGCTCATTTTAAGCAAAGAAGGCTGCCGGTTACCAGCGGTGATGTCCAGGGGCCTCCGGAGAGGTAATTATATCAATATTTTTTATTTTAATTCTTCATTTTACACATTAATATGGATCCCAGGGCCTGAAGGAGAGTTTCCTCTCCTTCAGACCCTGGGAACCATCAGGATACCTTCTGATACTTGGTGTCCCATTGACTTGTATTGGTATCGGGTATCGGTATCGGCGATATCCGATACTTTTTGGGTATCGGCCGATACTATCCGATACCGATACTTTCAAGTATCGGACGGTATCGCTCAACACTAGTAGCCAGGGATTGTGTGGCTGTAAAGGTTGTGCATGTGTATTGGCAGTGGTAATGTCATAAGCCATAGAGAAGTGAAATAGGACCTGGCCTTCAAGGAGATGACTGGCAGTATAGGACAAGCAACATCAGGACTGTCGGCAGCAGTATAGTCTAGCACTATAAAATACAGTGAGCAGACAGGCAAGAGATTTGTTGATTTGTTATTATTTAATAGTACCATTTGAGTTTCACACCCTAGCCAAAAATGAGTGTTCAAGAAGGTGCTGGTTCATCTGGAGCGGATGCTGTGCTTTCTAATTCAGCTATATTGTAAAGTCATATACAGTAAAGAAACCACACACCAATAGGCACTAATATGCGCAAGTAATTTTATTGGTTTGTTTTCTTATCTAATTTCCACACCTTTGTGGCTTTTGGACATAAAGTGACAATAATCGTAACAACACTTGGAGTTTTGTAACCCTTTATCAGTCTAATGAAATTCACCAAATCACACCATCTCTTCTGCTATACAGGACGCATCATAGCTATGGGGTTTCTACTAGAGAATACCAACCTAAGACCATGTTTTCTCCCTTACATTAGACTACACAGGCACATGCTGAGGGTCTACTATTGGGGAATACAACCGTGCACCAGAACGTCTTTACACAGCCAAAAAGGACAAGCAAAAAATAATCATTATTAATAATAATTAAAATAGAACTACAAATTCACTCCAGAACAAAAGTGGTAAGTGGCCCAAAGAGTCACAATCTATGTCCACTTCTCAGTATGGGGCAGAGAGTAGGAGAGACAAAGGAAAAGTAAGATACTTTTACTCAACAATTCACAACTCAGCCAGACTGCAGAGCTTGGCACCCTATAAAAGCACGCAAGAATGGTGCCCCCGTTCAACGTTGTCTTGCCTTAGAAACCCTAGGGAGCCCTATCCATGGAAAAAACAAGCTCTTTAATGAACAAAACCCCTTATGTAAGGGGGACAGAAGCAATATCCATACAAACAAATCAATTATTGTAAATATAACAACAATAAAAGACTAAAAGCAAATTCTCAATATATACTGATTGCAAGTAGATATAAAGTGGTATATGGCCCCTGAAATGTAAGAAACAAGAAGGGATGTCACAAATACAAGGGACCCCACATAGCTACCAAATTCACTACAGCCACAAGAAAATGGAGGTAAAAGGATAATATCTAAAAAATACTCCTCATGGTTACCAGTTTACCGTGATGAAACGCCGACACGTCTCCCCATTGTAGTACTGGTTTATCAGAAAGTGTGTAGAAGGTGGTCCATCATATGAAGCTTGTTTGGGATGTCATACATGGATGTCAGTGTATCTGTCTACGATATGGGCTTCTATAAATAGGCCAGGGAGTTGAGAGCCACAGTATGCAATGTCCCAATTTATGGAAAAATGTTTTAGAGACATATTATTCACAGACTGACAACCAATCACAGTTTCCATGCACTGCAACAATAGTTCAGTAATACAACACAGTCCATTTTTGGCCTTTTTCTGTCCCTATGAGAACAAGCTGTGAGAATAAGCTACGTACTCTGAAACTGCCTAAAAACAGCCTAAAATGGCATGGATGTGCCAGCCCTCATTTTTCATATTGGCTGTGATAGTCTCCCCTGATTAGCTGCTCTAAACCAAGTGATAAAATAGCTGTGAGGAATTATGGGTAAGCCCACCTAACCATCCTTATACCACTCTGTGACTTCAGTGTGTCAAATGGAACCAAGCATTTTATCTTTTTTGGCTGATCTACATGAATTATTTTACAAATCGATTGAATACGTGGGAACCTACGCATTTCTGGAAATTTGATTCAAAGTCAATTTTCCACTAATCGAATCAATAATCTCAATTTGCAACCAATTTATATTCTACGATATCAATTTAGTTAAGGCCATAATTACAATCCAATTTGGGCTCAGCTCTTGACAACGTATCTTACACAGGGACCTGATATTTGATTAACTATTTTGTTCAATGAATGAGCTATATGAAAAAACGTTATTGAAAAGATATGCGTACCTTTACCATGTAACTGTACTCTATTCATTTTTATATTTACACAACCAGTATCTGACCTATTTTAGTGAATGCATTTTAAGAAGCATACAGTCATAGAAGGAGTTATTCGGCTGTTTTCAAGCTTAATGTGTTGTAAAAGTAATAATATTCCTCTTTGGGGGGACAGCGTTAGAGTGTAAAACATTTACTGGGGTTTGTGCCCTTGAAATTTTAACACTTTATCAAAGCTCATTTCCAGAGTTAAAGGAAATTTGTCAGCATGATCCACCCACTCCTATCAGCACATGGTCATGTTATTTTCATTTTTACGCTTTACTATCTGACACTAACCTTGGCTCAATTAATTAAAAATACTGTAGTAGACCCCGATTGCTACAGTATATTTTTATTGTCCTTAATTTAGTCCTATCAACTAATCTAAATTATTTTTTTAATTCTTTTTCACACAAAAACAAACAACTGGAGTCAGATCACTGATGTGTATCAGTGTATCAGTGTATCAGTGATCAGCGCTCGATGGCTGTAGGACGCACACACGAATGTGGTACAAAAAGGGGATAAAAAAAACTGACATGGAAAATAGTCCTTGCCAAAAGTGAGCACAGACACTAATCAGTGATGAATATCTGAACAGCGGCTCAGTAGCTGTAGGACGTACACACGGAGCGCTGCAATGGAGAGGAGCAAAATAGACAGGGACAAAAACAATCATTGAAAAAAGCAAGCATGAGTGAGGATCAGTGATTTGTGTCACTGATCAGCGCTCGGCGACTGCAGAACACATGCACAGAGGTGGTACAAAGGGGGGAGAAAAAATAGACAGGGCCAAAAAAATACTTGAAACAGCGAGCATGTGTGCGATTCTGTGATTTGTGTCAGTGATCAGTGCTCAGCGGCTGCAGGACACACAAAAAAGAAAAAACATGCCACAAATCGAGCAATTTGACGCTTGATGGCAGAAGGGGTGGGGAGTGAGGAAATAGAGGGGAAAAGAGGGGAGAGGAGGATTGGGGTGGATTAGAAAAGATCAGGAACGGATCAGGGAACGATCAGTAAGGTCTTCTTTCTTCTTCAGCAGCAGCACCAGAAGTGATGGCACAGGCTTTAAAAAGTCTGTGGCACCACAAGGTCCAGCACAGCGCACAGAACCACACAGTGACCGCCCTGTACACGTTTGCAGCTTGAATCTTGAAGTACAGGGAGGTCACTGTCGGGTCAAATTGCATCTGTACACTCTGATGCGATCAACATCATTGTCCGATCACACCAGTCTGAGCAATTGTAGTTGACAACTCCAAGTGCCTATGGTCGAGATGCCGCATTAAAGATATGATGTATCCATACGTAAGTACCTACTGACCTGGATGTATGGATGCATCAAAAGTGATAAAGGGGTTAAAGAATCAAGATGAGGTGTGAATAATCTTGAACTATTTTATGTAACGATGTGTAAAGTCGGGAATAATTAGGGTTTATGCATTATATTAATTCGTCATATGAGGACATTCCAGTAAAACTGAGTAATATATAACAAACTTATATTTCCAGATCCTGCCAACTTAACCCCTTACTGCCACTGGATGGGATAGTATGCCCAATGGCAGTACCCCGGCTTTGATGTGGGCTCCGGCGGTGAGCCCGCATCAAAGCCGGGACATGTCAGCTGTTTTGAACAGCTGACATGTGCCCGCAATAGCCGCAGGCAGAATCGTGATTGGCCCGTGGCTATTAACTAGTTAAATGCCGCTGTCAAACTCTGACAGTGGCAGTTAACGTGCGCTTCCGGCCATCAGGCCGGAAATAAACACACTGCTTACCCCGTCATGTGATCGGGGGTCATCGGTTCATCAGCATAACAACCAGACGTCTCCTTGAGACCTCTATGTTTGTTGATGCTGGATTGCTATGAGTTCCACCCTGTGGTCGGCGCTCATAGCAGTGCAGTAATTCTGTTACATAGAGGCAATCTGAGCATCGCCTCTATGTAGCAGAGCCGATCAAGTTGTGGCAGCTTCTAGCCTCCCAGCCTCCCATGGAGGCTATTGAAGCATGCCAAAACGTAAAGAAAAATAGGTTTAAAAATATAAAAAATAGAAAAACTATAAAAGTTTAAATGACTCCCCTTTCACCCCATTTAAAATAAAACAATAAAAATAAAATCAAACATACACATATTTTGTATCGCAGCTTTCAGAATTGCCCAATCTATCAATAAAAAGAAGGATAAGCCTGATCGCTAAACGGAGTAGCGAGAAAAAATCGAAACGCCAGAATTATCTTTTTTGGTCGCCACGACATTACATTAAAATGCAATAACGGGAGATCAAAAGAACGTATCTGCACAAAAGTTGAATGATTAAAAACGTCAGCTCGGCATGCAGAAAATAAGCCCTCACCTAACCTGAGATCATGAAAAATGGAGACGCTACAGTTATCGGAAAATGGCACAATTTATTTTTTTTACCAAACTTTGGAATTTTTTTTCACCACTTAGATAAAAAAGAAATTAGACATGTTTGGTGTCTATGAACTTGTAATACAAGTGATAAAGAGATGTGTGCACTACAACCATGTGGTGCCCGGGTAGGTTCCCAAACCGTTAGTGACAAATAAAATATAACCCGGCACTCAACTTAGCATTGAAAAATAGCACTAGAGTTATTGATCCAAAAGTATAACAAGACGTTTCGGTCCCAGGTCAGGACCTTCATCAATAACGTTTGGAGGGATATGTAGTGGTGAAAAGCGGCTGTGTAAGCCAGTAATAATAGCAAAAGGTATATAAGGAAGGAAATCCAATGGAGGCAGGGATGTAGCCTGTGTCCCAAGTGCTGTCACGGCAACCTAGCAAAAAAGCCAAACAAAAAACAAGTGTGGGATTGCATTTTTTGGCAATTTCACGGCACTTGGAATTTTTTTCCCATTTTCGAGTACACAATGTGCTAGAACCAATGATGTTGTTCAAAAGTACAACTCATCCTGCACAAAATAAGCCTTCACATGGCCATGGCCATATTCATGGAAAAATTAAAAAGTTATGGCTCTGGAAAGAAGGGGAGCGAAAAACGAAAACGCAAAAATGAAAAAAGCTCCGGTCATGAAGGGGTTAATAGTCACAGCCTATGCTTGTCAAGATTGTGAATAAAGGGTTAAATTATTTTAAGTAATTGATCACTAGAGCAGAATGTATTAAAACAGTTAATATATTATACAGGAGCTTGCGAAAGTAAGATGCAAATATATTTTACAGAAATTATAGGGAATCTGTTGGATCATTATTGGTTCTGCCATGTTCAGCTAAGCTCTGCCCAATTTTTTTAAGAAAAGTGGCAAGAGTGGCAAAAAAAGTGAAAATCAATTACCATTTTTCTGTGCAAAAAGTGGCAATAGTTTTATATATTTCCTCTTATAAGTATAGTGCATAGAGTTATAATAAAGGGATACTTAAACAACCTTGATATTCTCTCTTCACATCTTAAACATCACTATTGCAATTCTTAGCAACATATTTTTTAATTTGCATATTTTATCAATAAAAATAAAAGTAATAGTGTCTAAAAATAATCGTGTATAATCGTTTATTTTACAAAAATTTTTAAACATCTAGACTGCCAACTCTCTCATCAACCAATTTCAATTGGCCCTAATGGTTATAGATCATAAAAGCTTGGAGCTGGACCTTATCAATGTGTTAAGTATTAGGATTCTCGTATCATAGTTAAATATTTTTGTAATATATAAATCAGTAATTCATGACAGATCGTACTGTTTCATCAGAATTAACAGCAAAATTGCCCAAATCAAGTCCATCTGTATAGAAGTTCCCGCCAAGTGTTGATCATTAACTGACTATCATCACTTCATTGAATCTAATATATGGATGGGCCAGATGTGATGATTTCATTTTAGCATTAATCCTGATAGAATGACATACCGCGCTGTGAAATTTAAGAAAAAAAGTGTATGATCTGTATTTTATATTTGACAGGCCCATGTCAAGCAGAATGAAAACGGAAAAGGTGATATACTGTTTAACAGAATGAAAAGCTGCATTTTTTAAAGGGGAATATTTTTAAAAAATGAGGTTCATTTCAAGCACATGGCTGATACAAGATCAATACTCATACAAGTATTAATGTCTATCAACATTGTTTTAGAGAATAGAGATAAGTTTACTTTTCTTTTAGCAATTTTGTCAAGTTACATCTTAATTTGCAGAGAATTGTATAGCAGCTGATATCAGATTGGACAAATGCGTTGTAAATAATATTAGTTTTGCCAATTTAAAGTTGGAATGGTGATTTAAATTAAAATGTTTAGTGTGAATATTATGCATTATCATTCTGCTTGGATAGGTATTAACAGCTTTCCGTACAGAAAATTGAAGTCAATTTAATGAAAGGGAAAAATGAAATAGTTAAACGCTTGTTGCAGTGATTGCCCAGTCTAAATAGCTTTTTTTCACATTGCGAGATCAACTAATACCCCAACAGAATTCTATTCTTGTATAAAAAGCTACAGCCCTCATTGATATATTGGCTTTCGCTACTAGAAGGGAGTAGATGCTACTAGGAATCCCCGAAAATAGCTGCTATCAAGAGGGCACTCATGTGTAAGTACTTTAGTGGCTGTTAAAATCAGAGGGAGAGCTGCTAATGACATAGCTTTCAGCTCTAGCTTACAAGTGATGCTAATTAGGAGACCCCAGCATACCATACATAATAAGGTATGTTTCAATGGGCTGTACAGCCAAGACAAACCCTTTAACAAGCATTTACGGGGCTTTTTTTTAGCAGTAATTATGATGTTATGACTTTTTCATAGTAAAAAATATACATCTATGTCTTATGTGCGTGGGTTTATGCTACATATACTATACATAGGTCATGCTTGAAAAATTCCTTAGCAAAGTTGAAAAAATAGCATTAATTGGCCAATATACTGCCACTATCTTAAAAAATACAATATACAAATATTGCAACTAATAATTCTGACTATAGCAAAACTCTGAACAATAGAACATTCTTTACTCTAGCTAATAAATATTAACAAGCATAGAGTAAATTTACATATGCAGGAAAAGATAATCTATTTCCCAGATAGCCACGGAGTTTACGATTTCACCCGGACCTTGACACTTAAGGAGGCCTATGACCCCTTCCGCCACGTTAGTGGAAAGCAATCCTATAATTAACATGGTCACCCAAGCCCAAGTGTTAAAGCTCATCATGTCTATAATTTCTCATCAGCTGATACGGACAAGGGGTAATATTACTTCCTGACCGTTCTTATTACTAGAAGATATAAATATATCAAGCTTTACCTTGTTTAGTCATACCAGGAATGTCTTCAAATGTGAGGGTCCTCAAAGAAGGTCTCCAAAATGCATACGACTCCACCAGAGCTTCTAAACCCATTCTAAGAATACAAACAGATAAGAATGTTATAAAGAAAATAAGAAAAATACTGACGTGTAATGTAATAAAGTAAAGCACCACAGGTTTACAACCCACAACACATAGTCCAAGTGGCTTGGAAAAGTAATGACTTCTACTAAGGCTCACTCAACGTTGCACAATTTAACAAACTGTTTAAAAAGGTGAAAAAAATCTGGACATTATGGCGAAGAAAAAAATAATTTCTACAACCAATAAACTTCTAAAACGGTTTTATTGTGAGTGATTTGTTTTTATTTAATGCCAGTTTTAGAACCCCATTATAACTATCAAACAGTTTCATGCCAAGCTTTTTCTCAGATCACAGCTATTGCACAGGCAAGGGCTATAAAGCATTTATGAGACGAAGCTTGGTCGAAATGCCTTCATTTTCAGCAGTTACCCAGACTTTTCACTTCCATTTAAATAGGAGATAAAAAAGGTACCTCCTGGAGAAGTATAGCCCGGGTGATAATTTATTCAAGATGCCTTCCAACAATTTCCCAAGTTTTATCACCAATTTAATTTATGCAATCAACTGGGCACATTAATTTAGCGAAATGCTTACAATTATTTAAAGGGAAGAGATTGTTTTGCCTTCCTGATTTAACATTTTATAGGGTCAGACTCAAAGTTTAGCAAAAGAATGGAACTTTATTCTCACCACATAAATTTGCTTTCACTTTGCTAATATTCTCCAGGATATCTTTTAACGGCTTAAGCTGCTGATTTCTATTAAATAAACCCTGCAACTATATACCACTTTAAGGAGGGTGAAATCCTATATATAAAACTAAATTGCATTATACCTAAAAGAATGTTTAAGCTGTTAAAATCGTTAAGAGAGTCCTATCTAGTAAATTAACAAAAACTGTATTATACGCACTGACATTTGATCATTTTGTTTTCCCTTCCATGAAGGGGTCACATATACTGACTTTACAATAACCCTTATGACCGAATTTGGTGACATTTAGATATAAGCTAAAATATTTTACAAAGTGTTAAACTTAATAAATGTATAAAACGATCACAATAAAAGGCATGGCACTTTATGTCATACGACACTTAACTATACTTTGCACATGTAATATATATATAATACATAATATTAATATATATTTTACTGTACTTTTTTTGTTTTTAGAAAAGGGAAAATACTTCACATTGATATTAAAAAAAACTTCTTTATAACATACTCCTTAAAGTGTGAAAAAATGTTTTAGGAAAAACACATAGTAATCTGTTATGATAATATTATTAATGAATATATTTTTTCTTTTTAACAGGACATTCAATGGGTTCTTGTATTCTTCTATTTTTCAAGGTAATACTGTATGTCTTATTGCGCTGAAGTGCAAATTTTGAAAAAATCACATCAAAGTGGCACAAAAATTCTAATAATGATATTATATGTCTGCCAATAATTAAGAATATTACTAGTTTTATTTTTCAATATTTGAAGTGCATTTAAAATATTCCTTTAAAACCACCGTTTATCAAATTGTCCTAAAATCGAATTTTACACCTATTGTAACAAAGGTAACATATCTAAAGGAAAAAAAACATACCCTCAAAAAATTCTAAATGATCCTTATCAATGATCCTCGACAATTTTTAACTATTCAGACATCAAGAATATCTGTTTTTCGATGTTACTATAGGTATTGAAAAGAAATGTGCTCAAATGAATATTTTGTTTCTCAATTTACTTCTTTGTAGTCCAGAAACTGTAATATCTGTGAAGCTAGGTCCTAAGGTCTTAAACTAGGCTAATTCTGAGCTGTGATTAAATCACCACTTAAACTAAACCAGATTTTAGCCTGTCACCCTTTTGCAGATCAAACAAATGCAAGAGGCTAGAGGGAGAAAGCAGCGCTTTTTTGCAAATGAATAAACACTTTTTTTTTTCAGGTAGGAGCAAAACCAATAAAGAGGCAAAAACAGTCATTTCCTATCAGCAACACATGCATTTTAATACTTTGTGCTGCTGTGACAATAATTTACTACAAATGTGAGATAGGGGGGCGTACATTGTGAAATACTCTTATTTAAAAGATTTAAAAACAGTATAGTTTTATAGTATAGTTGCTGTAATAAATGCATATTCTCTTTTGTGTCCCCCCCTGGCCAGGAGATATAGTATATGGCAACCATGAACTGGAGCAGTTCTTCATGATCAGACACAGCCATTACACAGTACACAGCAGGGGACATATATCAGCTTATACCAGCACAGGAACACATCCAGTTGTGAAACCTAATTTTGTTTCCAAGATTTATTGATTAAAATGTAGTTTGTGGGAAAAAAAAACCTTTAAGGCCCATTTGAGGTCAAAATAACCATGTGGAGTAAACATATGGCTAAATCTTTACTGATGGTCTGGAAAAGATTCTATGAAGCCAGTGTTTTCTTGTTTTATGAAGCATAGCTTTCTCGAGAGTTATAAGGACTCAAGATTTGGAAACAGTCATCCTTAACTAATGCCTGTACATTAGTGTTGAGCGATACCGTCCGATACTTGAAAGTATCGGTATCGGATAGTATCGGCCGATACCCGAAAAATATCGGATATCGCCGATACCGATATCCGATACCAATACAAGTCAATGGGACATCAAGTATCGAAATGTATCCTGATGGTTCCCAGGGTCTGAAGGAGAGGAAACTCTCCTTCAGGCCCTGGGATCCATAGTGAGGTGTAAAATAAAGAATTAAAATAAAAAATATTGATATGCTCACCTCTCCGGCGGCCCCTGGACATCACGCTGGTAACCGGCCGGCTTCTTTGTTTAAAATGAGCGCGTTTAGGACCTGCGAATGACGTCGCGGCTTCTGATTGGTCGCGTGCCGCTCATGTGACCGCCACGCGACCAATCAGAAGCCGTGACATCATTCGCAGGTCCTTAATTCCTAGAATTAGGAGTTTAGTGAATGAGAATGACGTCGCGGCTTCTGATTGGTCGCGTGGCGGTCACATGAGCGGCACGCGACCAATCAGAAGCCGCGATGTCATTCGCAGGTCCTAAACGCACTCATTTTAAACAAAGAAGCCGGCCGGTTACCAGCGTGATGTCCAGGGGCCGCCGGAGAGGTGAGCATATCAATATTTTTTATTTTAATTCTTTATTTTACACATCCCTATTGATCCGATACCGATACCCGATACCACAAAAGTATCGGATCTCGGTATCGGAATTTCGATACCGCAAGTATCGGCCGATACCCGATACTTGCGGTATCGGAATGCTCAACACTACTGTACATGTAAAGGTGATACTTTTTAATATAGAAGGCTTTTTTCTGCGTATGTTCCTCTTCATTCAGCTAGATTAAAACCTTGAAGTGGTATAACGTATAACTGTATTTTACTATTGATGTACATTGAATGGCTTTAGGATTTATACTTTATACTTTTATCATCATTTTTCCACTATACACTAGAGCAATAGAACACATATTATTATGTATTTTGATGGATGCATGAGCAGTTAAATGCCAACCTGTTTCGGCCCGAATCTCTAAATCCTTTGGCAAACGGATTTCGGTCAATTTTCAAACGGGTTATCTAGAAATAAAAAAATTAAAAAGAATAAGACAAACATTTATTGAATTATTCTCTTTTTGTATGATAAAAATGTGAAAAAAAAATTAATATTTCTTTTAAATACCACAGAATATTATCATATTACTTTTGTCAAAGTCTTCAGTCTGAAAACATAGCCAAGACGCAATAACAGATAGAAAAAAAATAGGTAAACACCATGGGCCATCTTACTCTGCACTGCTTTGGATCAATAACAAATATGAAATTTAGTCAGTTGTGGAATAACCTTAGTAACTTTCTGCTTATTAGGCTGAACTGACAAAAAGCAAAGCACCTTATTGTATTATGATATGAGAAGCTAGTGTATTTTTTATTCCAAAGAACAGCCCTGTTATAGCAAATGTAGAAATATAACAGTTAATGCACATAAATATTTTCATTTCACTTTCCTATCACTTTGCCATTTATGGAATTCTCAAAGTGCATTTATCTTATCACACATTTCTGTGCCTAAAGCAAATCAACCTCTAAATAGTCGTTCTTAAGAACTCATAATAAATCATTATATGAGCTATTAGGGCTATTTGGCTGGAGCTCTTATGAAAAAGAAACATGATTTCAGATGAGCAGACACATGATTCCAATAGAATACATCTGTGACTCCCCTAAAACATGTAGACAAACGTCACATTAAATGTGTTAATGATTCTACTGAGTCACCCTGTTTTCTACTTATAATTCCAATTTCATGAGAATTAGTTTACAGTGGTAAAGCGTAAGAACTAATGGAAAAATCTATCATGTACGTCATAGAAGTCAACAAATTGTTTTTTTTTATTGTTGGAGGAACGTACCCTGGCCAACACCATTACTGCTGAGTGCTGACAATGGTATAATAGACAAAAGATTTTTAGGCCTTTATATCTTCATAAATATGAACAGACATTTTTGTTTTTTAATTACCATAATTTAACAAAACACTTCTATGTGCAAAAACGTAAAAAATAGCTTGAACGATAAAACTATGGTTGATCAGATCTTCTTGATTATCTATATCTATTCCAAGTTTCTGGTTTTAAAAAAATCTATTTTCATATACACATTTAGTGAATTCCTAGTTGATAGATTAGAGTCTACCTTTTATTAGGCAGAACAGAGAGTGAAACAGTAATTTTCATCTTTAACATTAGATTGATTTCCTCATTTTTCAGCAAAATTTTGTCTGTTAATGATTTTTGAATGAGTCATCAAAGAAAGAAATTAGATTAGTAACCTCGCTCTAAAGGGCGTAGCCTATTGGTGCATTAAATAGACATTATATGGCAATAAATCTGGACTCAATAACATGATAAGCTCATGAAGACAGCTTATTAAAAAGGGTTAAGCCAGCTTCATACCTACATCATTAACACTCCAAGTACCCACTGGTGTTCTGACTAGAGATGAGTGGATCACTTTGCGGAACCCTGATTCACATTCCAGGTCAATGCACTCTGTTCGAGAACAGAAGCTGCGTATGTTTCTTGACCTTCCCGGTTCCTGGTGCAGTGTTTGATATCACGCAATGAGCAGCACACAGGTGCACAGGTGACAATGTTCCAGCACAGCAAATCCTTAGATCTGCTCATCTTTAGTCCTGATGCAAACTCAATAGACTCATGGGCAGATATACACAGTGGCGACCAAAAGTTTTGCATTTTTTTAAAAGTGTGATTACTTCTGTCTGATTGGTGTGATGCCATTTTCCTGGTGATTTTAGTAAACGGGAAGAAGATGATTGTCAGCTAAAAGGACAAAAATTGAGTTTGACATTGTTCTATTCCTTTATATGTTAGTTTTCAACATTTTGTGGACCAAATTTTTTGCATATTTTGTAATGGGTAGTCGAATTTTTCTAAATTTGTATTTTTTTTTGTTTGTTTGTGTGTTTTTGGTTAAAACATGGCAAAGGCAAAAACAAATTTATCACCAGTGGTCAGGAAGCTTATTCTGAGAGTGATGTCAGGCAAAAGCCAGAGGTAGCTATGGAATTCAACTGTTCTCAGAGTCAAGTTTCACAAATAATAAAGAAAGGAAAAGAAGGTTTTGGAACAGCTAAAAAACCTAGTTGTGGACAACCACAAAAAACTTCCTCCAACGTTGATGACATTATTAAGAAAAAGTCAGCATCTTATGTCCATATAAGTGTTGTACAGATTTTGCACAAAATGAATTAAGAATATGGGGTCAAAGTGAGTCGCCAAACTGTGGTGTGATGGCTAAGAGCAGTAGGGCTGAATGCATGAGTTCCAGTCAAGAAGCCTTTCATCTCTGCAAAGAACTAGAAGGTCCGACGTGAGTTTGCCAAAGAACATAGACAATTGAAATAGATTGGTTTAAGGTGTTGTGTTCGGAAGAATCCAGGTTCAATCTGTTTGGTAGTGATGGCAAGCAACTATATATACATACCACCCAATTGGAAAACGTAATGATGTAAGGCACTAAACACCTACAGCGAAACATGGTGGTGGCAATGTCATGGTTTGGGGCTGCTTTTCTGCATAAACCATTGGCCCTCTGTATAGAATTGATGGAAATATTAGTGCTACCATGTACAATGATATTAAATCAAAAAACTTTATGATCTCACAAATAACATTGTGCCATGCTGAAACTATCAAAATCCAAAAACAGCCACTATTAACTCTTGTCAAAAGAAAAATTACCAGAAAGCACAATACCAATGTATATTCAAAAATTGGTTAATTAAAATTAATTAATTTTTGAATATACATTGGTATTGTGCTTTCTGGCCATTTTTCTCTTGACTAGAGTTAATAGTGGCTGTTTTTGGATTTTCACATGTACAATGATATACTGAAGAATGTAATGCTACCACATGGTAAAACCAAAGTAGGAAGGGGCTGGAAATTCCAGCAGACAATGATCCTAAGCACACATTCAATTTAGTCAAAAATTGGTTAGCAAAGAAAAATGTTCCCCTGTTGCAATGGCCAAGCCAATCACCTGTTTTAAACCCTATAAAGCAGGGGTGTCAAACTGCATTCCTCGAGGGCTGCAAACAGGTCATGTTTTCAGGATTTCTTTGTACTGCACAGGTGATAATGTAATCACCTACACAAATAATGAGTTGGTGATTAAATTATCACCTGTGCAGTACAAGGAAATCCTGAAAACATGACCTGTTTGCAGCCTTTGAGGAATGCAGTTTGACACCCCTGCTATAAAGCACCTTTGAGATGAGATAGGGTGATGAATTTGGGCCTGTACCCATAGCAATAACGATGAATTGCTTGCAGATATGCAAGTGGAATGGAGCAAGATCCCTTAGGATGTCTTGAATACCCTAGTGCAGACATGGGAAAAGTGCGGCCCGCTGGCCACATCCAGCCCTCTGGCTGTCTCAGACCAGCCCAATGGACCAAGGCTGGAAATCAGAGGTCCACGGGCCCCACGGTGCCAGCCCGCTCGCTGTTTCCATCTGCTCTGTGCTATTGACTCCTTTGGTGGAGAAGGGACCTCCAGCCACTTCTTTCACCAATCAGCGTGTGAAACAGCTGATGCGATGATGTCATTTCATCACATGAGCTGTGTGCTCTGGAGAGTTCGTGCACCGGAGGCAGAGAGAGAAGCAGAGTGGCGGGGAATGGGACCAAGGTTAGTATGTGGTGGTCTTTTTTTCATGTGTATAGGATGTTTGGGTGTGCATGGGGAGGCTATGGGGGTGACAAGGTGCTGCACATGGTGCTGCACATGGGGGGTGACATGGTGCTGCACATGGGGTGACATGGCACTGCACATGGGGGGTGACAGGGTGCTGCACATGGGGGTGACATGGTGCTGCACATGGGAGGTAATATGGTGCTGCATATAGGGGTGACATGGTGCTGCAAAGCACATGGGGGTGACATGGTCCTGCACATTGGGAGGATATCAGGGCGACATGCAGTGTACATAGGATGGATGTGTGGGGCTCATGCAGTGTATATGGGGAGGTTCTGTAGGGCTCATGCAGTATATATAGGGAAATTTTGCAAGAGAATAAATATAGGCCTATTGGTTTAGCCCTCCACAACAGTCACAATTTTTCATGTGGCCCCCTCGGGAAAATTTATTGCCCACCCCTGCTTTAGTGGCTTCAATACCCAGTCGGTGTGATCCCGTAATTAAAACAAGAGGTTATGCTACAAAATATTAAGTTATGGCATTGTAAACAATGAATAACTCTCTATTTTGTGATCAATAAATAGTACATGTAAAACTTTTGCCAGTCAGTTTTATTTAATTAAATGACCATACCTATATTCAAAAGCATTTTGGTTAAAATTAAGGTCTCGCATGATAACAACTTCATGCACTTTCAGTTTATCACCAAAATAGCATCACAGCAACCAGACAGAAGTAATCACACTTTTTAAAAAAATGCAAAACTTTTGATCACCACTGTATATAAATTAACAGCATAGTCCACACTTCTTTATTATGCCATTTGAAGGAAGCATCATATGGTAGCACATTGAGTATGGCTTGAATTAAAGTAATTGCATACCTGTTGGTTCTGGTACGCAGTCACTGTAGTAAATATTGTTTCTGGGAATGTGAAAGCTTTTTCACCCTCTCCTATTGGAATTGGTTTAACGGGAGACAGTTCATCACCACAATCCTTTCGAATTACATGAACACGTGGCTGATATTTGTGCATGGAATGAAGAATAATCTGCAGGAGAAAATATAAAGTTTAATTAATTAAAGCAATGAAGTATAGCTTTTAAGTTATTTTGTAAATATATGTTGTATATACAGTATTCAGTACTGTGCCTAAGCTTTATTCAGGTGTGCGAAAATGCTACAAAGTAAGAATGTTAAATAATAGAAGTGTTAGTATTTTTTTTCCTCAATTAAGAAGCAACAAAACCTTTCAAATAACAGATGTGCTAACGATCACAAGCAGATTAGTGAAATTACAGGTCATTCATAGTATATGCTTGCAATGTAGGTATATTGTGTGCTGTGTGAGCACTCATGTACACGTCGAGAAAGAGAGGAGAATGAGAGGAATTTGTCGGGGTTCTAGAACCCAAACCCCCACCAATCTGCAATTAATTATCAGGGCAATGAAACATGAAAAAAAAAACATTTCAAAGGTTTAGTTACTCTTTAACAAAATGTTAAATGATTGAAAATGAGAGAAATTTAAATCAAATCAACATTTGGTGTGACCACCCTTTGTCATCAAAACCGCATCAATTCTTCCAGTTACCACACTTGTACACAATTTTTGAAGCACTCAGCAAGGAGGTTATTCCAAACATATCAGAGAACTAAACACAGATCTTCTGTGAATGTAGACTTGTGCAAAGAATTCTATCTCTTCATGTAATCCCACACAGACTTAATGATGTTAACATAAGTACTCTATGGGGACAACGTTAAGGGCTGTATGTTTGGTATTGCATGATGAACAATTATATGCCATTATTTTTCTGCATTGAGGGCACCATTAATCCTGACTAAATTCCTACCTCTACTTGCTGAAACACAACTCCAAACTTGCAAGGAACCTCCACCATGCTTCACTGCTGCTGCCTGCTCATTATTGTACTGATCTCCAGCCCTTGTGTGAGCAATCTGCCTTCTGTTAAAGCAAAATATTTCACATTTTCATTCCTTAGTGCAGAGCACCTTCCGCCATCTTCTGCACCCTAGTTCTTAGGTTTTCATGTATATTTGAATAACTTGGCCACAATTCTTCAATGAAGACCACTTCTAACAAGACTTCTCTGAACAGTAGATAGTTGTAGCTGAGTCCCACTGATTGCTGCCAATTCTGACCTGATAACATTGCTGGACATGTACCAATTTCGAAGAAAAATAAGCATGTGTCGGTCATCTGCTTGGTCGACCAATGTGTCTATGGTTCTTAAGGCTGCCTGTTTTTTGGTGTTTCTTTTAACAATCTTGAAAGGCAGATAATAATGGACTCAGAAAGAGGGTAGAAAAGATCCAATGGCAAGATGTTTTGAAGGATGAAGAAAAGAAATGTCCAAGAAAGATGGGAGATTTTGCTAAACAAAATTCTCACTGCGCAATCAGTAATAATCCTGAAAAGAAGGAAGAATTGGAAGCATTTAAAGAGACCAGGATGGATAAACACAGAACTTAGTCTAGTCACTTGATAAAAAGGAAAAAAGAAATGTATATTAGATGGAAAGAGGGAGGCACATCTAAAGAAGAACATAATGCTGTTTGCAGGGAATGCAGGGCAAGCATTAGAAGAGCTAAAGCCAGTAATGAAATGAGGCTTGCAAGGGGGACATAAACAGTAAAAAAAGGATTTGGGGGATATGTCAAAAGCAAAAGAAAAGTCAAAAATGCTATATGATTTTTACAGGATGAAAAGGTGAAGTGGTCAAAAATGGTGTTGAGAAGGCTGAACTTTTAAATTCCTATTTTGCATTTGTGTTCTCTAAGAAAGCAATTGTAACATCAACTGATCTTTATGGTGCCATTGAAGGAATAAAATAATCCACACTATATATAAACAGAGAGATGATGAGGGAACCCTTAGCTAATTTACATGAATTTAGATCTCCTGGTACAGATTAATTACATCCTAGGGTACTGAAAGAGTTAGCAGAAGAAATTATAGAACCACTAGCCATAAAAGATTCAGAAAGATCTAGATAAGCTTGAACAATGGGCAGCGACTAATAGAATGGTATTTAACAGGGACAAATGTAAGATTCTACATCTGGGCAGGAAAAATGAAAATTACATCAACAGAATGGGAGGAATAGACCTAAGCAACAGCATGTATGAAAAATACTTAGGTATACTAATAGATCACAGACTGCATATGAGTCAACAGGGTGATGCAGCAGCAAAAGAAGCAAACACAGTTCTGAGATATATTAAGAGAAGCATAGATTCTAATTTACATGTAGTAATTATCCCTCTCTACTCCTCCTTGGTCAAGCCACATCTGGAATACTGTGTCCAGTTCTGGGCACCACATTTTAAAAAAGACATTGAAAAACTGGAACAAGTTCAGAAAAGAGCTACCAGGATGGTGAGCGGACTACAAAGTATGTCCTATGAGGAACGGTTAAAGTATATGGGAATGTTTAGCTTGCAAAAAGAAGGCTAAGAGGAGACTTTATAGCTATCTACAAATATCTGAAGGGATGTCACAGTGTAGTGTAGAGGGATCATCTTTATTCTCATTCACACATGGAAACACGAGAAGCAATGGAATGAAACTGAAAGGGTGAAGATACAGATTAGATATAAAAAAAATTGACAGTGAGGCTGATCAATGAGTGAAACAGGCTGCCATGAGTGGTGGGGAGTTCTCCTTCAATGGAAGTGTTTAAACAGAGGCTGAACAGACATCTGTCTGAGATGGCTTATTTAATTCTGCATTGATCAGGGGGTTGGACCCTTGAGGTCCCTTCCAACTATAAAATTCTATGATTCTATGATCTTGAAACACCAATGTGCTTGGAAATGTTTTTTTTTTTTTATCAGATAGATTTTTATTATCCGCAAAGAATAAACAATCAGAATATTTCTCATGGCAATGTTTCATTAAACATTTACAGATAACTTTTTCCCCCCCGACCCAGAGCCCCCCCACCCTGCCCAACCCGAGACCTCAGCCAGAGCCACCCCACTTCCCATCATCATACAACCATTTGAATAAACATCCGTTATATTTCCATTGAATACTAGGTTCCCTATATTCTCATTTATCATCCTAATTCAAGTCCATCCACGGTTGCCACAGCTTGTGGAAGATGTCCAGCTTATTCCTTTTGGTGTAGATAATTTTCTCCAAAGTAAGTATATGCTCCGCTTGCTTAAGAAAGTCTCTTCTTGTTGGAGGTTCCTCTCTAATCCAAAATTTGGCGATCAATTTCCTAGCAATGAATAACAATCGTGCAATAGCTATTTTAAACATGTTGTCCGTAACAATTTCCTCCACATATCCCAATATGCAAGTCAGTGGAACCCTAGGGACAGAACATCCATACACCAGTTCAATACGATTTAAAACAACTATCCAGAAGGAGGAGAGTCTAGGGCACTGCCACATCATATGCAATATCTCCGCCTGGGATTGTGAGCACCGAGGGCAGTCCGAGTTCTGCCTAAGCCCAGCCTTGAACAACCTGTCAGGGGTTCTATAGGCCCTATGGATTACGAATAACTGTGATAGCCTGCCTGGTTCACTCATTGATATCTTGGGCACATATTCTAGGACCGACTCCCATCTATCATTGTCAATTATTCCCAATTCAGCTTCCCATTTCCCTTTGGCTCGGATGGGATATTTTTCCAGGAAAGAAAAAAGTATAAACCCATATATTTCTGAAATCGCCCCCTTCGTGCAGCTATTCTTAAGGATATAGTCGAGCATGAGATCAATCTGTACCACTATGGCTCCCCTTTTATTCTGTGCCTGATAAGCATGAGAGATACGATTATACTGGAACAATTCAGACCGTGGCAACTGAAATTCTTCCTGCAACTCCTCAAATGTTTTAAGTCTGCCCTGACTTATCAGCTGCCCCAGCCATTTAATACCTGCTGCAGACCAAAAGTGAAAACCCTCCCTCTGCCTAAATTCCGGTAGATAAATGTTGTCCCAAATAGGCGAGAATCTGGTGAACCCACTCACTTCCCTAATGAGTTTGACTTTTTCCCATACTCTGTGAATTAATTTGATAGTGCATCCCTGTGAACCCATTTTTTTGAATTGTCCTCCCTCCAAACTGTCACTCAAAACGTCTGCCTGTAGTAAGAACCTCAAGCTATTAGGTATTTGCACACTCCCTGCCTCCTCCCCCCATCCTTTGAGATGTTGACACTGTGCTGCTAAGAAGTATAGCCATGGATTAGGAAGTGCAAGACCCCCCTCTGTTTTGGCCCTCTGAAGTATCTCCTGTTTAAACCTAGGACTCTTTCCTCCCCATATTAATTCCCCAAACAAAGACCTAATCTTACGGAATCTGCATTGTGTAATCCAAATGGGAGAGTTATGTAGCACGTACAACAACTGTGGCATTACAATCATCTTTAAGAGGTTCACCCTACCAACCACCGATAAATGTAATTTGTTCCATGCCGCAATCTTGGTACGAATTTTCTGCATTAATGGACTTAAATTCAGTTCCTCAAAGGTAGTTAGAGGAAGAGCAATCTGAATACCCAAATATTTGAATTTTTGAACAATCTTTAATTTTGTGGTTATCGCCCTCTCTCCACTGCCAATACTGTCCCCCTCAATCAACAACATACAAGACTTATCCCAGTTTATTGTGAGACCCGAAAACCGACCAAACTCCTCAATCAAAGCAACCGCATTGCACAGGGACCTTTCAGAATCCTCCAGGAACAACAAAATATCGTCAGCATATAATGCAATTTTGTCTTCCCTCCTACCATAGATGTAACCTCTAACCTCCTGAGCACCTCTTATTTTAGCCGCTAACGGCTCCACGGCCAGAGCGAAGAGCAACGGGGACAGCGGACACCCCTGTCTGGTACCCCTAAACAGCGGGAAACTCTCTGACAAATTATTATTAACTCTAATTTTTGCCATTGGGAACGAGTACAGCAACTTAACCCAGGAGATGAATTTTGGACCAAACCCCAGGCGATCCAGTACCGACCACAAGTAACTCCACTCCACACAATCAAAGGCCTTGTGGGCATCTAAAGACACCACAACTCTTTTTCCGGCATTGTCTGCAGGAATTTGCATATTTAAAAATAGCCTTCTCAAGTTAATTGCCGTGGATTTATTGGGCATAAAGCCAGACTGGTCTGGGTGAATCAATTTATCGATCACTTGGGTCAGCCTGTTCGCCAGGGCCTTCGCCAAAATCTTTATGTCAGCCGTTAGAAGTGAAATTGGTCTATACGACTCCGGCTGTTGAGGATCTTTATCAGCTTTAGGAATAACCACCACGATGGCCTCTCTCATTGATGGGGGCAGCACTCCCCTCTCCAACGACTCAGAGAACACTCGCTCCAATTTGGGCATTAACTCTGCATTAAGAATTTTATAAACCTCTACTGGGATACCGTCCGTCCCCGGAGCCTTGCCCCCCGCCATATTCGCCAAAGCCGCCTTCAATTCTTCCTCCCCAAGCGGTCTATCCATCCACTCCCTTTCCTCTCTACCTAGTCTGGGTAAGTCAACCTCTTTCAGATATCTATTCATTTCCTCAGGACTTTTATCCACCCTAGAGGAATATAATTTACTATAAAATCTCCGAAAAACGTCTAAAATTTCCCCCCCCTGAGTAACCGTTTTACCTTCCTCTGTTCTTATGGAGTATACATGTGAAGAATCCCGCTGCGCAGAAACCACCACCGAGAGCAAATGTCCTACCTTCTCTCCCTCAGAATAAAATGTGCTTGGAAATGTTTGCCTGGGAGACGCGATGCTGATGCAGTATAACTACTTCAGGTCTCCTTCCTGTGCTCAGTCTTGTCATGGTATATGACTTGTGACCGAAAATATGTTCTTCAAAGTCACCTTTGAGTTTGGCTACTTCTCACCCAATGTTAGTTTAAAACCTCTTAGGCAGTTTTTCAATTTCAGTTAATGACCGTTTTTCAACCTACTCTATAGATGAAAAAAATAATTATTATCACCTGTTTGGTATAATTGGTTAGTCATCAACCTAACTATAATTCTGCAAAATCCCTGACTTTGGGCAGGTGTACTAACTAGATTTAATGCTGTTTTAAAGGCAACGGTGGTCACACTAAATATTGATTTTATTTAAAGTTCTTTTTTACAAATTGTTAAAAAACAAACTAAACACTGTTATTTTTAAAAGTATCCATATTTTGTAGCATTTTATGCACACCTGCCTAAAACTCTTGCAATATTTCCAATAGATTATGTATGTTATTAAATTTAATGAGATAATTAACCCCTTAACCCCCGGAGCATTTTTCAGTTTTGCGTTTTTGTTTTTCGCTCCCCAGAGCCATAACTTTTTATTTTTCTGTCAATTTGGTCATGTGAGAGCTTATTTTTTGCGGAACAAGTTGTACTTTTGAACAACACCATTGGTTTTACCATGTCATGTTCTAGAAAATGGGAAAAAATTCCAAGTGCGGTGAAATTGCAAAAAAAGTTCACTAAATGCTAAAACTGACCTGCCATTATGATTTTCCAGGTCCAAGTTCATAAACACCAAACATGTCTAGGTTCTTTTTTATCTAAGTGGTAAAAAAAATTCCAAACTTTGCTAAAAAAAAAAAAAAATATTGTGCAATTTTCCAAGACCCATAGCGTCTCCATTTTTCCTGATCTCGGGTCGGTTGAGGGCTTATTTTTTGCATGCTGAACTGATGTTTTTAATAATACCAGTTTGGTGCAGAGGTTACTCCTTTTTTTTATTGATAGATCAGGCGATTCTGAGTGCAGCAATACCAAATATGTGTATGTTTGATTTTTTTTATTGTTTTATTTTGAGTGGGGCAAAAGGGAGTGTGATTTGAACTTTTCAATTTTTTTATTTTTTCATATTTTTTTAAACATTTTTTTTTACTGTTGCCATGCTTCAATAGCCTCCATGGGAAGCTAGAATCTGGCATCAACAACCATAGAGGTCTTCAGAAGACCTCTGGTTGTCATGACAGTGCATCGCTGACCCCAGATCACGCGAGGGCGGTCAGCGGTGTACGCATTTCCGGCCAGATGGCCGGAAGCGCTTGTTAAATGCCGCTGTCAGAGTTTGACAGCGGCATTTAACTAGTTAATAGGCACGGGTAGATCTCGATTCCACCTGCGCCTATTGCGGGCACAAAACAGCTGACATGTACCGGCTTTGATGCAGGCTCACTGCCAGAGCACGCATCAAAGCGGGGGTTCTGCTATCGGATGTACTATGCCGTCCGATGGCAGAAAGGGGTTAAATGGCAATCATTCGTTTAAATGAATTTCATGTTTAAGCCTTCAATAAAATTTTATTAAGTCTGAATGGATTTTCTTATCCTAATGATCCACAGTTGAGACGCCATCAAAACTGTGTTTGAAACTGTGGTTTGGTTTTCATGCTGAAAGTTTAAAAGCGAATATAAACTTATTTCAATTCTGATTACTTCAAAATCATGTTGTAAAGCATGAATAATCAAGAACAAACTATGATTCAAGCTATACATTTACAATTCCAATACCCAATTGATGTAGTTGCCTATGTTTCTTAACTTTCCATAGATACATTATGAGCCCTTGCCTAACAGAGAAGGCAGTCATTTGTTTCAAGATAAAAGCCTATAGGGAAGATTAATGCAGCATAATTTGGTTACATTAATAAAAACATAAAATCCTACCTTGCATATACTTCATGGAAGCATGAATAAACAATAGATAGTTTTATTCAATATTACAATAAACATTAGAATCTTGAGAACATTTTAGCTAATGAAACTGAGTGGAAATAAAATGGCTACCACTAGCCATCTTACATTAGACATTACGTAGACCTTTAGAGAATTGTAAACTTATTTACTTTGCATTCATAAACTTGACACCTTCTTCTAAGATTCAAGATAAAAATGTTACCACATTTGAGTAAAATACGGATATGATGGAAGGCATAAAAATAATTTAGAATTTCACAGATTGTTCAACAACAATTTGGATTATTCCAAAGTGACTTACCGTATATACTCGAGTATAAGCCGAGATTTTCAGCCCAAATTTTTGGGCTGAAAGTGCCCCTCTCGGCTTATACTCGAGTCAAGGTGGGTGGCAGGGTCGGCGGGTGAGGGGGAGAGCGCGCTGAGGCATGCTTACCTAGTCCCAGCGATCCTGGTGCTCCCCCTGCCGTCCCACGGTCTTCGGTGCTGCAGTTCTTCCCCTCTTCAGCGGTTATGTGGGACCGCTCATTAGAAAAATGAATAGGCGGCTCCACCTCCCATAGGGGTGGTGCCGCGTATTCATTTCTCTAATCAGCGGTGCCGGTGACCGCTGATAGAGAAAGCAGCTGCGGCACCGAAGACAGCTGTCACAGGCAGAGTGAGCGTCAGAATCGCTGGGACTAGGTAAGTATGAAATATACACCTGTCCGCGTTCCAGCCGCCGGGCGCCACTCCATCTTCCCGGCGCCTCCATCTTCCCGGCGTCTCTGCGCTCTGACTGTTCAGGTCAGAGGGCGCGATGACGCATATAGTGTGCGCGGCGCCCTCTGCCTGATCAGTCAGAGTGGAGAGAGATGCTGGGACCGGACGCTGGGAGCTGCAAGCAAGAGAGGTGAGTATGTGTTTTGTTTTGTTTTTATTGCAGCAGCAGCGGCGGCACAGATTTATACAGAGCATCTATGGGACAAAATGAACGGTGCAGAGCACTGTATGGGGCACAGCTATGGGACAAAATGAACAGTGCGGTGCAGAGCACTGTATGGGGCAGAGCTATGGGACAAAATGAACGGTGCAGAGCACTGTATGGGGCACAGCTATGGGACAAAATGAACGGTGCAGAGCACTGTATGGGGCACAGCTATGGGACAAAATGAACGGTGCAGAGCATATATGGGGCACAGCTATGGGACAAAATGAACGGTGCAGAGCACTGTATGGGGCACAGCTATGGGGAAATATGAACGGTGCAGAGCACTATATGGCACAGCTATGGGGAAATAATGATCTATTTTTATTTTTGAAATTTACCTGTAAATGCTGCATTTCCACCCTAGGCTTATACTCGAGTCAATAAGTTTTCCCAGTTTTTTGTGGCAAAATTAGGGGGGTCGGCTTATACTCGGGTCGGCTTATACTCGAGTATATACGGGTAATATTTACAAAGTAATACAAGATGACAACTACTACTGGAAAACTTGATACAAAGTCGTGGCATGGCTTTTATGACGCTATTTCCTGACAAATGCATTAACACACTGTATATTTTCCAGTATTTTATAACAAAGTAAAATCAAAAGTCTAGACTAAAACTACTGTACAGACTAGTTTAGGCTAAATGTTCTACACTATGCCACATGTGCTTGCTCTCCGATCTATATATCTATATATGCTGGGTGCTGTGGCGCACACCTGTAATCCTAGCTACTATCAGAGGCTTGGGCTGTGGGATCACTTGAGCTTGTCAGTTCTGGTCCATTCGGTGCTATGTGGATCATGGGTCTTCTCTGTCCTCAGTATTAATATGGTGTCTCTGATCTATATAGGCCTGACAACAAGGGAGCTTCGAATTAGGGTGTGTGAACACGTTTGGGACATTTGCGCGGCCAAGACAGTGGCCAATCCCTCGGACCTGAAGACGATCCCCAGTCACTTTAAAACTTATCAGAACAGTGATGCCGGGTCTCTTTGAGTCAGGGGGATTGAGGGTTAACATATGAGGGACATTGGTGGCAATTATTAGAAACTCCTAGCACAACGGGAGGCCAATTGGATCATGCGACTCGGTACCTTGACACCCAGGGGTTTAAACGAGTCACTTTTATGATCTATGTAAATGTATCTTATCATTAATTCCTGTGTTCTACTGGTGGTCCGCCTCTTTACCCCCTGGACCTATTCTGGATTCTTTTATTTATTTTTATTGTCATTTTTCTGTGTATAAGATTTGTTCACTTTTTCTTTTTTTGTTTATTATTTCTTTAGTCTTTATTCACTTTTCCTCATTGGCAATGACTGGAATATGTCCACATTTAGCGCTACTGGATTGAATATGTACCCTTGAGAAGGAAGTCTGATCTGGAATTCTTCTTTATTATCTTCTGTTATTATTTCACATGTTATTGTATAAGTATTGTGACTCATAGGTATATGTATTTGACTCCCCGGGGTGCTGTTTTTAATTACTGATCTTCATTTTGATTTGTCTACTGTCTGTCTTTTATGTAGAGCGGTGGAGCGAATGCACGCTGCTCTACTGAATTGGTGCAGTGTCTTTAGTACCTCCTGCGCATGTCCGTGGGCTTCTTCCCCCACGCAGGCGCAGTGATGTCTGCCGATGTATTTGACCGGCACATACCATGTGACCGGTCATTCCACTGATCACCAATGACATGAAAAGGTCCTTGCCGGTTTTTTATCATATATAACCTTGAGAAAGCAATTGACTAAAAAGCGAAACGTGCGTTGGGGCTCTTAGGATCCAGCCAGGTGCCACCCACCCTCCGCATACACTGGTAAGCGCTGTTCTTAGTAATGAGAATCTTTATTCTAAGACCATGATGGCAGATGTACTTTAACTTTTCACCTTATTGAAAAAGCGCTTCTGCCTATTCTATACAGACTATTGGTGGGTGTTTTGCATCGGTGGTCCTATATTTCCATCCTTATGCACCTTACAATTTTTCTATTGTACGTTTTGTATTGATCATTTACTATGTGTAATTAATAAAAATACTTCTTTTTAAACCGCAATACTCCTTTGTCGTCTTTGCTCTCTAGTACATATGGAGATGGTTATTTCCCTGGTTTGGGGTTTGTTTTGCACAATTTAGTGCTGTTTCTTTGAAGTAATTATGTTACCTGGTGTTGCTCTCATAGTTTAGGTTAAATATATAACTATTTTATATGACAGATTCAGAGATATTTACAATGAAGTGAACTTGTCAAGTTGTAAATTCTGAGCAATAGAATCTAAGCAGATCGGTATATAGAATTGTGGGTTCAATATGACTTGTAATTTATTAATTCAAATCCCTATTGACTCTAGGATTAGCATTCAATTGAGCATTCTTTCTACTCGGTGATTGACAGCATTTACTATATAAATGTGCTACAGAGGTAGCTGCTAGTGACTGGTTAGGACTGCCCACCAGACTACTAAGCCATGGGCTTGATGCTAACAGATCAGCACATTTGAAGGGGTTTTCCCATGAACAAAGTTCATTTAATTAGTTAAATTAACAGATCTTGGAATAAAAACAATTTCCACAATTGGATGTGTTTTAAAAAATTGTTCCTGTGCTGAGATAATCTTATAACTGTGCCTGTGCTGTGTACTGTGTAATGGCTGTGTCTGACCGTACAGGAACATGGTCTGATCATACCACAGCTCCTGGGCAGGGAGAAAGCAAAACAGAGTATACAGACATTACAAATTCCATTGCAAATCATTCTTTTTGTGAGGCAAAACATTGCTTGTTTTACCTCAAGGAAAGAATCATTTGTGATCCCGTGCTGTCCTGTCTGTATACTTTTTTGCTTCCTCCCCCGCCCAGGAGCTGTGGTATGATCAGACCATGTTCCTGCACGGTCAGACACATCGATTACACAGTACAAAGCAGGGGCACATTTATAAGATTATCTCAGCACAGGAACATTTTTTTTTTAAACACATCCAATTGTGGAACTTATTGTTATTCAAATATCGATTAATTGAAATATCAATTAAAATTACTTTTGTTCATGGTAAAACCCCTTTAATTTCACCGGTTCAGCTTAAGAGATTTGAGATAGAAAAATAACACTAATAATGTACGAGTAAACATTTTATTCAAATAAATCTACTCAATAGTAAGTGGAATAAAAGTAGCAAACATATTTTAATAAATCTGTCCTGTAATAAGTCCTTGTGATCACTGTACAATAAATCCTTGTATGTATTGTAATGGCAAAATCTATTGCTCTCATAGTCATTTAATTACTCATGGTGTCGACCTCTAGCACCAAGTTCTGCACATTTCTCTCATTTTTTAATAAATTAAACTCACAATTAATCCTGAAACTAATGAAAGTAAATATTTTACTACCGTAGAACGCTTCAGTCACATTATTAATAGTAATATTCCTCATTGATATGCAATTCATACATTTAAAAGACAAGTTCAATAAAAAAATAAGATAAATAATATAACTATGTAAAAATATCATTTCTATTGAATGCTTATAAATAGTTTCATATAGATATATATATATATAAAAAAAAATATATGACAGCCAAGATTTGCTTCGATAACTTGCGTATTACAGTAAATTACCATAAATGAAGGAAATAGAAAAAAAAGTAGTATTGTCCCATCACTACAGTATATTGCCACATAGCAGGGGAAAAAACATTACACCATATGGTTGTCCCCAACTTCAGCATGGCTCTAGTCATTACTCAAAAATAGCCAACAGGGATCCCAGTTGCTAGTCATAAATCGTCCTGGATCAGTATTCAGAGTCACTGAGTTTAGTGTCACCCTTGACATAATGTTGGTAGTTTCTCAACTATAATGTGATGCCTCCTGGAAGCCTGGCAGCTTTCTTTTAGAAGCAATGAGAAAACCAAACAAAAAGACCCCATTAAGTCACCCATAACAATATAAGATCACAAATCAACCAATGATATTGATTTATTTTGACCAACAATGTGAAGCATGTAGCTAAAGTTTATAGAATCAAATCTATGGATATTGTGGCTTGCTTCTATGAAAGGCCAGTTACGAGAACAAGGAGTATGATATTGGGAGCTCAGATTAGTGTTTTTTTCTGTATGGTTGCAATTTCAAAAAGCATTACATGCCATGCCTAAAGATCTTTCAGTTTTTGGCCTTGAGCAGAGATACAAGTGGCATTGTATTGTCAGTAGGTTCCTTCCCCTTAAAAAATGTAACTGTCTAGAGGTTAAATAGGTCATCCTATTATAAGAACCCCTTCTATACACCTTATTTGGGCACAAGTATTAATTTGGAAGAAAAAAAATGTCTATGAATACCCCAAGACAAAAAAAAGAAAAAGTCTTCTGGACTAAGTTCACACTGAGTGTATAGAAAATCATCCACGTTCCATCCAGAAAAATAGGCAATTTTAATTTCAATTGTCATCCATATGCAATTAGTATGGCATCTGTATGGCATATATATTTATACATCAACAGATAAAAAAATAGTATGCAAAGTGTGTGACCAAATTATTGATAGTATTAAGGATTGATTTAAAAAGATTAAAAATAAACATGCATTTGTTGGGCGAACCACAAGGGAAACCCCCATGATAAAATGCCTTGGCATAAAGCAGGCTTAATATATTCATCCAGTTCACATAGAAACAAGTAACAGTTGATAGTACAGAATTAATGACTAAAGCAGATCACACTACAGTGCCCAAAAAAGATTCCCTGAAACATAAAGTAAATTGGAGCAGATGCTAACGTAGCTAGGTATGGCGGCTCACCCACCAAAACACCGGACAAGCGTTTCACCTGAGTCTCATCCAAAACAATGGAAGAGACTAGTGCATGCTGCAATATTTTTCAAGTATAGATTCAGTTCATGAACAAAAAATGCTCATTTAAATAGACCAAATGACTTTGGTCCTAGTGCTGTCCGTGTGAGGTCTATTTTTTTCAAGGACAGCACTCAGACTGACATGCCGTCTCGTGAACTTTGAATATCTCTTCAGAAGAGTAAATGGAACTGTGAATTAAGCCTATTCAATAAGGCACATCTACACATAATGGCTGACGTATAATATAGTGATATACGAGTAGGAAATAGAACTAGGAAGATAGGATAATTCCATTAATAAGTCTTCTATGAACATAACAATATGCCGACCAATTATTGGCCACCATTATCAGAAGCAGAGACTACAAGAAATGTTAGGACAATCCCTAAGATGAAAGTGTTAGGCCCTCACTTGTGCCTCTCGGTCAGTATTTTACATCAGTACATGTAAGTTACAAAGCAGGCGGGAAATTTAGATACAGGAAAATAGTGTCATTGAATAGTTTTTTGACTTGCCTCTATCTTTTCTTTAACAAATAGTGATGCAAAATACTGTCTGGAATACCAAGTGGCACGTGAAAGTGGCAAATTAAGAGTGAGTGGAGTGGCAGGTCACATCATCGATCTCCACTCCGTACAGAACCCCGGTTCTCAGGATCGATAGGAGCCATGGCGGTCAGACCCCAAGTGATCGAAAACTTATCCTTTGCATAAAAAATCATTTTCAGACTTAAGAACACGTTTTTAATGTGAATTCTATGCTGTGTTTAATATTTTTGAGAGTACATTTCTGTACTTTTTTTCCTATTATTTATACTTAATTGCTTAAAATATGCAATCCCTATCTGATGTATTTAAAAACCTGATCATCTGTATATAACCTGTGTGAACAGGTTATATACAGATGATCAGGTTTTTAAATACATCAGATAGGGATTGCATACATTAGTTAGGACTGCTCTGATAAGGGTATACCGTGAAGATTGGTAGAGCAGCTTAGTATACATTAATTGCTTAAAAATAGAACAAAAACAAAGAAAATTAAAACAAAGAATTGCCCAATAAAAAGAGTAATCAAATATCAACCTTGCTTTCTTTAACCCCTCACCAACGACCTCCCCTTCCTTGTCTGCAAGGTCAGATTCTGTATGCATGGTTGGCATGTATTGGTTTACATATATATTTTTAGATATCCCATTTTTTAAGATTAACTATTATTAATTTTAACATTTCTATTGATGGTGGGACATCTTAATGCCAGGTATATATTATTAAACAGGGATTTTAATTGTGTATAGTCCAAAGGGAAACACTGATGTACAGATTTGAGTGTTAGGCCGCTCCACTAAGAGTGGGTGATAAATGCAGAAGTGGTGACGTGTTTCTATGATACTTTTCCTCTAATTGTTCCACTCCTGGTTTTGGCTTACATATACTGATGTAAAATACTGACCAAATACTGATAGTGTGAATGTGGCCTTAAGGCTGTCTCTGAATGGAAGTCCTAACTTATAACATACTAGATGGAGGCCAGTAATGTCACGATGGGGGCAGGCTTTGCAGCGTTGAGAATCTTTCCCCCCCAGCTGCTCACCTACTTATCCACTCTGTCTTTCCCCATGTGCTGACTTCTCCTGTCTGTGCTCTCTGACCTGTCTACCCCATGTGCTATCCCCCTTGTCTGATGTTTCTCTTTCCTTCCTGTGTTGTGTTCTCCCCTCATGTGCAAGAGGCTGCATACGGCGTATACAGTGTGTGTGTGGGTGTGTGTGTGTGTGTGTGTGGTGCATACGGCATATACAATGTGTGTGTGGTGCGTACAGTTTATACAGTGTGTGTCTGTGTGTGTGTGTGTGGTGCGATGGTGTTCCGCTGGTGGTACCACGCAAGAGGCTGGTACCACCAGCAGTTTCCATATTGAGACACCCATCACTTAGGTGTCCCAATATGGAGGTCGGTGAACTTCCTCCGCTTGGAATTCTGGGATCCGGACACATCTGGACGGTACAGGATGTAAAGACATTACAAGGTAAGTATATATTAAGATTTACACCTATAAATATGTAAAGGTGGATGTGATATTGACTATTTTAGTGTCATTTCTTTGGTATGACGTAAGCATAAAACGCTAACTAACTACTTTTAGGCAGATGAAAAGGATTTTAGCATAAACGTTAATAAGAAATGGAAATGAAAACATTTAATTGGAAGGAACTAAACAATTCCGGGAAATTGAAGACACATGGAAAGCCTAGACAGACTCCATGATTTCACTATGTGTTCAACTTGGCAAGCTCACTTGGACTTGTCATAGATTTTACCCTGGCTACTAGGAAAACTATTGGCCATTACCGGTTGCTTCTTCAGTAACCGTGTATTCACTATACTGCTTCTAAATAATCTATGGGCCCAATTAACCATTTTTCATTGTATTTTTTTAACGTTTTGTGTAATTTACAGATTTTATTTTTGCACCGAATTCATAAAAAATATGCATGTGGTTTATGCTTTTTATTTTTTTCTTTAAGTTGTTCTGTTACTTTTTATATCAAAAAATGTGTGCATGCCCTCACCCTATCCAGGTCATACAGATGAGAATTTGAGGGATCCTTTTGTACTTGTGGTTTGAAGTCTGTATATCTTCTTTGACACTCTGCCTAGCCCCTCCACTAATTACTGCCACTTGATAGGTTGGTATTTGACCTTCATATTGTTATATTTTGGTATGGATGCTGACCAGTCGTCTCTGGGTGGTATATTCCTTATGTCTCTTCCAGTTACTTTAAGACATTTTATGATTTTGTTATATGTCCTTTTAACTACAGAGTATGTCCCATCTGCTTGTCTATCTTAGGCTCATTATTTTAATATGTAATTTATGGCATTCATCAATGAAAACCTTATTTGATATCATTAATATTGACTAATGTAGTTTGGGATGCCATAACCTACACATACAGACTTCATAAGTTCCTTCTGTATATAATATACTAATGCATATACATGCCTTTTATTTTGTATTGATACTTTTCTCATCTAATCCTGGATGTGTGGGGTCTCATTGTCATTTCTTCTTTTTTTAATGAAAGTAAACATTCTTTAATGGTTCATATTGATTAAATAATAAAATATACTAATTTTAATGTAAACCAGGGATTCAAGCTTCAGGAGGCTAATTTGCATATTCCAGGTGCCTTCTGGGAGAAGCGAAGTCTCCCTAAGCTAGAAGATCGTTGGGTACAGCCGGGACCAGCTGCTTCGAAAGCATCACCAAACCGCGCGCCGTACGGCGCGCGAATTTTTGCCTGTAGGACATTATTGCAAGAGAGCTTGGCTGAGTAGATTACACAAGAAGGAAAACACACAGCAAGTCAGCAGGATCTAGGAGCAACATGGCAGATGTGACAACCTACATGGTGAGCTGCAGCATGTGCTACATGTTCACAGATCGACCAGAAGAAGAATCCAATTTCACCTGTCAGAAGTGTAGACTAGTGGCCCTTTTAGAAGAAAAGGTGCGGGGTCTGGAAGAAAGAATAGCAACTTTGAAACTCATCAAAGAGAATGAAGACTTTCTAGACAGAACAGAAGCATCTCTACTGGTCACAGAAGGTGAAAAAAGTGTCAGAGAACCTCCAAAAGCAGATGAGTGGAAGCATGTGACCAAAAGAAGCAAGAAGACCATGGAGAAATCACCAACCACACAACTGAAGAACCGATATCAAATCTTTGTAGAGGATGAAGATGGCACACCTAAGAATGAAGCAATACCAGCAAGCAAAAAAGAAAAGGGCACACAGCAACAAGTGACAGCAAAAAGTACAGCCAAGAAGCAACGAAGAGTGGTGGTGGTGGGAGACTCACTACTGAGAGGCACAGAAGCAGCCATCTGCAGACCGGACATAACTGCAAGAGAAGTATGCTGCCTTCCAGGTGCGATGATCAAGGATGTGACCGATAGGATACCAAAGCTCTTCAGCTCCAAGGACGTCCACCCATTTCTTCTGATACATGTTGGCACCAATGACACGGCAAGGAAGGACCTACCGACAATCTGCAAGGACTTTGAAGAGTTGGGGAAGAAAGTAAAGGAACTGGATGCACAGGTAGTTTTTTCTTCTATCCTTCCAGTAGACGGGCATGGCACCAGGAGATGGAACAGGATCCTTGATGCAAACAACTGGCTAAGACGATGGTGCAGACAACAAGGATTTGGATTCCTGGACCACGGTGTGAATTACTGGTATGATGGACTCCTCGCCAGAGACGGACTACACCTCAACAAACCTGGGAAACACACATTCGCCAGAAGACTCGCTACACTCATCAGGAGGGTGTTAAACTAGAAGAAGAGGGGACGGGAAGAAAAACATTAGACTCGAACAAAGACGACCCAGGAAAACATACTCTGAAGGGAGGTAAGAACATTTCTAAAACAATGCACAGTGAGGAGATTGGAACAAAACAAAATCCTCTAAACTGCATGCTCGCAAACGCCAGAAGCCTGACAAACAAGATGGAAGAACTAGAAGCAGAAATATCTACAGGTAACTTTGACATAGTGGGAATAACCGAGACATGGTTAGATGAAAGCTATGACTGGGCAGTTAACTTACAGGGTTATAGTCTGTTTAGAAAGGATCGTAAAAATCGGAGAGGAGGAGGGTTTGTCTCTATGTAAAGTCTTGTCTAAAGTCCACTTTAAGGGAGGATATTAGCGAAGGGAATGAGGATGTCGAGTCCATATGGGTTGAAATTCATGGAGGGAAAAATGGTAACAAAATTCTCATTGGGGTCTGTTACAAACCCCCAAATATAACAGAAAGCATGGAAAGTCTACTTCTAAAGCAGATAGATGAAGCTGCAACCCATAATGAGGTCCTGGTTATGGGGGACTTTAACTACCCGGATATTAACTGGGAAACAGAAACCTGTGAAACCCATAAAGGCAACAGGTTTCTGCTAATAACCAAGAAAAATTATCTTTCACAATTGGTGCAGAATCCAACCAGAGGAGCAGCACTTTTAGACCTAATACTATCTAATAGACCTGACAGAATAACAAATCTGCAGGTGGTCGGGCATTTAGGAAATAGCGACCACAATATTGTGCAGTTTCACCTGTCTTTCACTAGGGGGACTTGTCAGGGAGTCACAAAAACATTGAACTTTAGGAAGGCAAAGTTTGAACAGCTTAGAGATGCCCTTAATCTGGTAGACTGGGACAATATCCTCAGAAATAAGAATACAGATAATAAATGGGAAATGTTTAAGAACATCCTAAATAGGCAGTGTAAGCGGTTTATACCTTGTGGGAATAAAAGGACTAGAAATAGGAAAAACCCAATGTGGCTAAACAAAGAAGTAAGACAGGCAATTAACAGTAAAAAGAAAGCATTTGCACTACTAAAGCAGGATGGCACCATTGAAGCTCTAAAAAACTATAGGGAGAAAAATACTTTATCTAAAAAACTAATTAAAGCTGCCAAAAAGGAAACAGAGAAGCACATTGCTAAGGAGAGTAAAACTAATCCCAAAGTGTTCTTCAACTATATCAATAGTAAAAGAATAAAAACTGAAAATGTAGGCCCCTTAAAAAATAGTGAGGAAAGAATGGTTGTAGATGACGAGGAAAAAGCTAACATATTAAACACCTTCTTCTCCACGGTATTCACGGTGGAAAATGAAATGCTAGGTGAAATCCCAAGAAACAATGAAAACCCTATATTAAGGGTCACCAATCTAACCCAAGAAGAGGTGCGAAACCGGCTAAAAAAGATTAAAATAGATAAATCTCCGGGTCCGGATGGCATACACCCACGAGTACTAAGAGAACTAAGTAATGTAATAGATAAACCATTATTTCTTATTTTTAGTGACTCTATAGCGACAGGGTCTGTTCCGCAGGACTGGCGCATAGCAAATGTGGTGCCAATATTCAAAAAGGGCTCTAAAAGTGAACCTGGAAATTATAGGCCAGTAAGTCTAACCTCTATTGTTGGTAAAATATTTGAAGGGTTTCTGAGGGATGTTATTCTGGATTATCTCAATGAGAATAACTGTTTAACTCCATATCAGCATGGGTTTATGAGAAATCGCTCCTGTCAAACCAATCTAATCAGTTTTTATGAAGAGGTAAGCTATAGGCTGGACCACGGTGAGTCATTGGACGTGGTATATCTCGATTTTTCCAAAGCGTTTGATACCGTGCCGCACAAGAGGTTGGTACACAAAATGAGAATGCTTGGTCTGGGGGAAAATGTGTGTAAATGGGTTAGTAACTGGCTTAGTGATAGAAAGCAGAGGGTGGTTATAAATGGTATAGTCTCTAACTGGGTCGCTGTGACCAGTGGGGTACCGCAGGGGTCAGTATTGGGACCTGTTCTCTTCAACATATTCATTAATGATCTGGTAGAAGGTTTACACAGTAAAATATCGATATTTGCAGATGATACAAAACTATGTAAAGCAGTTAATACAAGAGAAGATAGTATTCTGCTACAGATGGATCTGGATAAGTTGGAAACTTGGGCTGAAAGGTGGCAGATGAGGTTTAACAATGATAAATGTAAGGTTATACACATGGGAAGAGGGAATCAATATCACCATTACACACTGAACGGGAAACCACTGGGTAAATCTGACAGGGAGAAGGACTTGGGGATCGTAGTTAATGATAAACTTACCTGGAGCAGCCAGTGCCAGGCAGCAGCTGCCAAGGCAAACAGGATCATGGGGTGCATTAAAAGAGGTCTGGATACACATGATGAGAGCATTATACTGCCTCTGTACAAATCCCTAGTTAGACCGCACATGGAGTACTGTGTCCAGTTTTGGGCACCGGTGCTCAGGAAGGATATAATGGAACTAGAGAGAGTACAAAGGAGGGCAACAAAATTAATAAAGGGGATGGGAGAACTACAATACCCAGATAGATTAGCGAAATTAGGATTATTTAGTCTAGAAAAAAGACGACTGAGGGGCGATCTAATAACCATGTATAAGTATATAAGGGGACAATACAAATATCTCGCTGAGGATCTGTTTATACCAAGGAAGGTGACGGGCACAAGGGGGCATTCTTTGCGTCTGGAGGAGAGAAGGTTTTTCCACCAACATAGAAGAGGATTCTTTACTGTTAGGGCAGTGAGAATCTGGAATTGCTTGCCTGAGGAGGTGGTGATGGCGAACTCAGTCGAGGGGTTCAAGAGAGGCCTGGATGTCTTCCTGGAGCAGAACAATATTGTATCATACAATTATTAGGTTCTGTAGAAGGACGTAGATCTGGGTATTTATTATGATGGAATATAGGCTGAACTGGATGGACAAATGTCTTTTTTCGGCCTTACTAACTATGTTACTATGTTACTATGTTACTATGTTACAGTAGCTGCATTAGCTTCCTTTCTTTTTTGGTCTCCTGTCAGTTGGAAGTGCTACGTAAATAGACCGTTGTCTTTTTCTTGGATTTTTTTAATGTTAAAATTGTAAAAATTTGGACAAAAATTTCAGACGTACTGAAAAACAAATGCAAAAAAAGTTGCTTTAAAAAGAATGATGAACATGGCACAAAGTAAAAAAAAAGTACAAAGCACAAAAAAATTTACAAAAACAGATGCAAATATAATAATGAATCAGGTTCAATATGTTTTTTGAAATATTTTTAGAAATACTGAAACACCCCACCCAGATACACTGTAATGATTGATTACAAACAATTACAAATATCCAAGAAGTATCGTTTCTCCTTGCGGAGATCGACATGCTAAGCATGCCAAGATGAGGAGACTTAAAGCCGCAATGCTGCTCTGGGTAATATGCTACTTATGCAAATTGTCTCTTCACAGAGGAAGAGAACTAGAACTCTCTTCCTCTCTGAAGAGACAATTTGCATAAGAAACAATTACAAAGAAACATAGCTGCTTCATTACAAAAACAGCAACACTCCTATCTGTGTTTACACCAGAAAAGTGGCCTAAAAGTGTTGAAAAATCCCAAACGTCATGTGTAACGAGAAGTTGTTCAAAAATGTTGTGACTTTTGGAGCTTTCACCCCAGTTTGAATCAGCTCTGTCGAAATGGTCAGAGCTGAAGAAAAGCTGGCGGCGGAACCACACTGCCCAACAAACTCATTAAATTTGCTGGTGTTTTGTATACCAGAATGGTATTTCTGGCATGGCGCACAAAGGACTCTTAATGAATTTGGCTTTTTCAACTCCAATAAGACTGACATGAGCTTGCATGACACCAGTCTTGATGAATGGGCCCATATATGTCTCTGATTTCTAATAGCGCTGAACAACTTGTAGGTTTTGTACAGTCTTATAATACGGTGCCGAGCATGAGCCCTACGTGTAATTTAACATCTAATCTATGGGGGAACAGTGTATTTTTGCTCCCCAGCATAATACTGAAAATAGACATAACTGCAACCTCATGGATTCCAGTGAAACTAACAGATTTTCCACCTAACATCCATGATTTAAACTTATGGTCCCCTAAAGATATGGCAGATAGATCTATGGCCACTGTCCGGCTCCAGCACCCATGTGTTCCTGCAAGCACTGCCCTCTCTACAATTACACCCCTTATTTGTTATTTTAGCGTCTAGATTTGTTAATATTGTACAAAATGAATAGAAAATCTTTGAAGACAGTTGGCCATCAAATTATACCCAGATAACAATGTTGTGTCCCCTAGTTGTCAATATGCAGCAACATGCCTAACATCACACTTTATTAGATGCAGCATGACCTGAGAGTTGTGTTAGCCAGGTCTCCTCAACATTCATAAGCTATGGGGCTTCCATGCTTGCCCCCGCATTCCCACAGCTGACCATCGGCTTTCTACCTATTACCATGCAATCAGTGGCAGGAGATGATGCAGCTCTTGAATACAGAGGACACCTGAATGTGTCACATCATTGAGAGTTCTCTTCAGCTTGTGCTGCATCTTATATATATTACTTTGATTTTTTTTCTCATTATGCCATTTACCGATCGGATTAATTCTTACTTTTCACCTGTTTCAATTGTCTCCTTAGGTGACTATGTTTAGCAGAAATGATCATCTGCTATGAACGACGGCCACAGCGTGTTATGAACACTTGTTTTCATAAAAGCATACAGCAAAAAAACATTTGTAAGTCTGCTCAAAATCTGATATTAAATAGAATGTGTCCAAAGCCATGACAATCAATTCAATTCACTATAAGACTTCTTCAACAGCAAATAAAATGACCCCGTTTGTCTGTAGTAAGCAATCACATTGCAACTTGGATTTCCAATTTAGAAAAAAATAGCGAACCAGTGCCAGAAAATACTGTAATATGGCTGCCAAGCTCTTTGGACATCTTACCCTTTAAGTCCAATATAGTATATGTAGAAAAATAATTAGCACTCTTAATAATATGAAAAAAAGTGATGGACTTTTTATTAGCCCATGCGGCAATGTTTCAGTTCCATAACAGAACCTTTCTCTGTTATCGAAACGGTTATGGAACCGAAACGTTGCTACACGGGCTAATAAAAAGTCCACCACTTTTTTCACATTATCAAGATTGCTGCTTTATATATATTTACAGTGGGGAAAATAAGTATTTGATACACTGCCGATTTTGCAAGCTCTCCCACCTACAAAGAATGGAAAGGTCTGTAATTTTTATCGGAGGTACACTTCAACTGTGAGAGACAGAATCTAAAAATAAAAAGCAGAAAATCACATTGTATGAATATTAAATTGAAAAGGATTAACCAGCTCACCCCAGCTAGGCATCCCAGGAGGCACGGATCTGCAAGGATCCACTTGTAGAAATGAAGAGAGGAAATGATCCAGCTTCCAAGCTTGCAAAAAATTATTGGATTAAAAAATATTAATAGATTCCATCATGAGTGTAGACACAGCTACACATTTCGAACCTGCATTGTGTTCTTTAGCAAAGCTAAACCAGCTCCTCTCTTCATTTCTACAAATGACTTTTAGATAATTGAATTGCATTTAATTGCTTGAAATAAGTATTAAATCACCTACCAACCAGCAAGAATTCTATTAGTTTTCTTTAAGAAAACACTGTCAATCTTCCTCAGACTCGGAATCCATTCAAGATTTCACCTCGTGGGGTAAGGATGATTCTGAGAAATGTCAGGAATCGGCTATGAACTACATGGGAGGACCTGGTCAATGATTTGAAGAGAGCTGGGACCAAAGTCTCAAACATTACCATTGGTAACATACTACGCCGTCATGGATTAAAATTCTGCAGAAAACTCAAGGTTACCCTGCTCAGGCCAGCACATGACCAGGCCCGTTTCAAGTTTGCCAATAACAATCTGGATGATCCAGACGAGGCTTGGGAGAAGGTCAAGTGGTCAGATGAGACCAAAATAGAACTTTTTGGTTTCAACTCCACTTACAGTGTTTGTAGGAAAGAAGGATGAGTACAACCCCAAGAACACCATCCCAACTATGAGGCATGGTGGGGGAAACATGATACTTTGGGGGTGCTTTTCTGCAAAGGGAAAAGGATGACTGCACTGTATTGAAGGGAGGATGGATGGAGTTATGCATCGCGAGATTTTAGCCAACAACCTCCTTTCCTCAGTAAAAGCATTGAAGATTGGTAGTGGATGCGACTTCTAGCATGACAATGACCCAAAACACACAGCCAGGGCAACTAAAAATCAATTCAAGGTCCTGAAGTGGCCTAGCCAGTCTCCAGACCTGAACCTAATAGAAAATTTTTATAGCAAGGTGAAACTAAATGTTGCCCAGTGACAGTCCTAAAACCTGAAAGATCTGTAGATCTGTATGGAGGAGTGGGCCAAAATCCCTGCTGCAGTTTATGCAAGCTTGGTCAAGAACTGCAGGAAATGTCTGACCTCTGGAATTGCGAACAAAGGTTTATGTACCAAATATTAAGTTATGTTTTTCTATTGTATCAAACACTTATTTCATGCAATAAAATGCAAATGAATTATGTAAAAATCATACAATGTGATTTTCTGGATTTTTTTAAGATTCTGTCTCTCACAGGTGAAGTGTACCTATGATAGAAATGACAGACCTCTTCATTCTTTGTAGGTGGGAAAAGTTGCAAAATTGGCAGCGTGTCAAATACTTATTTTCACAACCCTATATATATATGTGTTAGAGATTGGCAAGCCACTTTGTGGAACACCGGTCCACTGTCCAGATCAGTGTTCTCTGGCTGTGGCCAGGAACTGTGCAATTTTCCTGACCTTCTGAGACCACAGGGTTGGGTCATCACCTGTGCACTGCACAGCGCACATATGATCCAATGCCAGGCTGGCGAAACCAACGCTGCACCAATGAAGCCTAGGTCGGGAAATTTAAACAGCTCTTGTCCACATCCAGAGAACACTGACATGGACCGTGGTTGTGCTCAGCCATAACCACACAACCACACACACATATACTGTATATATTAGTGCAACTTTCATACTGCTCTTATCTATGACTCTGATTTTATCTAGTAAGTCAAGTCTGTCGCTTGGATAGTCTATAGGACTTTTTTCGCTCTTATCTAAATAGACGTATAAATATATACCGGTATATTCAGAAACCTACCACAATATAATCCCATATTAGAATGTTAGCCGCCATAAATGTTGCTGTACTTATACAAATTCCCCATTATAGAAACAGATAATAATTTCAAGAGCCAGCATAAAATTACAATGCCTTGTCCCAGATTGTAAACAGAGACACATTAGTTCTCTTGTTGGCAAATTTAGTAAATACATCTTGGAATCATTTGCACAGTTATAAAAATAAGCCCAGAGAGCATTTAAACACATAGTTATATTTTCCTAAACTCTTTTATGGAATCTCGTAATTTCTTACCATGCAGAATATAAATAATTCACCAAATATGGGAAACAAAGCTATTTTATCCTGAGCAATGGTTAGCCGTTATCAATGTTTAAACGTTGAACATTTGTATGATGAAGAGAAGCGTTATCCATATGTGGCTCATTGGCATGGTAACACCATTATCTAGCTCTCTCTATGTGGATTGTCCATCATGACTATAATCGTAAAATACATAGACATCTCTTCATGATAAACAGCAGAGAAGCAACAAACTCATTTCTCGGGGCTCATACTCACATGGCCTTGGTCATCCAGCTCATTATTGGTGAGCTTTAATTTATCAAAACTAATGACTTGTCTCATCCATGTCTCTCCGGATGCTGGCGAATCTGGATGGATATAAACCCGTGGAGGAACTGGAGAGTCTGCATTGCCCGCAACCATCCATTTGGAACTGTGGTAAACATAGCTGAAGAAATATGTAAGAAAATGAATTTTGTCAATGATGTTATTCTTTACAGAATAATGAGCTTAAGGGGATAATCATATTAGCAAATTCTTCCAATTAGAATTGTAGTATAGTTTTTCTGATTCGCTGTGTCTCTTTCCTCATGTGCAGGCATTGCAGGACCTTAGGTATCCATGGTTACAACCACTGCTAAAGTGACAATTGGTAACCATGGATACCAAAAGTCATGCAATGCCTGCACATGAGGAATAATACATAGCGAATCAGAAAAACTATACTATATTTCTAATTGGAGGCATTTGCTATTATTATTATTATTACTACACCTACTGCTTGTTGGGATAGGATCCTGGAGATGGGAATACCCCTTTAATGATAACAACTTAAAGCAGTCTCTTGGATCAAAAATGGGGAAAATTCTAAACATTGGAAAAAAAATTGCTCCTCTCCCTTGTGCCACAATCTGATAATTATGTGCAAGAGGTCTAAGGCCACATTTATGTTAATATTTTTTTTTAGCTGTGCAAATCTATAAAAAGTTACATGCAGAAGGACTCTTAAAACTAGCGCAATTTTTGAGCCAGTCTTCCTATATGCACACAATTTCACAAATTCACACTTTTTTGCTCAGCAATAGTGATGAGCGAGTGTACTCGTTGCTCGGGTGATCTCCGAGTATTTGTTAGTGTTCGGAGATTTAGTTTTCATCGGCCTCAGCTGAATGATTTACAGCTACTAGCCAGGCTGAGTACATGTGGGGGTTGCCTGGTTGCGGCGATGAAAACTAAATCTCCGAGCTCTAAAAAATACTCGGAGGTCACCCGAGCAACGAGTACACTCGCTCATCACTAGTCAGCAATTGTCCTAGATTTATTGAAAAAAAATGACAATTGAATTCTTTTTATTATTATTGCTCCAGTCACTGACCCCAAAAAATGGTAGGCAAATCCTGCAATAAGTAGTCACTTATGGACACACGTAGGCTGATGTACACTAGCATACTTAGAGATGAGCACACTTCCAAAAAGGAGGCATGAAAGGAGTTTCAGGCTAGGACTGCCTACACAACCTCATGCATTGCATAACATGAAGGTTGTGTGTGGCCTCACGTCACACCTAATATTTGTCACCACCACCTATGTACTTCAACGTGTCTGAAACACAAAATGTTGCTCTAAAATGTTGAGGACAAATCAATGCCAAGTTGTGGAAATGTTTTTAGTTGCAAAATGTATCTGAGAATTGCTGTTGAAAAACTAAAATCGCCTTGTGGTACTACCACTTAGGGACCGCTCAGACGAGTGTGTAATATTGATGTGTGCTGTCCGTTGTTTCAGTCTCAGTGCGATTTGTCAGAAAATCGGATCGCACCTGGACCAGTGATATTCATTCCAGTCCGATTATTTCCTTGGCCAAATCTGAGTCCATAAAAAAATCAGACCATATTCAAATTACAATCTCGGCCTGACAGAATGGAGAAGATGGGGATTTTTCTGTTTTTTTCACTCTGCACATCTAAGAAAACTCTGATCAAACTCTGATCAGCGTGTGATTAGCATAATTGGACCAATCTCGGATGGAGAACATAGAGTTGTTTGACCCTAGTCAGAGTCAGAGTCAGCACACTGCCCAATGTAAATCATCAGGGTCGTTCATAAAGCAATTTTTTCATGAAATCCGAGGGTTCGTATGAAAAAAAAATCACAGCATGCACTATTCTCTTCCGAATCTCAGATAAGACTATGGGTGAGCAAACAAAATATTGGATCCCATACGAATCATCTGTACAGAATCTGATTTTTCCGGGTACATTTTCATGTAAACTGCCTTTGATCAGGTTCATTTTAAATTATTGTATAAAAATGGATGCCACACGGATTTCATATGAACGTAAAATATGGATGAAAATCAGACGATTTTTCAAATGCTCGTCTGACCCCGGCCTTGATGAGAGTCATCAATAGATTCATACTGTTATGTAAATAAAATGTAATACTAAGAACCAAAGCGTAAAATGCCTGAGGTCAATGGAATGTAGATTGCACAACTGATAGGGACCAAAGTAAACTCACATGATGTATTAATCCCATAAAAATTAATGAATTGGATCTGTGAAAGCGCTGATTTTTACAAAACATGTAAAGAAAATGCTGGTGTGAACGCAGCCTGGGGCCTGAGAGTTACTTGGATTTTTTGCCAAACAGAAATGGATTCAAGACTGAGAAATCTTAAGATATTTTCCGCTTTTTTGGTGCATTTAGATCTATAATTATAAATAGTTGCGATCTCATGCTACATACTAATAAATACTAACAGACCTTGTTTGCTCAGTTGCAATTTTCAAATCATGTTACAAACGAGGGACCAAATATAGAACATTTTCTTAGGTTGATATTTTTGTACTCTGGGGATGATTTAGCTCTGAAATTGTTTAAAAAGCAAGTAAATGACAGTATCATATTCCCAGGCATTAAAAAGCACCGGCAGACATGCTGCATAATGGCTGAGAGCTGCAACTATATTTTAGTATATCATTTGGCATAAGGAATGTTATGTATAGACAATAAATGCTACAAGGTACTGTTTAGTTAAATAAAAACTAAATATAATATACAGATGGTACTATAACTTGTGTTATTGCATTCATGTAAAAATATGTAACACTCTATTGTGCTAAGATGAGAAGCATCAAACATTTATACTTTATGTACATTGCCGGAATATTACTCACTGCAGTATGATTCTCCTAGCAATATATCTAACAAGTCATCCATCCATCTATATAATATTTATCTATCTCTAACTCTATCACTCTGTCTATATGATCACAGATCTGCCTCATAACTATGTTTCCTTCTCTCCATCAATCTATCACCTATACTTCAGAAATATTATTTATTTACCAACCAATCTTGTCATGTATCTGCCTATCAGTTATCTATCTATTCATCAATTTACCTATTATCTATCTATTTATCCAACTATTTACCTCTTATCTATTTATACAACCATCTATATACTCATCTATTTACCTATCTATCTATTTATCTATCTATCCATCTATCCATCTATCTATCTATCTATATATATCTATTTATCCAACTACTTACCTAATATCTATCTCTTTATGCAACCATCTATCTATTCATCTGTTTACCTATCTTATCTATTTATCTATCTATATATCTATCTATGTATCCAACTATTTACCTATTATCTGTCTATTTATGCAACCATCTGTCTATTCATCTATTTACCTATCTATTTATCCATCTATTTATCTATCCATCTATCTATCAATCTATTATCTGTCTATCTATTAATGCAACAATTTATCAATCTCATATCTATCTATTTACTTATCTATCTAGTCATCTATTCAAATATCTATATTTCTATTTATCTGTCAATCTATATTTCTATTTATCTTTTTATCCATCTATCTACAGATCTATCTGACTCATATGTATCTTCCTACCTCTAATCCTATTACTCATCTATCTATATCATTATCTATCTATATCATTATCTATCTATTCCTTATGCTTCTCCCTGGCTCTCATTTTATTATATAGCCATTTATCTACCTCATATGGATCATTCTGTAAAAAAAAAACAAAAAAAAAAAAACAGTAAATCATTAAAGTTATATATGTGGTAAAAAACACAACTCGGCTTTAGCAGAAAAAAATCCACATAAGGCCAACAGAGGTGGAGTTGCAGTGTCGTTTTCCGCAGGTATTTCCATAAAATGGAGAACATTATCTGCTGTTTATATTATGTCCCCGCGTGTGTCCCACTGACTCCTCAGATCCAGCAGGGTTCACTCTGCCGCCAAAAACGCAGCACAGACACGCGACCCTCCAATTACCGCAGAGGAAAACAGCAGCAAATTAACGCAGCCTCCTGTCTGCTAGGAAACGCCAGTTCAGTGATGACCGATCTGTTCACTGTATGATCCAGCTGGGGCTCTAAGAAATGTGCACAAGGAGCTGTCAGTAGTGTGCACTGATCGTGCTGGAAAACCGCTCGTATCTGTAGACGAGCGCTCAGCCAGAAGCCGCATCATCCCCAGCGCAGCCCGAGCGTGCGGCGGACAGCAGTGTGAATGGCGGACACTGTGCCCACACATAAGAAGAAGAGTCACAGATGCATTCTTATGTTCTAGAAATCACTGGAACAAAGAAGACCCTCCGAGAGCTAAGGCACAGTGTTACCTCCTTGCCATATATCACACACATACACATACTTAAATATACCTGTTATATATGTGCACACATACAAACATATACATGAATATGTGTGTTTGTATATATATATATACATAGATTTGGATATATATATATACATATATATATGTTTGTATGTGTGCACATATACAGTACATATATATATATATTTATTTATTTAAGTACGTATATATACACATATATATTGTATATGTGCACACATACAAACATATATATATATATATATATATATATATATATATATATATATATATATATATATACAGTAAAACGAATCAGTCCTCCTGAGATACACACACACACACACACACACCCTCATATATATACCATAAAAATCAATGAGTCTCTAAAAGAACTAAGCCCCTGTGAGTTACAATGTTATTACTTCTGCGCCATGTAGCAGTTGTCATAGAGAGAACAGCTGTATAATTACCGATATCTTTTATTGTCCACTGGCACTATGTCCATGACTATATAGTATTGCTGGTGAGGGTCTAGCCCAGAAATCTTCACCCTCATTGCTGGGAACATCCGCCTTTGAAAGAAATATACGGCAATAATACATTTGAAATAATCAAATGAATACATAAATAATCCAACTAATGATGAATGAATAAAATAATGTGAATGATCTGATGTCTCTTGTTTCTTAGTACAGTGAAGGCTAATAATAAGGACAGGAGTGTAGTAGGGTGCTGGATATTCTAGTGTGTTCCTAGGTGTGTGGATGATTTATGAGGACACGGTGTCCAGTGTGAGCCCCCAATGTATGGCAGACCCTGCACAGCACATTGACAGCCAAGAAAGTGTCCTCCTGCTATTTCCCCCCGTGCACCTGTAGAACACAGAGGTTTGGCTGAGACTCCCCTGGACAAACAGAGCATTGTACAGCATTTCCAAGGCTGCTATAGAGGCAGGGAAGTGTGGCCTGGAACATATGGATTTCATCAGATATGTTTGTGCAATATTTAATAAGCTGAGTTCCTTGTATAATATCCAGTTTTCTTGTACATCTGTCTTTGAACCGTGTCTTTTTAGAAGAAGACCCAATTCATGGAGCTGCTCTAATGAGCCCTGCACAGGCTGCTGCTACAAATGGCCAAGAGCTGGAGCAGATCTCCCATCTGCAGTCACTTCATCATCCTGTAAGCTTCAATTTAGGTGCTGGGAGCCCATCCTGCTGTCCTTCTACTATGGAAATCTAGACATGTCAGCTGTCCCTGGTGGGCTCAGCAAAGCTACACAAATCATTGCATTAAAGACTAAACAAAAATGTTTATTGCAACCATGTGTCTTATTAGCATACAATGTTACAAGAGGTAGGTTGCTAATTAAAAAACGGCTTTGGGGCTTATTTTATTCCCCATAATATATATATATATATATATATATATATATATATATATATATATATATATATATATATATTCATATATATTATTAGTATTATATATATACTTATATATATATGTATATATATATATATATGTATATATATATTTAATTCTTATTTATATATACAAATAAAAAAATAAAATAATAAAATGATCTATATATTATTTTATTATTTTTTTCTTATTTATGTCTATGAATAGGAATACATATAACAACTATAACAGCCATTTGGGTGTCGAGTGACATTAGTATAAATTGTCACTGTATAAACTAATTGTATATACAATAGCAGCTACTTGTACAGGTTGGGATTTAAGCACTGGTGTTACTTCTGATTCATGGACAGTGATCACTGCTCTCTAGACCTGATGTTCTAATCTATGCTGGCCTTGTATTACTTTAACAGCAAACTTATTTCCTGACCTAAGTTAGCTTTTTCTGGCACATGTGGTGGTCTCACAGTCCCTCAGTGATATGTACTGTAGAACCCTGGCTTGAGGACTCATAAACCCTCCCATGAACCTGTATGCTGGACTGATAGGACTATATTTCACTTTAATCCTGGGTCTTGTTTACTCTCTCATTACTGGCTGGAGATCATAACTGAGGTTTCCAAGGCAAAGTCCTCTCATCAGCTCCAGGTGAATATCCCATAATGTTTGTGTGAGCAGTTATGGGTTCAGGTCTTGGTGAAGGCTGCAGACTATGTAATGGCAGAGGTGATTTACAGTGTATGGTGTTTATCCAGCAAACACATCATGGTGGAAACATTCAGAGTGAGATGAGAGTGCCAAGCCCTGTCCAGGAGGATGTCACTGGCCTTCTGCAGTTGCTCCATGAAGGAGAACTGTAAACTGGGCTCATCTCACAGCACAATTATCCACAACAAGAAAGAGCAATATTCTATCTATCATCTATCTATCTAATCTATCTGTCAACTATCTATCATCTATCTATCTCATATCTATCTATCTATTATCTATCTATTATCTATCTATCCCATATCTATCTATTATCTATCTATCTATCATCTATCTATTATCTATCTATCCCATATCTATCTATTATCTATCTATCTATCATCTATCTATCTCATATCTATCTATCTATTATCTATCTATTATCTATTTATCCCATATCTATCTATTATCTATCTATCTATCATCTATCTATCTCATATCTATTATCTATCTATCTATCTATCATCTATCTATCATCTATCTATCTCATATCTATCTATCTTATTTATTTTATATCACTGTCTACAGATCTATCCGTTATCTATCTCTTTATTTACAGATATATATATATATATATTTATATATATATATATATATATACCTATCTATGTATACTCTCTCTACAGATTCATCTATCGAAAAAGATAATATTGAAGCAGCACTAGCACAAGTAATCAGCGTGCTAAGCCTGTAATGACGACGTTTCTGTTCAAAGTGAATACCTTTCTGAAGCCGAGGTTTGATAGAGGGTCTCTCATAGAACCAAAACGTCGCCATTATGGGGTATTAAAGAGCAGTATTTTCACCTTTTAAATTGGTGTATTGCCTCCATGTTTACATTCTATCTATCTATCTATCTGCAGAGAATTAGAATGGAGACAGCATGCCACTTAAAAAGTCGAAAGAAAAACTTGTGATTTTAATAGCTCATAAATAGTCAGGTGTAAAACCGTATTAAAGTTCTCAAGAACCGAAACGTCGGCATTATGGACTATTAAAAGAACACGTTTTTCCTTCATTTTTTCAATTGGTGCAGTCTCTATTTTTCTTATATATATAGGAGATTTGGTCTTTAACTTTTGCTGCTTCTAATTTTTTGTTCTATCTATAAATCTATATATTCTATCTATCTATCTATCTATCTATCTATCTATCTATCTATCTATCTATCTATCTATCTATCTATCTCTGTATCTATCTACCGGAGCATGCTGATCTGTTCACAGTGCAAGTACCGATTCTATAGGGAGGAGCAGATATTTGGGAACCTTCCTCACCTCCCGGCCTTGGTGATGATCATCTCCGTCCCGATCTCATGAAAGCGCTTCCATAATTCTGCTCCCTGAAGATCCACACGAATGGCAGAGGAAGATGTCCCCACTGGGGCAGGAGAAGACAGGGGGGTACTACAAGTGCCAGCTGTTGCCTTCATTCCACCATAGCCATCCTCGCCGGGTGCTGCAGGGCCACACATTGCAGGGTCAGGTCAGCCCCATTCACAGTCATCATGCATCAGATACACACAGATATTATGTATGAGAGAAGCATCATTATTGATTGCCCATTTCTACACTGGATCCCCAAATTAAAGGCCCGGAATTAGACTTTTCATCCTTAGAAATAATTCTACATGAATAAAAATAAGTCATTAAAAACAATTCACCCAATAAGGAACAAAATATCATACATTATTTGTAACATGGCCAAAACAAATATGCAAAATAATCATAATACCATGAACAAAAGTCATCACATAGATGTACCCCGCAGAAATAAGAATATGTCATCACCTCAGCGACAACTTTTTTTGTTCTATGTTTTTCTATATATTTTTATATATTTGTGACTTAAACTGGTTGAAGAAGTGAAGCAGAAAATGATACCAGCATCATTTTAGAAATGGTAATGATGTATTTTCAGAATACAGTTATATAGAAAGCTATAGATTTATTCACACTTGGCGACCCTCGGCCTGCAGCCCCCCAGATCCCGGAGATTGCGGCATTCCCATTTAGTTTATGGAGATTTTGTGAGCAATTCCCAGAAGAACGAAATCCTACTATTCTGTCAGGCCGGAGCGCCATGGAGCCCCCTCTATACCAGCTCCAGCCCTCTTATAGCCCCCCAAACCAGGAATCGCACAACGCGAGACCGCCATCATTGTCCACACACTTCTATCAGTGGGTAATAAAGCCCCCAGCATTGTCCTCCTGCCCCCCATGTGCTGCCCAGGACTGGGAGACTCTGCAGGGCTAGCGCCTGACAGTAATGGTGCCATCATGTGCTGGTACGGGGGCTCCGGGCAGAGCACGAGTGTGAACGGCAGCCAATGAGCCCCAGTGTAACCCTCTACATAGCCCACCGTGTAACCCACGGTACAACCCCCGCCGGGATAACCCACGGTGTCACTGCTCATGCAGGCCGCCTATAATGAAGCGCTTCGGTTCCAGCTGACATTGAATTACACGTTACTTTATACTGGATCCTTCAGCTTTATATTGTTGGTACATAATTTGACTAATGACTGACAGCAAATGTCGCACTAATTGCAAATTGAAACATCATTTTGTGCCTTAACCGATATATATATATATATATATATATATATATATATATATATATATATATATATACATACAACACATATATACACACGCACAGACATCTATGTCTATATGTATATATATATGCATATACAATCACAAACATACACACACGTATATATATATATATATACACACACACACACACACTCAAAGACATATACACACACAAATATACATAAACAATCACGCACACATATATGTATATCTATACATACACATATACATACATATACACACAATCACATCTATCTATCTATCTATCTATCTATCTATCTATCTATCTATCTATCTATCTATCTATCTATCTATCTATCTTTCTTTCTTTCTATCTATCTACCCAGCAGGCGTACACATAAACTTATACAGAAACATCGATGTGTCCTATACAAACACTAGTACTTATATATCTATCCATATACCCAGAGAAATATATATGTATATATAGACACATGTATTCTCTAAACTTCTACACATATATATATATATATATATATATACACACACAAACAAACATATACACAAATAT